>NC_140586.1:662871813-663177718 GCF_964204655.1 Triturus cristatus | reverse complement strand
CAGCTGGCCTGTATTCAAAGGTTGCAGCATGAGGATGCAAGGCTGGGTCATCAACATGGCTGGTACCTTTCAGGGCCTAATGCCACCTGCTTCTATTATCCTGACAGGCTCATCTCCAAAGTAAGAGGTGCCCAGGTTGGGCAAAGGACTTCTATGATGGAATTTGGGTACTTCCTGAACACACCATATTAGTCTCGACCGGGCATATAACTGTGTATGAGGGTACAATTGCGCATTATGATTTTGCGCTGGGTGTATGAAACTACACATGAACACTGGAGGTTATGCCTGCATTTAATAGTCTGCTATGGGCATGTAATAGTACATCTCAAGATATGAGCTCATACCTCAGCATATGATGGTTGCGCCTAGTCATTCGTAAGTTGTGCCTGGACATAAGGAGGTTGAGCTTGGATATTGAGTCTATGCTTGAGTTTTTGAGGAAGCTATGTCTTGTTGTCGAAGGCCACAACTGGCCATGTGAGCCACTCATGTGCATTAGATGCTGGGCAAATGGCGCTTGTGCTTGGACATATGATGGCTATTTCAGGCACATGATGGTTGTGCATTGGCATTCGATGTTCTCTGGGAATGTGATGCTGTGTCTGGACATAACGATGTGGATGGACAAATGATGTTTGAGGCCCTCTCTGGAAATGTGATGGTTGTGCTTGGTCTTTAGAGTCTTTAGGGGACGAATCTGAGAGTGTGTCTAAGCATCTGACGTGGTACTAAGGTTGGACATCTGAGGCTGCAACTGTAGATGTAATGCTGTGTTCTGAACAACTGAAGTTGGACGTGGGCACATTATAGTTGTGCCTGGACATTTGAGTTTGTACTTGGACATTTCACATATTAATTGGGCATTTGAGGATGTATCTGGACATATGAGGATTGTATCTGCATATTAAGGCTGGGCTGCTAACAAATTATAGCTGCAGACCTGAGACATCAAGCAACACCCGAGTTAATAAATAATTGGCAACTAAACAGGCTATACCTTATGTAGTATTTGTTTTAACCTCAGTAATGTCACTATTTGAATCTTTATTGTACACTTCATAAAAAACCATTACAGTGTTGCACAACAATATTGGACATGTAACCCGTCCACGCTAATATAAATTAGAATGGTGTGAGCCTCTCTCTTGAGTTATATGGGCTGATATATACAGAGACCACCCTGGGTTGACTCTTCACTGCGAAGAGGACCGTCACCCCATGCTGCTGCTGTCACTCCGCCAATCACCTGCCATCAGCCATGGCGTGTGCACAACACCACACTGCAGCTGTGTCACCTGCGGCATGTGATCCCAGCCCATTACCTTGGAGGCCTTACCTCGCTGCAGCCCTCCACAGCTCGTGTGAGATGTTAAGCAAACAAAATAAACTTGATGCGCTCCGGTCTCTGGGGTGCACAAATTAAGTGAATACTGGTGTGCTCCCGCCTCCACACAGACCATGCACAGAACAGGCCATGTCAGTCCACAGTGACACCCAGTCACCACCAGGGAGCAGCATCCCTTCTTCCACACAAACAGCCTGGCCCAGCAGGCATGGACAAGACCAGGGCCTGCTTTAGCACTGGTGGCGCCCAGTGCGGCAATCATTTTTGGCCCCCCTGCACCCTTTAACCGCCTCCTCGGAGTCTCTCACTACCACCAGGCAAAAATGTCCCTCATCTCTCCAATCATAAGCTATTGCTAAACACAGCCCCCCTCTCCCCTGAGGTCGGCTCCCCCTCCACAGGTCAGTGCCCAGTGCGGCCGCACCAGTCGCACTGCAGTAAAGCCAGCCCTGGACAAGACAATCTCCCTCTCTCCTGTGGGAACTGAAAATGGGTCTGGTAAAGCACAGACCCATCTATTACCCCAAAAAGCTTTCCCCAGACACCATTTTTCAAGGGCATCCTAAAACAACAGAGTAAAAAGACAACCAGAGCATCAAGAAAGCTTATATGAACTGTACTGTGTTATCACACCCAAGATGTGGGTAGTTACCGAGACTTTAACAGAGAAAACTCATGGTTTGAAAATGCTGAATCTTTCATTTGTGCCACCTATTAGTGCTGTATACTAATATGTCATTTATGTCAGCACTTTCTTCTTTAGAAGTCTTCAGATCACCATCACCTTAAGTGCCCAAATGAAAGCTTTGTGTGGAATGATGTAACTGTACTTAGCTGTAATTGCTGCTCCAGTGTCTCACACATGGAGGCTTCCCTCACCAAGTCCATGAAAGAAGAATTAAATAACCTTAGCAAAAGGGGTGGCGAGCTCCAAACCAGCTCAGAGAGGGGTCAAGAGAAGGCTTTGTGGACACATTGGAGGCACTTTTCCACATATTGGGGAATGTCCAGCGAAAGGTACAAGGTGTTGATCCAGCGATAAGGGATCGATAATTTTTCTTAAACAAAGGCCCATTTACACTATCCAACTAATCCCTTCACGCTGGGTTTCAGTGTGATGCAAGTTTATACACAATTTACCAAAAAACACAATAGAACCTGCATTTCTCCTTACAATATGTATATATCTGTGGCGACAATCCTTTGGGAGTTGAATAGTTAATAGCAATAATATGTACTTATCAATTCTACTAAATAACAACAGACTCAGTGTGTAATTTATAATGTTTATAATAAATTATGGGAAATAAATGCTCATCAAGTACTGTTATACAATGCAAATCATAGATTATCACGGAGAAAACATATATTAGCAATGATTAGAAACAAACTAATATCAAATAAAACAATGCATTGAAGGAGTGGATAAGGGAAAAGTTTCAGAGATAAAATACATTTGCAAATGATTATGCAAATTCAGAAATATCATCTAGACTAACCCAAGTAAGAATCAGGGAAATCTACCCTCTGGCCAAAGGGCAGTAAGGCCCTCAAGAAGAGTCGAGTGGCAAAGATTAAGTCAGGAATCAGGAAACATGTAGGCCTCTATCTGGAAACAGCAAAACCGACGACAGCGACGATCTCCCGCTACCTCTAAGCGACACCTCAACAAACCCCACCCACCGGGCCCCTCAGTTATACCCTAAAACCTAAATGTCCAACCCACATTTGTTTCAATATGAGAGCAAACTCCGTATTTCATTGGCTAAGGAGGGGGGTGTACTTTCACACCACTCTCATCATGACCATTTTATTCAATGTCCTTTTGTCTTAAACTTTCAGCATTACAATAGATTCTTCCCAGGAAACAACTTTGAACACAATCATAGTACATATTTCCTGCAAAGGTCTGTCAATCAGTCCAAGGTAACAGAAACCTTTCCAGAAAACAGTAAATGCCATTGACTCTCATTCAAACAAAAGCCGCAATGAAGAGATGGAACAAGAAGAATGGGGCGGGGGGTGCACTATTTTCTGTACCGTGGAGTAAGGAGGAAGACATGGGAGAAGCCTCGAGTCAAACTAGGGAAGTAAACAATCACGCCTCTATCAATATAAAGGCTAAAATTTGGTTTGACCTATTGACACCTTTGCCAACATTCAAGTGAACTAAGGTCAAAATCTTTGTGTACAGAAACAAGACACAGCTACCCTCTACCGCGTTTTCGCTGTTGAACTAACTCAGGATGACCCTTCTATTGTGCTGAAAGTGTATGTTACCTGGCGAATCCAAAGGTTTCTTTGCAGTGCCAGGGAGAATATTCAAAGTGTACAGCATTTATTCAGGGTTGAGGATTATTTGAGAGAAATCCCTGCTTTTTCCAATAGGAGTATGGATGGCAGGGTCACTGTAGCCCCTTCCGCTCAGGGTGCAATCTTTGCACTTTAAATACCCGGGTATCTGGGTGTCCAGAAAGAGCAGTACGCATTATGCGGACAATTTTCAGCCACTGTTACCACATTTGGAGGCGGACGTGAAACACTGGAGTGCTCTTCTGATGTCACTATTGGGGAGGGCGGCGCTCTTCAAGATGATTGCATTACCGAAGTTTACTTAAATCTTGCAGAATAGCCCATTTGAGCTCCCGGGTGCCTTTTTCTGGGAGGCAGATGCACTGCTGAGGTTTTTCCTCTGGTTGGATGGCCCGGCATGTATTGCACTTTCTACACTGCGGAGATTGGTCTTTGAGGGGAGAATTGCACTGCTGAATATTAGAAAGCTAAACACATGGGGATAAGCCTATACCTCGAGTTTTTCAAAGCATATATGATTTCTGCTTCATGGACAAACACTTTCTCTTTATGTTTGTACCGATATTTTTATTTGTACCTATTACTTATATTGTTAGTCTTTTTAATTCATACATTAACACATGGAGAAAGAAAGCATTGACTCTTCATATCAACATGACAAACACTTCATAAAACATTTCAAACTTACAGGTGATAAATCGTGCTATATACAAAACATCACAAGACTCTTTGACAAACAATTGTGGAAAAAACAATATTTAAACAAAACTCAACAGACATCAACTACTTATGTCTTATTCCACTAATTTTGTGTGAAAAAAGTCAATTATCCAAGACCTTCTTTTAATGTCTACATCTGGTATCCATTTAATCACAGGGAGAATGGTTAAAATTTGAACAAAAAAGAATTTGATCCTTAATTGCAAAGTGGAACTAAACCACAATTTGTTTGCGCATGTGCCGACGCGTATCGAATCCTAATATTTCCTTCACAGGACTCTCATCAGGGCTTTCTTATTTTCTGTAAAGAATATGTGACATAAAAACATGTGTTAGACTCTCCCTCTTTTTCTATTTTCATTCTACGAACACTTCATTATGGTCTATTGTACCTGAATAATGTGGTTTCTCTCCCCACACTTCTGCTGGCCATTCCACCGGTGAACTCTTGGTTTAGAGACCTTCAGTTTTCTAAAAAACAACATGGAGGGCTTTTTTAGCAAAACTGATAGAGAATGTTGCAATCGCGATTTATAATCGACATTTCCTACCTTGTGTATTTTCTTTTTATTTCAGCACTGTGTTCTGCGATCTCTTTACAAAAATATTTGCTGCCTGCAAAAAATATATATATATATATGTGTCATTTCTATACAAGCTTTGATTTATATGCATTCGTCAAAGTCTTTGAAAAAGTTCTGGTACCTGTTTAAAAGGTGCTTTATCCGACCGCGTGTATTCCTAACGAGTTTTCATGCAGGCGCTTCGTGTCTATGGAAGAAATAACTTCATTTATCCGATCTAACCTTGCAACATTGTTTCTTAGTTGGCGGTTAAACTGTAACAAGTGCCTACCTCTTTTCTCATGAGACGCGGTGAACGCCGCTTTTCATTCCTCGCGTTTAATTGTTTCACACTTGCATTTGCCTGAAATTAAATGTGCGAGTCTGATTATATATTCTAACTTTCCTTCAATTGACTATTGCATTGTTCTTATCTTTATTATTGTGTGCTTACCGCAGTTTCAAACGTCTTTACTCTGCATATCACAACTCCGGGGTACCATTAATGACGGTGGCCATTTTGCGCACAGCGTTTTCTAAATAAAGATTTTTAGGTGTTTCCGGGTGTATTTACCAATCACAGCTAGCCTCCTTCTATTGGCCACAGCAATGCATTTTGGGTTTTGCAGTTTCACGTTTTATTTAGCTCACTCCAGGTTCAGGTTTTAATGTCTTTATTTCGATGATAAAATCATAAAAGACAATTTAAACAAATGTTTAAAAATAGTATCAAAATCTCCACATTATACAAATTCATGCTAGATGGATAAAAATCAATTTGTTTAAAAAAAATACAATTGAAAAAAATTATTAACCCATTTTTGGGACAAGATATTGGATATAACTGATCATAAAGGTTAATTTAAACATATACAGATAAACACTATACACATTATGCTTTATAATCCAGGGACAATTAAGTTCCTCCTAGCTCTGATTGCCCATGCCCAGCCTAGGTACTTAGCCAAGCATATCACAATAAAATCAGAGGTGTTTGTTTTTAGAGCCCAAATAGCATCCGAGGATTTTTTACATGTCATACGTTTAAAGATGGGTTTTAACCATTTTAAGCGGGGTTCTCTGTATTGAGGACAGGCGAACAAAAAGTGACCCTCGGTTTCCTTACATCCGGGGCAGCGACTACAAGAGTTGGTGGAACTATTGCCCCAAGATGAGGTAAAGGAGTTTAGGGGTAATGAGCCCACTCGGAATTGGTGGTATAGTTTTTTATCCATTGGCCTGGGGATAAGGTCCCAGTATGCCTCCCGGGCTGGATCCATTTTAAAACTTAAAAAACGCCCCGTCAAGTTGTCAGAACTGGAGGCATGTGCCAAGGGAAGGCGAGTTGAGGCCCAAAATAAACCCTTAAATTCCTTTTTCGGTGGAAAGTTGTTCGTACCTGGCGAGACCCACAAATGGCTCAAGCCCATATCATGCAGGCTCCTTTTCACCGAGCGGAGCCATGGGATTCGCTCCGATCCCCACATGGCCTTTACCTCGGTTAGCTCTTTTGCAAAAAGGGCCAAATCCTCCGAAGTCCATATGCGCCTCCAAGTGGACACTACTCTGTATCTTGCCATGTCCGATATTGGGAGGCAGCCCATGTCATGGCAAAGTGGAATCTGTGGGGTTGATTGGGGCAGCCCTACCAGATTACGAAGAAACCTACACTGTATCCTATACAAACTCGAGAGGTCCATAAAACCCCATAACTCTGCCCCATAAAGTGTCGCAGCATTAATTTTAACATCATAGATTTGGAGGGCGGGGACGACCCTTTTAGTAATTGATTTCTTTTGCTCACGCAAAAGACAACCAGTCAGTTGGGCAAGTTTTAGCTGTTGGGTCTCTATTTGTGGTTTCCAAGACAGTCGGCAATCCAGAGTGACCCCCAGATACGTCATCGTATCAACTTGTTCCAGGTTAACCCTGTTAAGTTGTACACTACTACGTATTGGTTTTTTCCTGGAGAAAACCATAAACTTGGTTTTCCCCACGTTTATCTGAAGGTCGTTCTGTTTACAATATTCCTCAAAGTGATTTAAAGCCGACTGCAAACCTCCCCTAGTCTTAGAAAGGAGAAGGGTGTCGTCCGCGAAGATCAACATTGGGAATTTAGTCCCCGCCAAGGACGGTGCGTCAGTATTAATAGGACCGAAGAATTTCACTACCTGATCTATAAAGAGTAAGAAGAGGGTGGGGGCGAGAACGCACCCCTGACGGACTCCCCGTGAAACCGGAAATGAGTCAGTATATTGTCCTTGTAACCCCCATCTTACCCTGGCAAAGTTATCTTCGTGTAGTCTGATAATCATCTCCACCAGTTCTCCCGGCATTCCTAGGTCCCTTAGTACCTGCCATAATTTTCCCCTCGGCACCAAATCAAAAGCTGATTTCAAATCTATGAAAGCAGCAAAGATGGTGCCGCCCCCCAGTATAACGACCTTCCAGAAAATCATACAGAACCTCAGAACCTGGTCAATGGTACTTATACCAGATCTAAAGCCCGCCTGTAGCGGGGACAGTATTCCTTCTAGTTCAATCCACCCTTGGACCCTCGCCAGAATCATACGGGCAAAAACTTTCTGAAAGCAGTCGATCAGGCTGATAGGGCGATAGTTCCCTGGGTTCGATCTATCACCCTTTTTGTGTATAGGGAGGATCTCCGCCCCCTTCCAAGTCCTGGGTATATGGGCACCTCTCGCTATAGTGTTAGATATGCTGGTTAAATAGGGAACCCAAAGGCCTAGGTTTTGCTTAAATAGGTCTGCTGGGATTTGATCTAACCCAGGAGCTTTCCCTCTCTTGGTTAGGCCTATTGCATGCTCCGTTTCCGCTTCTGTAAAGGACATAGTCACGTTGCCAGGGGGTATTGCCGGTAGCAGATTAGATGCAGACGTAGGGTCAACAACTACTGTACAAAATTGGGAGGAGTAATGATTTATCCAGACTTCCGGAGATACGTTGTTAGACGGGATACGGAATTCACCGTCTTTTCCGCATTTAACGATATCCCAGAATTTGGTCTGGTTGTTAGATTTACTAGCGTCCAAAAGGTCAGCCCAAAAGTTGTCTTCCCATTCCCTCATTACCTCCCATTGGACTCTTTTGTACCTTTGTCTGGCCTCTTTTATTGCACTTGAGTCTCTGGATTTAACTTTCTCTATTAGGTGACTATGCGCCTCTCTGCACTCTCTATTATACCATTTTGCTCTTGGAGCATTCTGGTGCCCGTTGCTAGGCTTGCAAGGTTTTGAGAGAATAGTTTTAAGCTCAGAGAAGCATTTGTCATGTATACCCATGATCTTGTCTAAATCACCCTGACCCCTCTCAACAACAGCAGACCTCACTTTATTTAACCCCTTCCATGCTGGACGGATTCCCCTGCTGTGCTGATCTATTCCTGCGCGGGCGTGGTCATGACGGAACGGTTCCGTCATGAGCACAGCTCAACCGTGGCTCATGACGGAACCGTTCCGTCATGAGCACCGAAGGGGTTAAAGAATTAGTCACCACATTTTCAATGTTGGCCTGTATCATTGCATCATTTGATATGATTGACCATTTCAGTCTCCTGCGGTCATTTGATACGGTTACAACCCCTTGCCCCCTTGGGTCTGGTTCCGCTAGTCTTTTCATGCCATGCGTTTTAACTTTCAGGGACAATGGGTTATGGTCGCTTTCCGGACGCGATACAATTTCCATATCGACAATTAGACTCCAATATTCCATTTTTAAGAGGATGTAGTCAATACGACTTTTCCTCGTACCATTGTCAAAGGTTGGGTTGGCTCCAATGTCCGATTTGGTGCGTCCGTTTGCGGCCCTTAGTCCCCAAGTAAGGCAGAAAGCAGTCCAGTTCAGGGCAGCCTCCGTTGCTTTGACTGGCTGTTTATTGGAAAGTTCGGGGATTTTCCAGGTCGCATCTTCTTCAAACCCCCAGTTGTCTTCCGGCAGGTACAGTGGTTCAATTGTGCAATTAATGTCACCCGCTATTATAATAAATGAGCCTTTATTCCAACCCATTAGTAATGTGTCTAGGGCACCTATCAGCTTGGGGCCACGGCCTCCAGGGAGGCCTCTAGAGTATATGTTAATAATAAGCATTTCCTGCCCCCCAACTTCCCTCAGCCTTATAGCCAATATGTCGGGATTATCCACATACAGTTCAGAAACTGAAAAACACCAGGCCTGCTTTACCCAGGTGATCAGACCCCCTGACGCCCGCCCTTTAGTACCTTTTATGGCTGGTTTAAAAAAATTTATGTATCCAGCCATATAAGACGGAGATGTGGCCCATGTTTCTTGCAGGAGGACAACCTCATGTTTACCTATAAAGGCCAACCAGTCCTCAGAAATCATACGGGTCTTAACTCCAGCAACATTCCAAGATACCATATGTGAAATTAAAGAGTTTACCTCTACAAGGTTATTGCTAACATTGGGGGGGGAATGGGAGCTCAGTAAGCTGTCATTTGTTAGACTAGTCACAACTATATTGGAGGTGGAAACCTCTTCCTCACTTTGCCCCCTCAGCATACTAGTGTTGTTATGGATAGGGGACTGTTGCTCCTTTACTAATTCCGAGGTGGGGTTAAATGAGATATGCGCTCCCTCCCCCTTCCCTATAGCTGTGTTCGGTAACTGGGTCGGTGCGCATAGTCAGTCAACCCATTCTAGATCTGACAGTGCCTCGAAATGATTGAAAAGGGGAGGGTAGTATTGTGGGTGATGAATTATGGGCTCCCGGGGCATTCCCCCTTTAGGTTTCCAATGATTGGGGCCCATTTGGTTAATTGGGTACATACGTGGGTAGAAGTAACCAAGGTGTAAGGTCTGTACATCACCCATATGGGCAAATCTAGCTTTCCTTTGGATTCTTTCCACCACCCATGGGTCTCTAAATGAAACTAAAATACAGTCCCCTTCCAGATCTTTTTCGCCCTTGCCTACCCATTCTACTCTCCTTACAAAGAGGATTTCGGTGGGAGATGACGGGGGCAAAGGGCGATGTTTGTTTAGCCAGAAGATGACCTTATTCCGCAGGTCCCCTTGTGATTCTTTAATACCTTCTCTTAGGGGGGCCACTCCGGTTAGAACGATGGTGTATTGTGACGTTTCGGGAGGTAGATTTACTCTGGGTGGCTGTCGTGAGTTTCTGTTGTCTGTCCTCGGATTCCTATCTTGGAGAGTGGGTTTCCTCTCCCTACCCATTATGGAAGTCTGTGCTGGGGTGTTATTAGGTAGATTTACTGCGCCATTTGCTGGAGGTTTTTTCCCCTGCGTGTTGTTAGTTACCACTGGGCATTTAGCTTTTGATGTTTCTTTAGTAAGGGCTCTGCAAACAATAGTCGATGTAGTAGCTGTGGTTTTTGCTCCTGTTAGTGGTTTTTTAATAATACTAGTAGAAGGTGTCCCTACGGGGATAGTTCTGGTTGACCCCCCTTCTTGGTTAGCACCCCCTTTAGGGCCCCTTGCCTTAAAACTGGTGGTCGTTAAGTTTTGCAAGAGGTCCATATTAATATTAACCGCTGCTTCCAGGACATCTATTTTAGCGGACAATATCCTGGTATTTTCTAAGATCGGATGCAATAAGGTTTTAATCATTGCTTCTATTTTTACCAACAGGACATCGTCACTGCTAAAACATGTTGGGCATGGGTTAGAAGACCCTGAATGGACCAATGAAGGACAATACACTATTGGGGGTTCTTGTATGGTCTGGGAATGAGAGGAGCTATTAACATGATCTATTTTAGGTTGTTTTTGTACAATTTCTCCCGTTGAGCTTGGGGCGTGCTTTCTTTCCCGTGGAACCTGATTGGTAAGTACTGGAGGCAAAGCAGGCACGCTGGATAAGGTTAGAGGGTAAAGTTGGGGGGTTCTGGACAGGCTACTCTCGTCGTCCTCCGTATTTTGGCTGTCCTCTTCTAAACAGGTCGGGTTATTATCAGATTTTGGTTCAAAGTTATCATTAGACATAGATGTTGGAACTCCGTCCCCATCAACATGAGCTATCACTTCAGTCTCTGAAGTAGAAATACAATTAAATGCAGCATTAGTTACAGGACTTTTAACACGGGCCAGGGCACCAATAGATGAGCGTTTCCCAGTAACTAAGTCCAGGGACAATCTATGCTCGGCTAGTTCAATTTCTTTTTCTAGTATCCCTGTGGCTCGAGTGAAAAAAGCGTCAAGGGGGCCTGAGACAACACCCTTAGAGGTTTGAATTTGCACAAGGCGCTGTTTACCCGATCTTAGGGCCATAGTTGGAAATTAATAAAGGTGCCACAATGTAACGCAAAATGTAGAATGCGATGTAGCGGGACGGTGAATGTACAAAGAACCAAGACTCTAGGCCCAACCCAACCTCGTCCGACCCCGGACGGCCACAGACGGTCCCGCCCTTGTCCCGGGCTTCTCCCGGCGCCCTCCCGCGCGCTCCCGCGCAGCGGGAATGTTACCTTTCCTTTATGGGAGATCTAAGGACCCCAAGGGGGCGGGGCCGGCAGGGAGAGGAGCCCAGCTGGTAACGGGCGCGCGGGGACTCCTGGTCCGTGGAGTCCTCCGCTCTACCCTCGCAGCCCTGCCGGTTAAAGAAGCCCTTTGGAGTATTGCAGCCGCTGTGTTACCGCGAAGCGGGACCCGCGAAGCGGGTCCGGCGAGAAGGGGCGGTACACAGCGGTCGAAGTCAGCGGTAGGTGGTTGTGGTAGCAGTTGCGGGTTGCCCAGTAGTGATAGGAGAAATCCACCTGATGTAAGGCTCGATTGCCTTTTAACTTTACCGACGATTGG
This sequence comes from Triturus cristatus, assembly GCF_964204655.1. Lineage (NCBI taxonomy): Eukaryota > Metazoa > Chordata > Amphibia > Caudata > Salamandridae > Triturus > Triturus cristatus. The sequence continues at coordinate 663,165,979 of NC_140586.1, read as the reverse complement.
GGGCGGGGCCGGCAGGGAGAGGAGCCCAGCTGGTAACGGGCGCGCGGGGACTCCTGGTCCGTGGAGTCCTCCGCTCTACCCTCGCAGCCCTGCCGGTTAAAGAAGCCCTTTGGAGTATTGCAGCCGCTGTGTTACCGCGAAGCGGGACCCGCGAAGCGGGTCCGGCGAGAAGGGGCGGTACACAGCGGTCGAAGTCAGCGGTAGGTGGTTGTGGTAGCAGTTGCGGGTTGCCCAGTAGTGATAGGAGAAATCCACCTGATGTAAGGCTCGACTGCCTTTTAACTTTACCGACGATTGGGGGCGGGGCCGGCAGGGAGAGGAGCCCAGCTGGTAACGGGCGCGCGGGGACTCCTGGTCCGTGGAGTCCTCCGCTCTACCCTCGCAGCCCTGCCGGTTAAAGAAGCCCTTTGGAGTATTGCAGCCGCTGTGTTACCGCGAAGCAGGACCCGCGAAGCGGGTCCGGCGAGAAGGGGCGGTACACAGCGGTCGAAGTCAGCGGTAGGTGGTTGTGGTAGCAGTTGCGGGTTGCCCAGTAGTGATAGGAGAAATCCACCTGATGTAAGGCTCGACTGCCTTTTAACTTTACCGACGATTGGGGGCGGGGCCGGCAGGGAGAGGAGCCCAGCTGGTAACGGGCGCGCGGGGACTCCTGGTCCGTGGAGTCCTCCGCTCTACCCTCGCAGCCCTGCCGGTTAAAGAAGCCCTTTGGAGTATTGCAGCCGCTGTGTTACCGCGAAGCGGGACCCGCGAAGCGGGTCCGGCGAGAAGGGGCGGTACACAGCGGTCGAAGTCAGCGGTAGGTGGTTGTGGTAGCAGTTGCGGGTTGCCCAGTAGTGATAGGAGAAATCCACCTGATGTAAGGCTCGACTGCCTTTTAACTTTACCGACGATTGGGGGCGGGGCCGGCAGGGAGAGGAGCCCAGCTGGTAACGGGCGCGCGGGGACTCCTGGTCCGTGGAGTCCTCCGCTCTACCCTCGCAGCCCTGCCGGTTAAAGAAGCCCTTTGGAGTATTGCAGCCGCTGTGTTACCGCGAAGCGGGACCCGCGAAGCGGGTCCGGCGAGAAGGGGCGGTACACAGCGGTCGAAGTCAGCGGTAGGTGGTTGTGGTAGCAGTTGCGGGTTGCCCAGTAGTGATAGGAGAAATCCACCTGATGTAAGGCTCGACTGCCTTTTAACTTTACCGACGATTGGGGGCGGGGCCGGCAGGGAGAGGAGCCCAGCTGGTAACGGGCGCGCGGGGACTCCTGGTCCGTGGAGTCCTCCGCTCTACCCTCGCAGCCCTGCCGGTTAAAGAAGCCCTTTGGAGTATTGCAGCCGCTGTGTTACCGCGAAGCGGGACCCGCGAAGCGGGTCCGGCGAGAAGGGGCGGTACACAGCGGTCGAAGTCAGCGGTAGGTGGTTGTGGTAGCAGTTGCGGGTTGCCCAGTAGTGATAGGAGAAATCCACCTGATGTAAGGCTCGACTGCCTTTTAACTTTACCGACGATTGGGGGCGGGGCCGGCAGGGAGAGGAGCCCAGCTGGTAACGGGCGCGCGGGGACTCCTGGTCCGTGGAGTCCTCCGCTCTACCCTCGCAGCCCTGCCGGTTAAAGAAGCCCTTTGGAGTATTGCAGCCGCTGTGTTACCGCGAAGCGGGACCCGCGAAGCGGGTCCGGCGAGAAGGGGCGGTACACAGCGGTCGAAGTCAGCGGTAGGTGGTTGTGGTAGCAGTTGCGGGTTGCCCAGTAGTGATAGGAGAAATCCACCTGATGTAAGGCTCGACTGCCTTTTAACTTTACCGACGATTGGGGGCGGGGCCGGCAGGGAGAGGAGCCCAGCTGGTAACGGGCGCGCGGGGACTCCTGGTCCGTGGAGTCCTCCGCTCTACCCTCGCAGCCCTGCCGGTTAAAGAAGCCCTTTGGAGTATTGCAGCCGCTGTGTTACCGCGAAGCGGGACCCGCGAAGCGGGTCCGGCGAGAAGGGGCGGTACACAGCGGTCGAAGTCAGCGGTAGGTGGTTGTGGTAGCAGTTGCGGGTTGCCCAGTAGTGATAGGAGAAATCCCTCACTCATACTGTTTAATCCTGTAACAGTGCTGTTAAATTTCAAGATTAAGTAAGCTTCTTTTTGTAGCAACGGTCTTTCTGTATCCATTGATATTTTAGCTGCATTAATTGTCGCTAAAATAGTCCATTGAAATTCGTTTTCGCTGTGAGCTTTTTTAAGGAAATGTCACCTGCTTTTTAATTCTTGATCTGCGCTGTGTAATCCTAGTATTTGCCTGTTGATTTGTCTTGCCTATATATATTTTTTGGCAGGGACATATTATGGCATAAATTACGTTCTTAGTTTTACAATTAGTGAAATCAGTGTGTTTCCACTTTATCCCATTGTGATTGAATTCTATACCTTCAACAGTACTGTTGCAAGCCACGCAATTGCCACTTTTATAGTGGCCCTCTACTGGCTTCAAATTCCATTTCGATAGTAGGTCATTTTTTGGTTTGGGTAAAGAAATATCTGCGCGTATTATCTGCTGATTATCTGCTGTCCTATACTTTGATTTTTTTTCATAGCAAATATGGGCTTTGGAAAAGGACATTCAAGGCTTTCAAGGAGATGCCAATTTTTAAGTATAATCTGTCTGAATTTATTTGTTTCCGGGCCAAACGTGGTCACACAAACCAATTTCTTAAGTTCTTTCTTTTCTTTCACTTGAAGAAGGCTTTCGCTAGGTGTAAATCTCGCTCTTTTTATAGAGTGCTTGAGTAGTTTTTTGGGATAGCCCCTTTTCCCCATCTCTTTACAAAAGGTCGCTGCATGTTCTTCAAAATCTAACACCACACGCCTAAGGGAACGTTGGCAGGGCAAAAAAGGGAAGCTGGAGGATGAGGACTGGGGTAAGCTCTACAATTCCAATGGATGGTGGCCATTAGGGCTAATATCTGTTTTATTGAACTGAAAATACTGCATAGGACATATTATACCCAGGTCCTGCTCCACAAGATTGGTAGGGCACAGGATGATTGTTGCCTCCCTCAATGTGGTCAGCGGGGTACTTTCTTACATATATTATGTGAGTGCCTGAAACTTCAACCCTTTTTGGAGGGGGTGATATCATTCCTGGAGGGGCTGCTGGAGTCTCCTTGTGTCAAGGGTTATGCAGGAACTAGTTTACCACACAGGAGCAGAACGACGCTAGATCCCAATGCCCTTCTCAGGACCCTTCCTGCTAGGTTTTTGCTATTCCTTCGCAGGTAAGTACTGAGGGGGGAAAAGGGGTTGGGACAGAGAAGAGGCAGCTCCAAACTCTACAGGTTCTGCTTGGTCTTTCTTCTTCTTGTTTCTTAAGCTGAAAACATTACATAATATTAGATGCAATCTTATCATCTAAACTTACTTGCACTCTTTGCTTAAGATAACTATCTCACCAGAGGGTGGTTTGGGGCTTGCCTCTCTTCTTACTTCTCTCTAGTGTTGTGTACGTTTTACCTAGAGAGGTCTTCACTCTAATCACTTGCTTATTTCTTCACAGGAGTTCTATCTCCTCCTCAGCTCTGTATCAACGTGAGAAAAAACAAGGTAAGTAAATATCTTTTTCAGTGTACTTTTATTATTTATTCTCCTTTCTTCCTTTACTGGATACTCACTAGTCAAGTGAAAGAATGGTCTTTTAATGGAGTCTGATGCTTCTTATAAATTAGTCTTTTGCAACCTAGTACTCTCCTGCCTAGATGTTTCTTATTAGGGAGGAAAGGTAATCTTATGTTTATAGGTTCCCACCCAATTGAGAAGGAGCTACCTATAGTTGTGCCAATAATGAGAATTCGGCTAATGTTAGTGACTGAATAGACTAACAAGACGCTTCCGATTATTAAATCACTACCTCGTAATCTAACGCGAACGAAAGATGAGCTCGTGTTCACTTTCTCCTGCCCAAGTATTTAGGCGCCTCTAGGAAGCAGAGACGCGTATAATTATTGCCGGGGAAGAATGTCGTCTCTGTTAGTATCGCGCGCACGAAAGAAACGTGCACGCGTTTGCGTTTCAATTTCTTCAGAGTTGACGGCACGAAGAAAATAAGTGCCCGCCTTGCCCTTCGATTATTTCTGGTTATGGCTCACAGAGATAAGTTTCCACAAATGCAGCGAGAGAGGTGGACTCGCCTGCGTTCTGAAACTCGTCCCTATTTACCTCTGAATTAAACTGTAAAAAATATAGCTTTCTTTTCTTGTAACTGTTGACCACCAAACTAATTACATTGGAGTCGATATCCTGTAATACCTTAGCCTGAATAATCTTTTACAGAGTTGTTTTATTTGCTAATGAAAATTACTGAAGTTATTACAAGGTTTTGACACTAACCTTAGTCTTGAATGTTTGTAGTACCGACAAACTAAACCCGATACATTCCGCCACTACCCTGACTAACTTCCACGACGCAAGAAACAGATGCTGCTCCTGAAGAATATTCAGTGAAGTGCGCAGTAGAATGTTGGAGCACACCTCACTAACTGTCATTCGCTGAAAGACTAGACTGCTAAACAACAATATGTTGTTGCAGTATGTTGGCGGCCATGTTGGAATTTCTACGATGCCAACTAGCGCTCCAACTAAAGAGATTAGCTGCTCTCTGAGTTTGTAATGAGAGAATAGTAGCTACAGAGGAAGTAGGAGGAGGAAACCTCCCGTGATTCCTTGCCTTTATCTGTAACGAGGGGGGTGCTGCATGTTTGGGTGGACTTGGATGTTACCTCTTACACTAAGTTATTGATCAACCTGCGCTATGTGGTGGCAAGAAGAATATTGCCAGACACTGGGGTAGTCCTCACTGCCCGAGACTAAAGGAATGGTGCGACGGGATGGAACTGTGTAGAGTGAGGGAATAGGAGAGGCTGCCCACTGTAGTATCAGAAAATCTGTGGGACATGGGTGGCAAAGGTCTAGGGGTAAAGTCCAAGAGGGGCATAGTGGGGTGGGAGCCTCAGGCACATGGGGATCAAGGGGAGAAGCACTAGGGTGAATGCCGGATTGTAGGTAGCAGGCCTGCTAGGGGGAACAGTCAATTGTTGTGATATTATGTGTGTGGGTGAAGGGGTGGGGGTGGAGGGTGAAGGCTGGGTATGGGTTGCTTTGCGATGGCTGTTGTGCTCACTTGGTTGATTTTTTGTGTTTGGTTTTTGTTTAGTGTGTTGTTATGGTCAGTAGAAAACTAATAAAATGTGTATTTAAAAAAAGAAAGTATATGTTACCTAAGAAGGAGGCAGGACCTTACTAAGCTGCTAAACAGCTGAAATATTACAGGTAATACATTTAGCTCACTGCGTTCACACAAAGGACATAGAAGCTCTACACTACTAGGAACTTGAAAGCCTATTTGAAGGTATAGGATGTCTAAAAGACAAAACAGCAAAGCTACACATTGATCAGTCCATCCAGATGCTTGCCCTTTTCTACTGAAAGGTAGCTTTTCATCTGAGACCTAAAATGTAAGCTGAACTACTGAACCTGAGAAAGCAGACATCTTTGAAGGAGTAGAAGGGCTCACTTCCTGGGTCTCACCCATCGTTGTCACCCAAAAATCTCACTAACCTAATAAAGTACATATTTGCGTTGATACGCATATGCCAAATGCTGCTATCAAGACAATCAATCAATCAATCATTTAATTTGTAAAGCGCACTACTTACCCATAAAGGTTTCAAGGCGCTGGGGGGGGTTGGAGGGGGTGCTGCTGCTACTGGTCGAAGAGCCAGGTCTTGAGTTGTCTCCTGAAGTTCAGCAGGTCCTCGGTTTGTTGTAGGTAGAGGGGGAGGGTGTTACAGGTCTTGGCGGCACGGTGGGAGAAGGACCTGCCTCCGGAAGTGGTTCTACGGATGCGCTGGACCGTGGCCAGGGCGTGGTCAGCAGAGCGGAGTTTCCTGTTGGGTACGTAGAAGGAGAGTCGACTGTTGAGATAGGCTGGTCCGGTCTTGTGGAGTACCTTGTGTGCGTGGATCAGGAGCTTGAAGGAGATTCTCCTGTTGACGGGGAGCCAGTGCAGGTTCCTCAGGTGGGGGGTGATGTGGTCGCGGCGCAGGATGTCGAGGATCAGGCGTGCAGAGGCGTTCTGGATTCTTTGCGGTCTGTTGATGAGCTTGGACGAGGCTCCGGCATAGAGGGCATTTCCGTAGTCGAGTCTGCTGCTGACTAGGGCCTGGGTGACTGTTTTCCTTGTGTTTGTCGGGATCCATCTGTAGATCTTGCGGAGCATGCGGAGGGTGTTGAAGCAGGTGGAGGAGACTGCGTTGACTTGTTTGGTCATGGTGAGTTTCGAGTCGAGGATGACTCCCAGGATGCGTGCGTGGTCGGTGGGGGCCGGGGGGGTCCCCAGTGATGCGGGACACCATGAGTCGTCCCATGCTGAGGGGTTGGACCCGAGGATGAGGATCTCCGTCTTGTCTGAGTTCAGCTTAAGTCGGCTTTCCTTCATCCAGTCGGCGACTGCCTTCATTCCCTGGTGGAGGTTGGATTTGGAGGTGAGAGGGTCCTTGGTGAGGGAGAGGATCAACTGAGTGTCATCGGCATAGGAGATTATGTTGAGACAGAATGCTACATAACCCCACGGTAGATGTCCAAGTGTTAGAAGTGAATGGATCAAATTTGTTCTCGAAAGTTGATCTCAACTCAGTGTACCACCAGCTTCTCCTGGATCTCCATTCCAGGTACATAACCACCTTCTCAACACAGTTTGGCTTTCATAACTACAAAAGAGGGAATTCTGGATCTCCCGCACTGTGGAACTTTTAAAAATGCCATTAGAGTATGCTGGTGGGGCTGGTGACGGTAACCAATGTTATCGCTTACATTCTTGTTCATACTGCAACTATAAAGGAACATCATTCTTGTCTCAGGAATATATTACAATGGGTAGGAGGCTGTGGGCTCACTACTGAACTGAAGAAAATGGGAGCTCTGAGGTCTGACACCAGTTTCTTTGGCTGTTAATTCTCTGCCCATGGTGTCACCCCTGCTCCCTCCAATGTCGTAGGCATCACAACAGCACTTCCCCCACTTTCCTAGATAGATAGGGATGGTGACTTGCAGTGGGAGATTTATACAGAACCTCTCACCACTGGCAGAACCACTGGAGCAAACAATAAATTGACCACATTGGGGACTCAGGTGCAGCCCAACAAGCAGCATTTCATGCTACCAAAAATGAACTGTCTGAAGAAATGACACTAACTTATTTTGATCTCTCAAGAGAGACAGAGCTATCAGTGGATGCAAGTCCTATTTGGTTAGGAGCAGTGCTATCCCAAAAAACAGCAATATGGAACGTGGGTTACAGTAGCATTTGCAAATCATGCATTGACCCCGACTACAAAAGCAATATTTCTATATTGGGAAAGAAGCTTTTAATAGAACATTTTGTGACTTACACCTAGTTACAATCCATGAACTGGCTATACTATCAGGAGGGTGCTTCATGAGGGGAATAGTTTAATTATTCACAAGCTCTTGTCCAGAAGGCAGTGCATCTGTTCCCATCATAACCGAAGATATTTCACCTACATGTGGGTGAGATCTAGTACGGATTTCTGTTCTCTTTCTTGTGGTCATCATACGCCAGCCTTCAGCCATGACTATTCCAAGTACCCGGAAATGGAATTTGTAAACGCGACATCTGCAGATGAACTTATTCCAAAGTTACAAACGGCAATGGCCATACATGGAGTGATCAAAGCATTGAGAACCAATAATTAACCTCCTTTCCAGAGTGAGGCCATTTCTGAATATCTATCCTCACTGGGGATCAAACATCTATAGATCACTCCGCAAGCCAATGGAGAGATTGAAATCTTCATGAAGATGCTACCTGAACCCTTCCAGATTGCTTTTGCTGCCAGCCGCTATACTGAAGGAGTCATCTACATTTTCCTGCATGAATACCACCAAACACTGCATCCCACTCCACATGAGCTCCTGTTCACTTGTGCCAAGCATGACTAATCAGTGATGTACTCACTCCTCCTTCTCCGTGGACTTGTGAGTACCCAGATGACAATGGGACACTTCTCTAAGACATAGAATAAAAGATAAATGCAGTGCTAGACGACAAGCCAAGTTGCCGATAAATAGTGCAAGTAACCAAGTGCTCCTCAAAGATCCTCACCCTGGTAGCAAGTGTTAAATACCATTTGAAACTCTACGCTGAACTGTGGTGAGAGTGAGGGAGACTCAGGTGTCAGTTAGGAGGGTCACTGAAATAGTTATACAGAATATTTCGTTTTCCAGAAAATGTAAAGGCACCACAGGTGAACATGATGACAACATGTGTGTGATGAATGATTTTTTGAATCCTATAGGTGGGGGTTCCCCTGCTTCATTTATAAACCAGAAACTGGTGAGATGAAAGCTCCATCTGAAGAGACAACTGGACTGGCCACTGGTGGTGGGGCCATTTCCGGTTCTGAGTCCCCCACTGCACAGACATCTTCACTGAGCCCTAGGAATAATCCTCTACACCTCAACAACATCAATTCAGGAGCTCATACCTTCATTATGCATTTTGATTCATGATGAAAGTTTCATATGTTTTTGGGAGACATAAAGTGTACCGCATGCCTGACACTAAGAGAAGCTTTTCATTGGTTACTGATTACTTCTAGCTATAATGTAATGGATGAGTCCTAGTGATGCATTGATGCTATTAAATAGAATTCCCGTGCCCTTGTCGGCTGTTCCGGGATAATGAAATAGCGGTAATGGCGCAAGCCTCGTTTTTAGGTCGCGCCTATAGCAGCGCGCACGCGCTGCTCTGGCGAGACTTATAGTAAGGGGCTTTCAAAATCTCACCACATGCTCGTGCGTGTGTGGCCTATTGCTTGCGGTTACCAGCACGGCGCCATATGTTTTGAATTATCGTACCCAGACACGGGCGCGATAATTCAAAACATATGGCCTGGTGCTCGCTTTTGCGCCACATTTGCCTGCTCTAGGTCGCTTTCACTTTCTTGCCGGCTGTTATTCCCGTATTCTTATAAAATCAATAGAATGCAAACCATTTTCCGTTTGCATTTGACAAACTCCTATTGCCTGGCAACTACTTTTTCCCTCATAAAAAACAACGAAAGACCACAATTAAGCTCCGTGTATATGTATGTTATGGTTCAAACGTGGTTCTTTGTGGCTGTGACTGCCCATGGCTAACGTATGGCCGCCAATGTCTCCTACAGCGCATGCTTTGATTTAGTGGCACATTTTGTTTGTTAATCCGGTTAGTGTTCTCCATGACGTAGCAAAGCTAGTTATTCACGGTTGGCTGTGGAAACAGCATTGCCATGGTAACAGTGACACCTCTCTGTTCGGGAGCTCTCTATCGTCCTGCCTCACTAAACGGTCCCCACATGTCCTGGATCTGAGCCCAGTGCTCGGTAGCGCCTAATATTGGCTTCTTGCGAGATGTACAAATAGACACATTTGTTGGTCTGAACACAGCTCCCTGGGTCATTCTGAGGCACTCAGAGTTGCCTCAGCCTCTGTTCCTTCCCTATCTGTGCTGCTCTGCTGATCTTTACACACTCCACCCGTCTCGTGCACAGTCAAGTGACCTGCAGTGTGAAACAGCAGGTGACGTATTCTGCCAAGCTGAAGCGAACTACTGGGATCTGCAGCGGCATTGGTACTGGGGAGACCAGAAGGTGACAAGCAGTGCCACAAAGCTGCGCATTCATTCTTCAGCATTTGGCATCAGGGGTGCAAATATATGTATGAAGTTGGCACTCACCTGTGCCCTGGTGGCCTCACATCCCAAGTCAATGAGTGCTTCCTCACAACAGTCACAAACCATGACCGTATAACACATATGATTCACATTCTCACATTTTTGTGTGAGGCTTCCCCACATCAATCACAAACCGTGACAATATAACGCACATGTATCACAGCTTCACTTTTGCGTGTGCTTCCTCACATCTATCACAAACCGTGACCTTCAAACATATAAATCACATCATCACCTGGTGCGTGTGCTTACTCACTTCAATCACAAACTGTGACCATAAAACACATATATGAATCACATCGTCACCATGTGCATGTGCTTACAATGCAAAGAGGGGGTCACTGTTATGTGGCCTCGAAAAAAAGATGAAATTTTTAGGTAAGAACTTGGTAGTTATAGCACAAACATTCAGGTGCAAAATAAAACAAGCATTGGCATAGCCAATAGGTCTCGCTTTTGAGACCTTATAAGTATTTAGTTATGCAGCACAATATCCTTAGTGCAACAACATCAACTGTTGCATGGCTAAACACTTATAAGGTCCCAAAGGAGAGACCTAACGGCTATGCCAATGCTTGTTGAGTCCTGCATGCGGACAAGCGCACGCACACTCCTCCGCGGTGCCGACTCTTCATCCAAATTCATACAAAAACACTGGTATCCACATACAGTCAGCTATGCGAAAGCGTTTGTGAGACTCAGGAAAATAAACTAACTGAACAATGTCACAGCAACTAATTTAACAAGCATTTGCAATTCAATAGGTCTCGCATTATAAAGTTTGAGCTATTGGTGTTGCATTATTTAGCAATGCCAATAGCTCAAACTTTAATAATGCGAGACCTATTGCATTGCAAATGCTTGTTATTTTGAGGGGAGAGTACCAACACTTCTCAGAAACAAACAGGTATTTTTACATTTCAAGCACTGCACATATTACAGTGCTCAATAAATTCATATCGCCCCTCCCCAAACACACATACACACACCAGCACTCAAACAGACACCGGCTCTAGCATCACACAAATACAGAATCTGCTTAGCGACCAAAATCCCTAATGTTATGTGCTAAAGAACATATGGGGCATTTTGCCACAGCCACGATCGCAACCTTCTCGTGCAGCCCGTGGAGCTCCTGAGGATCACAATGGGGGCACCTCCTGCTCGTTGCTGGGCTCAGAGAGGGCAGGTAGGGTTTAGGGTTCGTTTTAAGATACAAAAAGGACATAGAAAAGCGCTTCCCCAAACACACACCGATCATTGACGAGAGACTTTCACGCGCCCAGGAGCCCACCGAGCCCGCACCAGGATTTCATGTGAGCAGAGTATCCAAGCGGGAGACTGGCCAGGCTGTGCCAGGCTGGCACTGCCAGCACCGGTGCCCGTATGCTGATGGGCGATTAGTGTTGGAGCTGCGGACTGACGTTTCACAGAGTGGTGGCTTCAGTCCTCACACTCTGCTGACGTAGAACACACACATGTTTTTATAACCCGCACAGATTGCATTGTGATGCTGTACTGTAATATGCGCGCAGCTCACAAACACTGGAACATAAAACGTTCTCATAGAGGTCGCAGATGAGCTGGCAGCGGGTGCTTTCACGAACAGAACTAGCCTGTAGAAGTGGAAAACTAGTGCAAGCTTATTCACGACAGCACTGACAGCGTGCTCTCGAAGACCATGTATGTGGCACACGTATTTACTGTGTACATTTTATGGGAGACGTGTGCACGATTCAGAAGCACCGAGGCAAGCCAACTCGGTGATAAAAAAGCGATCGCTATTGTTAAAAAAAAAAGACACGCCCGCGAGTGGTGCGCGCGCTCTACTGCGAGCCATATGTTTTCAATTATCGCGCCCGTGTCTGGGCACGATAATTGAAAACATAAGGGCTTTGGAGTGCGTAACAGACACCAATAGGGCATGGGCGGAGCAATGCGCCCGCCTTTGGCCTATTGCGTGCTCTGTTTAAAAAAAGCACGCACGCAAAGCCCAATAGCGGAACTCAAAAGGAAAAGCACACACGTGTGCGATTCCAGGGTCCGTTTTGGAACCCACCAAAAATGGGCTCTCGCCTGTGCGAGCAGTGCTGCGCATTGCATCGCTAGGGGCGAGCCCTAAAAAAGCACCACAGACATTTCAAAACGTTCTTCTTATATTAACAAGCTATGCACTGCACCAATACATTTCATAAATCTACTGATTAACCACGTGTCATTGATTTTCCAGCCAGGGCTGATTGCCCCCTGACAGGAGCTTAAGAAAAGCTACCTCAAAAATACCCTTTGTTCCGATTACACAAACAAGGGCTCTCGCCATTATCTTCTTGCTGGCACTGTGGCCTGCCCGAGGGTGACCTGGACCGCTTACTATTCTACTGTAAACATGCACAGCCTTTATGGAAGGAAATTGAGACCACACTGAATAGCATGTGTAGTATCAAGTTGTCCCTAAATCACTTATTAGTCACACTGGGGATACAAGCCTTCTCTGACAGAGCTTTGGTGGAATCTCTATCCAGCTAGGATTGCTTTCTGGTTGATATCTTGCTCTCCATAAGTATTAAGACCATCCTTGGTTATAAGGGACTCACCATATACTGTTACTACCATATAGATAGCATCTAAGAGCTATATATGTGATTTGATGTAGCTGTCTCACCGTATGTGCCTTTATTGTTGTATTGTTATCAATTTTTAAAAAATATTTGAAAACAAAAATATATATAGATATCCTTCGTTCTAACAGAAATGACAAGTGCATAGAACCTGGGAGTAGATTTTTTTCATGATCATAAAAGCTGCACCGGCTGATAGTTAAGTGTGCATTATATTTTAAAATGCCTGGGACCTGCAATGAAAGAGTGCAAGCGAATGACTTTGCTAAACCTTCGAGGCTCAGTTTAACAATCCTTCTCGGGTGGCACTCTCAGTCTCAGTTGTAAAGGATACAGAGCACATCACTCATGATTAAGTATTGCCTGGAGCCACAAACGTTTGAGTCAAGTGTAGTCAGCACATTAGCTTGAGCTATTGGGCTCTCAAACCTCCCGAACAGCGATGGGGCTCATCTTTACAGGAGTCCCGGGTAGAAATGTCAGTCTGTTAAAAGCTGTACTGTTCCAGGGCTGTGGTAAACACTGCAGAAGAAGGGAGAGCAAGGCACGGATGCTGAGAAAACTAGTTTAAAAGGAGAAATGATGCACACAGTTATTGGAATATTCTTCTGGTCATATATTCAAATACTGGTAAGGCAACCCAGCCTTTTATTCATCTGCGGTGGCAAATTGAGTGCAGTTAAGGGTCATTAAGGGAATGATGTACAAAGCAGTCTTGGAGTGGCAGAACCTGAAATTCACAAAAACACAGGGATTGTTATTGCAAAACTGTTAACAACAATTCTAAGTCGTAAGACCCTTCCTGTCTAAAATGAGTTCTGCAACTCATTTCGAATCGCAAATACGATTCTCAATGACGTATCAATGGGTTGTGATTAGAACTGCAGCTGCGAACCTTAGATGAGATACGGACTCCCAAGTTAGGGTGGTACCTAATTCACTAAGAGGAACAGCTTCCCCTTCCAGAATCATCTAGGGCAGCTTCGCAGGAAGCAGGCAGTTCAATCCACCTCTGCGTACTACCCCCGATTTCATCCCAAACTGAAAACATTTGTTTTTAAAAGCAGCACCTTTTTCTCTGAGTGACATGGACTGCTTAAAAAAAGGTTCACTTTTAGGAATGCAAAAGCAGGGATAAAGGTTTGCTGTCCCTTAGAGGCCACCATCCCCGCATTTGTAACCAACTATTGGAGGTTTGTTTCTTCTTTTTTGCAGAGTTTTATATAGCGCCAACTTGACCCGAATCCAATCAGGTATCAGAGCAGCTTTACATAGCACCAGTTACGTTACGAGGACACACATTCATTTTTTGGACGGGGAGATTAAGTGATTTGCCCAGAATCACAGGATGTTCAGTGTCATTACCGAGACTCGAACCCAGTTCTTCAGATCCGGGGTCGAGCGCCTTAGCCATTAGGCCAACTCCTCTCCCCAAGGTTGCTTAAAAAATGCATTCCTATTCGCACCAAATGAAAAAAATGAGTTTTTATTTTGCTATATTGAAATAGCATTTCGAAGTAGCCCTCACTGTTCAGAAAGATTTAACTAATATATGGAGCTTAACACCTTAATTATGCATTGCTCTAGTGATTTTGCTCGTATTGTTGATTTGCCTTTGGCATAGATTCTATTGGAATGATACAATGTTTTAAATGTATGTATGTAAATTATGTTTGTCCACCATTATGTCCTGTGACAAAAGCATATAAGGAGGCTGAATCTTCGATTGTTGTGTCTTTGGCTCCCAGCACTGCTGATGACCAGGCCACATTCATGCCTGGGTGGGCTTCATTCCCACGAGGCAGGGGTCAGTGAAGAAGAGCGCAGGGGCCTGCTTGCTGTGCCTTCCACTCAACGCATTGTTTGTTTCATTCCTAACTGGCGGAGCCATGCTTTGCACGGTGGCCACGAAAAGCAAAAAACATCTCTGGCAGGGCATCAAAAGGCCTGCCTTACATAGGGGTCCTTCTCACTCTACATCGGCCGGTAGATGTCCAGCTGAGAAGATGTTTCTGATGGCACAGCCAGCCTTGGCTCTCCCATGAAAATATAGTGCGCCTCCTGGATCTAATGGGTTCTGGGAGCAGACAGATGGTCAAACATTTATCAGTTTTAGGCACCTCTCCTACTAACACCCATCTCTAAAGAGGCCCTTAGAATTTAAACGACATACACACTGCACCCCTAAAATGTCACATCTACACGGTTAGATGAAAGGAAGTACAATTCGGAAAGATACGCAAGTTGCTTCATTCTTGACCAGCGACACCAGCCTCCAGGTAGCAACTGCCACCCTAGAACCTCATATCCTCACATTCTCATTCCCCCCAAGGTTCTATCTACCCTGAAGCATTCAATCCCATGCCCCAGTCATTAACGACATTATAAACCCAACACATCCCCCTCCCTACAAAACAATCAAGATTTGGAGAACACTTTGGGCCCGATTACGATGCAGTCAAGAAAGTATTCCCACCTAGGGCCCGAATACGATGCGGTTAGGAAGGCCTCCTAACGGCATTTGCTCCTTCTGAATGAGATCGGGAACGTGTCTTCCCGACCGAGGACCTGATTACAATGCAGTTAGGAACATAAGCTCCGATAGTAGTCAATACAAGTCCAACCAAATCGTATCTGGAAGCATCCGGATGCATCATACTCTGTCAGTCGGACTCTCCCGATCCGAGTCGGTCGGAAACCATTTCCAAAGCGATTCAATCGGGAAGATTTCCTAACCGCATCGTAATCGGGCCTTTAGAGGTGGAAAAAATCATGTGGCGCAGTTAGGAGGAAAACGATAACATGCTGCAAAAAGCATTACAAAGAACAGTTACACATGCAATGTCTGTGCAATAAGAAATCACACTGCAGAATAGAACATAACAGCAGAATACCAATGAACTTGCACTGGCAGAGTTCAGGAGAAATATATTAAACTTTAGCTACTTTAAATGTAATGGGAAACATTCAATAACATAATGACACAAGGAAATTGCCAGGCATGGTTCCAAGATGGTTCATTATATATTCATCATGTAATCTCTGAATTTGGACTGTAAAGGTACAGCTTTGGAACGCCTTAATAAATCTGGCCCCAATTCCTCTTTATTGTCAGAAATAACATTTAAGCTCTTGCGCACATAGTCAGACATGACATCGGGGACAACAGCAGTCATGCTTTTGTTCCAAACTTTTCGTTCTCTAACGCTGCAACGTGGTTTTTAATTTCCTTGACTCTGGGGGGGGGGCACAGAGAACCTGGGATAGCCTTTAGCTTCATACTGAGGTTTTTTCACTCTCACCCAGTCCCCCACTTTAACTGGTAATGCTCTCCATGAACCTTCAACTGTACTGTGCTTTCCTTGCATCTCATCTCTTATATCCACCACCCTTTCTTCTTTATGCAAATCCATTCGTTTCCTATTTGTCCACTCTCAGTACCTGCTATCCTCCCTCATAGCAATGAAAAAGGTGACATTCCAGTGCTTATGTGAGGCGAAGTCTCAGGAACCCTCAGCCCAAGGGAAAATGGGAGTAGGGAGAGAGGGAGAGAAAACTCTGGAGCTGGCCTCAGCAGTGTGGTCTTATCTAATGCACATTTAGTATATCGTCTCCATCTCTCGAATATTTGCTTCTCCGGTATTAGACTCTTAATAGAAAAAAGAGAAAACGTATATTAAGGCCTCCCTTAGTCTTTGTGGGTAATCAGATTAACCACAAGGGAGGGTAACCAGGAAACACTTCAGGAACGAAGGCAAAGGAACCAGGAAGCAGACAGGGGACACAAAATAAACTTGGACGGGAAGACTAACGGTGAATAAACTCTTTGCAGCGGGGAGCCCTGCAGCGAAATAAGATGCTAGGAAATGTCTTCCAACTGAGCTACTTAAGCTAAGCCGAAGTGCTGACCCCACTCCTACTGTTCTCCTATTGGTCAGCTACTTGGCTCTGACCTGGCCCTTCCTCCTGTTCGGCCCCCTGAGCCTCCACAGACAGTCTCCGCCTTCTTTATACCTCCATTCTGATGTTCACCTTGTTGCTGTTTTCTGTTGTTTCTCTTCTTTCTTGTTCCTACTGCTCACCCCCTTTTCCTTCAGCCATCTTGGTTTTCAGTTCCTGATAAACACTTTTCATGTGAGTGACGGGTCAGCATGAATTACAGAGGCAATAATGTTGTCCTCATTAAAGTGTATCATATCAGCCCCATTACATGTTTTGCAAGTACAAAATATTTAAGGCAGGCTGGTATGTAGTAACATGAATACCAACATGAACAGCTCTAGTTTGCAAAATAGTTTAACGATATTTGCAAAACAAGCCCTTTCCAGGGATTGAAATTAACATTGACATGTTTGTACTTCTGCCGTATGTCAGTGGGCCAACCCAAGGCAATCCTAACATGCCTGGCACTTGTGATGGGCCTCAGCCCTGCTTTGTTACTGCACTGGCTTTTAGTCTGCTAGCAGTGTGTTTTTCTTACACTGTTGGCTGTCAGGGAGTGAATTGTCACATAATCCTGGGAATGTTATTGCAGACCGGAGTCTAAACCATCCTTTGATGATATGTTTCAGGTGTTATTGTCTGGTTTGTGTCCTTTACCTGCGTGCAGTGGAGGTTCTCATTAAGAAGGATTAGGCCAGGGTGCCTTAGATGGTTTGTGTGGTAATGTCTTACCCATTGAGGTGTTGGAATATGCCTCGGCACCGACGAGCCTTGGCCGTCAGCTTTATTTTTTCCCGTCTATTAGGTCAAGAACACGACCTTCGCCCGACAGCTAGAGAAAGTCGGAGCAGGGTGCTGCTGACTATGCAGTCAGAGTGATTTGTGTCAGACATCTTTTTAATGTTTGGTCTAATATGTTATTGTTAATCAAAAATTCAGATGTTCCTTTAGTGGGTGCTACTGTTGATGTGTAGTGAATGGATGGATGTAAGCTGTTCTATACAATCTGTTTGTTGTTTTCTTTTTGGAGCCTCATGGCAGTGACTGCAGAAAGCAGTGACAGGTTAGCCATGGTTGCCCATGCCACATTGGGCATAGCTGCAATGTTCTGTCTAATGTGTTCTTCGGTGTCACGTGAGAGATTTCATATACTCTTTTGTGTTTCATTTTGGTAAATTGTAGTGGCTATGGCTGCTAGGAAGGATGAGGAAGTAACCCTCCAGAATGGGGTTTGTTTGCCGCTCTGGGTGAGCGTGGGATGTTTTGTTCTTGTTTTGTTTTATGTATGTGACATATGTATGCTGTGCATTGTGGCTGGGAGCAATGTTATAGCAAGCTATATGTTATATCTGTGCTTCATTGACTATAAGGGAGGTGTTCTGTCTAAAGTGTTCTATTGTATGTTTAAAGTGCATCTTATGGGTTGGTGAAATTGGGGAAAATGTGATAGCCCCACATATGGCACATGTGCACTCTGTTGGATGTATGTGAAATAATGTTCTGTCTAGTTTGTGTTGTTTATCTGTGTATGTGGATAATTAGTAGAGATCTGCCGAAGGAAGTTGGAAAATGATTTCTTTAAAAAAGAGCCCTCACAGAGAAAGAAGGTGGAAGGATTAGAATCATAACCATCAAACCTTCTGATATATCATCATTGTATTGATAGCCCCGCTACCAATCTGGCTTTGTCGTGTGGAACGGCATGATGTTTTAAGCTGGTTCTTAGTGCATCTTATGGAATTAATCAAAGTGCAGTAGCCTTCATACTACGGCTGAACGCAGAGGGTTGGGCTTATGAAATAATTTTAGAAGTACCTTTTCTGTAACTGATTGCCCACACTAAATATAAGACATAAAATAACATCTGCCTCATTTAGAAACAGTTTTTGATCCAAAAATACTACTCACCATAATTGGTATGCTGTGAACCCCTTGCATTCCTGGATCCCAATGCAAGTGCTCCTGCTGCACTAATTAAAACTGCAGTCCTGAGCAGCAGGTTATCTCCTCTGCCTCTTGTTTCCTTCACCACCATGCCTGACCTCCATTACAATCTTGAAGCAGGTCGTTTGTCCCTTTCAGAAAAGAAAGTGAGCTCCCACATTCTTTCTTCCTTTTTTCTACAATGGTGACCTAGGTCCTAGTGCTACAACGGAAAATAAGGTGGGATGTCCTATTTTTAAAGTGAGAAAGTCATAACTGTGATGTAGTGGGACCCTTGGACCCTGATGCTGCTGCACCTGCTTCCCTCATGATAGCTACTGCAACGCAAAAAGGGCAGTCTCCTCTGCACTTTGTTAAAAATGTGAACTCCCATCTTGCCACATCCCCCTCTTTGACATCTCTCTGAGTCCAAACAAAGGTGTCTCTTATGTGGAAATGTAGCTCGTAACTGAACAGTATCTGCGCCATCTTGTCTCTCCCCAGCATGACACACAGAAAAACGCATGGCAGCCATTTTAGGCATCCTGGTCTCTCTCCCTGCTCATTGCCGATCGCCAACGCGTCCCTCTGGCGCTGCGAACATCCCCCCGTGCGCCGGCCACCCCCGCTCTCTCATACACGGGCCATAAACCCTCTTCTTCTGCGCGACCCTGCCATGGAACCACATCCCACGCCTGACCGACATCCAATACATGGTCATACATCTCTTTGATAGCCCCCTTCCTCTGCGCCCGATTGTCCGAACCGATCCCAGGCCATCACCTAGCCCTGCGGATGCAGTTTATTGCCCCTACTGTAAGGGAAACACCCCACATCAAAGGGATTACAGTAGATCAAGGCCCCCCCACCCCCTGAGACCCGACCAGTCGCACACACCCCCGGGAATTGGCGGAATGTCCAGCTGTGTGATAGCCATCTCCTACTGTGGGTGGGGTGGGGACTTCCACTGTAGATATGTGTGGGAACGAGCTTGAAGTGGGGATTCTGAGGATGTTCTTTCATGTATCAAAGCGATCTCAAGAATGTGCCATGTATGATAAACCTGCAATAAAGTCATAAACCTGTGTATAAGAGGCCAGGCCTCAGAGATGTGGTTAGAGCACCTCGTGACGATACCTTGCTGTCTGATCTGATGTGTTCTACTCCGACGGAATAAAACTTTGTTTCCTGCCTTCCAGTCTCCGGCGCCTGCCTCTTTTATTGGTAAATCATCGAATGGTATGAGAGGCGATTACCGCCGGGCAATACTTGAAAGGTTATCGACTGCAACTGCCACTACCATTTTAACAATTGGCGTCCCAATCGTGGGGCCCATCAGCGACACGTGGATCCAGTGGGAGAGGTCCCGACGACAGAGTGAACGACTGCAACGATCGGAAAGAGCTCCTGCCCGATAGACCCTCGTCTGGCAGCCGATCATCCGAACATCACTGGTTCCGAGCAGACCTCTCTCGAGTGATCTACGGTCCTGACTGGGAACCATCAGGAGTGCCGCAACAATAACGGAGAGTAGAGGACGATCGGGCGCTGGAGGCGGAAGACGAGAAAACTGTCCACGCGGTCCGGGTAAGGTCGTGAAATACGATGAATTGCTAAATGATTGACTAATTGATTGAAAATACTAGTATTGCTTATTGATTGTTCTTTTTGAGGTATTCGCTGCCTACAAACGGGGAAGAGTAGAAATACTCTCTCTTCCTTTGCAGATAGTGAAGGGTATGTAGCGCGGACTTTTGTGCCCCATTGTAATCTGTTGCGCCTATTTTCCTCCCCACTGATTGATTGACCGAATATTGATTGTTTTGAAGAATAGTACTTCTTGAGATATTCTCTGTTTACAAATAACGTAAAATAGAAATATTTTGCCTAAGTCTTTGCAGACAGTGAAGGATAAGTAACGCGGACTTTTGTCCCCCATTGTAACCCGTCGTGCTTATCTCTTTTCTCACCATTGATTGATTGATTGTCCGAACGCTAGTTGTTCGATATTGGTTCTTTGGAGGTATTCTCTGCTTACAAATAACGTGGAATAGAGATATTCTGCCTAGTCTTTGCAAGCAGTGAAAAGATAGGTAGTGCAGACTTTTGTCCCCGTTGTAACCCGTCATGCCTATCTTCTCCCCACTGATTGGTAGTTGGTTCTGCCCGGACCGCTTATTAGAGGTGAACCATCCGGCTCCACTGGAAGGCACCCCTAATAAGGACATGTTCACTAAATATGGACTAGTCGCCGTAGCTTATAGCAAGCTATGGCATAAATATACAAAAAGGGACCCCGAGAGTCAGTGGCCACTGATGGGATCCTTCGATGAGGAAGAGATAAAGGAGAGAAAGGAAGCTAAACTAAAACAAGAGTCTGAAACATCAGGCCAGTGCCCTGTTAGGACCTCCTCTACGCTCTACCCTGAGTTACCTTCCAAGCAACGAGCGAATGACGAATTGCTATTAGGTCCCCCGATCATCTACATGCCCCCTCCATACGCCCCCTCGCAACCTGTAGTACAGCACCCGTAACCCCCAAACGCAAGTGAAAGCAGTACCAGGGCCTCGGTCCTCACGGCCTCCGCGCCGGCCGAGCCTCTTGTACTGAACACAACGTTAGCAATAACGTTAGATGACCCTGAGATGAGAAAGAAAGATTCCGCCAGAATGAATCGACTAACAAAGGATGAACAAGCCGGAATCGATAAGGTAGTAAGGACACTAGTAGAACAAAAGGAAAGTGAGGAGTATGTAACAGACATGTATAACTCGTATGCCGACAACCGCAGACGACACTTTGTCGTACGACTTTGTTATCACACCCTGAATGCCTATGAGGATAGGTACCAAGATAGAGGTCCCGAAGGCTTAGCGACCTTGTATAGGAAGGTAGACATTGGGGAGGAAGGAGAGGGCGATGTGACGAACCTCTTCACTCGTACACTCGAAGTCTTCCGGCATCTTAAAGAACACAGACAGACAACCAAAGCAGAGACCCCCATAGCGACTGAACCCCAGGCAGGGAAGGCTGATACCATGATGCCCATCAAAGAAGCCGCCCCCTACTGGGTCCCACCACGAGGTCAGAGAACACACGACGACATCAACCACCAAGATGCGAAGGGAAGGGTTGTATATAACTGGGTTTACCAGCCATGGGACCGACAAGACATCTTGACCTTTAGAAAAACCCTACCCGACTTAAGAAAGAACCCGACGGCCTTCTACACCGAACTAGGTACGGCCTTAGGTTCAACCATAATGACCTTAGCGGATATCGATTTGTTCTTCGGGTTATGTCTGCCGGCTGATGTGTGGAAGCAAATCCGGAAAGTCGACCACGCTGAGCCGTTCGGATATACCTGGGTACAACTCGATACCATAGATAAGCAGCGAGAACCTGGACAAAAACCCCTAAAAGCCATATTGGAACTCCCAGACAAGATCATACAGAAATTGAAGACTCTAATCCCAGAAAGAAAGGTAGACTGGTCAATAGTGACGGCTTGTCGCCAGAAACCCCAGGAGGATGTGTCTGAATACTTCTCTCGATTCGAGACAGTGTTTTCCGATTATAGTGGCCAGGACATGACCACTGCAACCGGACATCACCTCTTTGTCCAGAATTATGTGAAGGGTCTGTCACAAGAAGTCTCCCAGAAGCTACAGACCAGCGAGAGTAGTTGGGCAGCCTCCAAACCCGCTGCTATCCTCCAGATGGCCCAATACTACGAATATCAAAAGAATGAGAAAGATAGGGCGTCCGAGAAAAAGAAAAAGGAACTGAAGGAGAGGGTAATGATAGCACAGTTGCAAGGGGTGACCATAGGAAGGGAGCCCCCTAAAGGAAATTACCAACCAATCGCCCCTAGAAAGCTACCCCCTAGAGACCATACACCTGCACCCTACACTGGACGAAGAGACTTAGACGGGAACCAATGTGCGTTCTGTAGAGGGTTCGGACACTGGAAATCCCAGTGCCCGGTCCTTCTGGAAATGAACAAAAATAGAGACACCAGAGACATAGCATATGACCCCAGAAGTAGAGGACAGGGACGAGGGTACATGAACGACACCACCAACGACAGGCCAGGCAGACCAAACACCTTTGATCGCCCCCGACAGAACCAGTGCCAGCAGTCCGACTACGAAAACACCCATGACTTTGCATAGGACCGCCAGGGGCAAGGGAGGGATCCAGTCGAACTCCGTGTTGACCAGCAAGGTCCTTACGTCACTGCTAAGGTCTTGGGCACAAAGTCTCCATTTCTGGTAGATACTGGGGCGACACGTAGTGCGTTATCTAAACGACTGATTCCTAGGGCACCCTTGTCTGGCTCACACGTAACCTCAATAGGCTTCGATGGAACGCCCTCCACTAATCCCTTGTCAGCACCAATCTCCTTTGACTTAGAAGATAACACCACTGACACGACATTCCTGCTCTCCTCCAACACCCCCGATGCTAATATGGGACTTGATTTGCTAAAACATTTCCGAGCTACCATCAGATGCTCCCCAGACGGAGTGCGAGTCATCCTGCACGATAACCCGGATCTGTTCAGGTCTTGTCTCACACGACGTATGTTCTCCATAACCAATGCTGACTTGTCCCTACTCGACACGTTACCCTCACACATGTGGGCAAAAACCAACTCGGACGTAGGACGCATGGTGATCGACTCCGTACACATAACTGTCCGACCGGACGCGGTGCTCCCAAAACTTCCACAGTATCGGATATCGCCCGAAGGCGAGAAGGCATTGGTGGAAATCATCCAGTCCCTGGTCGATGCAGGAGTGGTAGAAGAAGTAGTCAGTAATGTTTGCAACAGCCCTATCCTACCCGTTGTAAAGAGGCAAGGTGAGGGAGATGAGAAAGCATACCGCTTCATTGTTGACTTGTGAGAGGTTAACAAAGTAGTCATACCTCAGTACCCCATGGTCTCGGACATCACCACCATCCTCACCCTGATTCCGTCCACTGCCACCACTTTTACCGTTATTGATCTCAAGAACGCATTCTTTTCCATCCCCATCCACCCAGACAGCCGCTACCTGTTCGGCTTCACCTTAAAAGCCCGTTCATACAGATTCTGTAGGGCACCCCAAGGCTACACTGACAGCCCCAGCATTTATAGCCAAGCCCTCAAGAGACAGCTAGATGCAGTCCAACTACCAGATGGAGTGGTGTTAATACAGTACGTCGATGACATTCTTTTGGCGGCCGACACCACTCCACTTGCAGTCACAGCCACCATTCACCTCCTCCACTTCCTCGCGGAGAACGGTCACAAGGTCTCCAGGAAGAAGTTACAATTCTGCCAACCCCAAGTGACATACCTAGGCCACCTCCTATCCAAAGACGGGAGGAAACTTACACCTGACCGAATTCAGACCATCCTAGAAACCCCTGTCCCCAAAACTCAGAAGCAAGTGCGGTCCCTGGTCGGCCTCACCTCCTTCTGTCGACAGTGGTTGCCAAACTTCAGCCTTATTGTAAAACCTCTGCTTTCCCTGCTAGCTAAAGACGCCCCCTTCCCCCTCCCCTGGACACCCGAATGCCAGTCCTCCTTCAAAGAATTGCGAAATGCCCTTTGTTCAGCACCAGTCCTAGGAACCCCAGACTACACTAAACCTTTCTCCCTCTACACCCACGAAAGGGAGGGATGCGCGTTGTCTGTCCTAACCCAGTCCATAGGTCCTAAACAACGCCCTTGTGCCTACTTCTCTGCCACTCTTGACCCTGTAGCCAGAGCTTTGCCCGCCTGCCTTCGAGCAGTAGCCGCCGCTGCTGTCTCTATCCGGCAAAGTGAGGGGATCATGCTCTCGAACCCCCTCACTGTGTTAGTACCCCATGCGGTTGACACCCTCCTGAACCAGACCAAGACTCAACACCTGACTAGCGCACGACTGACTGGTTATGAACTGACTCTGCTTGCACCCCACATCACGTTGAAACGATGCACCACTCTGAATCCAGCTACTCTGCTACCTCTCCCTGACACTGACCCCAATGCGTCCCCTATACATGACTGCGTGACCCTCACCGACGAACAGACTAAGAGTAGGGTTGACCTCTGAGATACTGCCTTCTCAGACCCTGACGGAGAACTGTGGGTAGATGGCTCATGCATCAAGCTCCCCGACGGCACCACCTCAGCTGCCTATGCAGTCACCACAGCCCGAACAGTTGTTGAGACAGCCCGCATCACACAGCGATCCGCACAGGCGGCTGAACTGATTGCTCTCACACGAGCATGCATCCTAGCAGCGGGGACAACCGCAAACATTTACACCGACAGCCAGTACGCCTTCGGGGTGGTTCACCACTTTGGGCTCCTATGGAAGGAGAGGGGATTCCTGACTTCCCATGGCACACCCATCCTACATGGAGATCTAGTCTCCGCTCTGACCGAAGCAGTCCTCCTCCCCACACGGCTAGCTGTGATCAAATGCCAGGCACACAAAAAGGTGACGGACATTATAGGACAGGGAAATGCGCTGGCTGACATCACTGCCCGAACCACAGCCGAGAATAGGTCAACAACACGCATGTACGTGACCAGGTCACAAACTGAGAAATGGAAGGATGCTAGGGAAACGATTAGGGACATCCAATTAGCCAGCTCACCACACGAATTGACTGAATGGGCACGGGTGGGATTGAAGGACGATGACGGTTGCTGGCGAACTAAAGACACAAACAAATGGTTACTACCTGACTCATTCCTGATTCCCATGCTAACCATGACACACTCCCCCGCGCACATAGGGTCTGCCCCCATGATCGAACTCATCTCCAAGGTTTGGCACAACGACAAGATCCCAGACTCAGCCAAACGTCTGGTCCAACAATGCCTGGTATGCCTCCAACACAACCCTGGTAAAGGAACTGCTGTACCCCGGGGAGGGTTTGGGGTTCCTAATCATCCCTTTGAGGTCCTACAGATGGACTACATCCAGTTAGAAAGGTGCCAAAGCTTGAAGTACGTACTTGTCGTTGTGTGTGCTTTCAGCAAGTGGGTAGAAGCTTACCCGACCCGCGACAACACTTCTATGACTACCGCAAAGGTATTGCTGAAATAATTCTTCCCCCGTTACGGCCTTTGTCGAATTTTGTGGAGCGACAACGGCCCCCACTTTGTAGCCGAAGTTATCCAACTCATCTTAAAGGGGTTGGGTGTAAAACAAAAGTTCCATGCGGTCTTCCATCCCCAATCTGCAGGCTTGGTTGAGCGACATAATGCCACACTGAAGCTCAAAATAGCCAAAATAGTTGCCACCACAGGACTGAAATGGCCAGACGCTCTCCCGCTAGCATTGCTATCAATGCGTTCCACTCCCACCAAACACCACTTAACCCCCTACGAGGTCGTCTTCGGGCGGCCCATGAACCTTTGGACCGCACCAAAACCAACATCCAATCACGACATCCCGGACGTCCTCATGTCTGACTATTTGTACAACCTAACTAAAACGTTGTCTGTTATCCATCAGCAGGTGCTGCAAGCCATTCCCGATGCTTCCAGGGGCCCCGGGCACGATATCCAACCCGGAGATTTCGTCCTAGTGCGTAATTTCCAGCGTGCAAGAAGTCTGGAGCCCCGGTGGACGGGCCCCCTACAAGTCCTGATCACCACCCGAACAGCTCTTCGAGTGGAGGGGAAGCGCAATTGGCTGCACGCACATCATTGCAAAAAGGTATCACCGACCCTGACGTCAACCGACAACATCGCCGGCCAAGAAGAACTCCTGGACGAAGGCCGACCATCCCTGAGCTGCTACCCGGATACAAAGACACTTGAATTAATGAAATATCCCGATCCCACTGTGCCATCCAAAGAAGGGTATAACCTGCGACGAAAGGAGGGAACTTCGGCTAAGCAGACCACGAACTAAGTTGAAATCTCGAACCGGTAGCCCAACCACCTCAAAGGCCTCCAGAAGAGAAATTAAACAAAGTCTGTGTTTCTGCCCGCTACCGAGTCCCTTGAAGGTGATGGAAGCGCCCGACATGAAGATGATGGAAGCAACCGGACGTCCGAATATCCACCACAAAAACCCAAAGACTGACAAAATGCACAGCTCAAAGACTATCGCACTTTTTATTACCCTACTCTTTTGCCTTCTCCTCATGATCACCTTCTGGATCGTGGAAGAGAGTGCACCCGCTCATGAGACATTGTTGACCACTGTCCAACCTACCACCATGAAAGAACACCATCTGATCTCACTTTCACCCCAACTCCGAGAAAGGCGTAAGGAGTTCTGGAATAACTCTTTTGTGCAGTTGCTCCACCAACACAATCTTGCCGCCAATGCAACTAACTGCTGGATCTGTGGATTGCTGCCACATGCCACTGGACATTCTATCCCTTTCATCCCTTCGCTCTTCTCTGTCCATGGCTCTTGCCTCGCTTGGCTAATCCTCCTGCAAGAGAGCTACAAGGACAATGCCACTTCCAGCAAAACTGTGTCACACTTCTACCATGGGTTCTGGCTGAACAGAACTGGAAAAACTTCTGCTCCCTTCTGTCCTCTGAGATCAAACACTTCCTTTCACATGGACATCCCTGCCAAAGAGCGAGTCGAAATGCAGGTGTTCAACAACCCAGCCAGACCCACCTTCTCTTACCTCTGGAAACGAACGGCCGCCACCCTAACAGTAGCCCTATCCGTCATCAACATCACAGGTCTTGTGTGCATCGAAGGTCTGGGAACGCAGCTGGTGGGCCACAGTTCCTGTCTCATCACCCGAACATTGGACTCAGTTGACCCACCCACCTTTGTTACCTCCCCAAATATGTACTTCGTCTGTGGTACCAAGGCCTACACCTGGCTTCCGAAAGGGTGGGGAGGCACCTGCTACATCGCTTTTATCCTTCCTCCAACATATGTGGCTCCAGCAAACCATCACCGGCAGAAACGTGCAAAGGACATTGTACAAGCCGACTCCACTGGAGCACAGTTCATGGATGCAGTGAAGGGAGTTGTTTCACTGTGGGGTCCAATGGCAAACAGCCGTGCCATCCGGCACCTAACCCAGGCAGTCGAAACCACAATGAACATTACAGCCGGCATCCTCACCAACAACACCGCTGAGCTTCAGGCCGTCCGCCTGGTAGCTCTTCAGAACCGCCTCGTTCTAGACGTGGTTCTGGCTGATCGTGGAGGAGCATGCCGCATCATTGGGTCCAGCTGTTGTACCTACGTACCGGATAACTCACCCTCAGTCTACAAGGCGATTGAACACCTCCACAGACTTTCCGCAGAGGTCCATCAGGAGCAAGAAGGATGGTCGCTTGGGAGTTGGTTTTGGGACACTATTAAAAGTTGGGGGTGGAGGTTGTTTACGTTTATCCTAATACCAATTGTGATCCTATGTGGATGTTGCCTGGGGATTCAGTGTTTGCCACCCTTATGTTCACTTTTCATAAACTGCATCTGCCCTAAGACTCTGAACTTCGAAGCAGAGAGAATGAAAGCTCTGTACGAAGTAGAGGTGCGTGGCATTATGGGGATAGATCCGAACTAAACAAGCTGGCGAGATATGTTAAAAGGGAGGACTGTGGAAATGTAGCTCGTAACTGAACAGTATCTGCGACATCTTGTCTCTCCCCAGCGCGACACACAGAAAAACGCACAGCAGCCATTTTAGGCATCCTGGTCTCTCTCCCTGCTCATTGCCGATCGCCAACGCGTCCCTCTGGTGCTGCGAACATCCCGCCGCGTGCCGGCCACCCCCGCTCTCTCATACACGGGCCATAAACCCTCTCCTTCTGCGCGACCCTGCCATGGAACCACATCCCACGCCTGACCGACATCCCATACATGGTCATACATCTCTTTGATAGCCCCCTTCCTCTGCGCCCGATTGTCCGAACCGATCCCAGGCCATCACCTAGCCCTGCGGATGCAGTTTATTGCCGCTACTGTAAGGGAAACACCCCACATCAAAGGGATTACAGTAGATCAAGGCCCCCCCACCCCCTGAGACCCGACCAGTCGCACACACCCCCGGGAATTGGCGGAATGTCCAGCTGTGTGATAGCCATCTCCTACTGTGGGTGGGGTGGGGACTTCCACTGTAGATATGTGTGGGAACGAGCTTGAAGTGGGGATTCTGAGGATGTTCTTTCATGTATCAAAGCGATCTCAAGAATGTGCCATGTATGATAAACCTGCAATAAAGTCATAAACCTGTGTATAAGAGGCCAGGCCTCAGAGATGTGGTTAGAGCACCTCGTGACGATACCTTGCTGTCTGATCTGATGTGTTCTACTCCGACGGAATAAAACTTTGTTTCCTGCCTTCCAGTCTCCGGCGCCTGCCTCTTTTATTGGTAAATCATCGAATGGTATGAGAGGCGATTACCGCCGGGCAATACTTGAAAGGTTATCGACTGCAACTGCCACTACCATTTTAACACTTATGCTTTAATTTTCCCCTCGCATAGGCCTTTGCTCCTAAGCTCAAAGTAACACATTTGCAGTGGACCTTCATGCAAGCAAGGAAGGATCAATAAACAGCCAGATTGGAGTTGAGTTGACTCCTCAGACAGCTGGGCCTTGGTGCCACTGTACTTTCTGCCCCTTTGTATTAAAAAGCAGCATGGGTGACCGGGGCTCCAATGCTAGAAAAGAAAATGGGACCCCACTCCTCTTTTTTATGATAAGACAGCCATAATTAAGAGGCAGTGGTAACTTACATACTTGGCAGCAGTACCTGCTGCATTAATGGATGACCTTTTTTTTCTTTTTTTTAAATTTAAAAGCTCACTTATATAGGTCCCTTCTTTGGGGTATTTCTTGGAGGAAGCTGTCCCTGGCCATTTGTAAGCATAGGATGAGCCCTACACAGTGTTCTTTGCTCTGGGCCATCTCTTTGACAATATCCATGAATCTCTCTTCTTTCCCCTTTCTCCTGGACCATTACTCTTAGGCCCCAGGGATCGAGCAGATCATGGTTCAGCACCTGAATGCAACTTTGCTGGTCGCCTCCCTGCCACCGCCTGGACTCACTTTTAACAAAAACAACTGCCCGTGAAAAGTTAATGCTGCCTTTTAGGTGCCTCTGCCTGAAAGTGAAGGTTGAATGGTAGTGATGAGAGTTAAAGAAGAAACAAGCCTGCTTACCAGCCGTTAATTGCTTGATTCACTTAAAGCCAGGGCCACTGGAATTATAAGATTCTGCGGCAGTAGCATTTTCCGCATATTTATGGGTTCACCGCATTTACTACATAATCCATCATCTGCAGATTTTAACCAAAAAATTGATTTTAGCTCAAACGTTACTAAAATGTGGTCACGTGTTCCATAGCAATGGGTGGCCCTTCACAAAGGTTGAATGGTCATCTTTCAGTTGCTTATTGCTGTACTTGAGTACTAAACCGGTACTAATGAGGTGAAATATTTCCCCTGGCAGTGTTCCCATGAGTAAGAAGTACAAAATAAGGAAGAAATGCTAACCACAAAATGTGCTACATTATGTCGCATAATTTGATCCTTACCTGCCGCTAATTCCAGTGACAAGCTTGAAGCATTATGGTGACATAGATTTATTCTTTTTGAGAAGTAATTTGGGGTGTTATCAGCTGAGTTCAGGAATAATGGAGACATACAAATGTTTGCATTAGATACAGTCTGATTACTTATTTTATCTCAAACAGAGCATCATTTTGCAACAGCCTAGGTTACACTGTGTAACAATATTTTAAAATAACAAATTACATATTCACAGTGCTTTCTGTCACAGGCCAGGACATCACTACATCACTAATGACATCATCCACAGAATCTCTTATGTACCCACTCACACCCCCATGTAACCTTTCATACACCCACTCCAACTTTCGGATTACCATTCTCAAAACCATTGACACACCCATACCAGTACTTATATACCCACTCACTGATTATTAGGTCTACACACACATCTACTCACTCACCCATACAGCCACTCATTCACCCACTCACTCACTAATACAGCCACTGATATATCCACTCATACAGCCACACACACACACAGTCAGTCACTCATAGAGCTACTCACACACCTACTAAATCACCTATAGAGTCAATCACACAGCCATTTACTCACCTATGCATTTATACACACACACACACACTCATTTATTAGTGCAGATAATAACACATACTCACTTACCAATACAGTCACTGACACAAGCACACACTCACTCGTAATCACTCACTCACACAGCCACTTATACTCCAACTCTCACCTATACTGCCTTTTACACATGCAGTTACTCGCCCATATACCACTGACTCATCCATTCACTCACCAAGACAGCTATGCACACACTCACCCATATGGCCCCACACACACACACTCAGTAGTCCATACAGCCACTGACTCACCCTCTCACTCATCACCCACACAGACACTCAGACACCCATAGAGGTACTCAGACAACCAATCACTCGCCCATACAGAAACTCACATACCCACTCACACACCCCATGCGGCCACTTAGACACCAACTGACAGATACAGACATTCACTTAGACACTTAATTATTCAATTATACAGTTACTCACGCACCCACTAAATCATCCAATCATACAGCAACTGATTCACCAATACACCTTGGTATGTATATTTAACACTCATAAACGTTTTAGAACAGGGGTCTCCAATGAGCAGCTAGGGATCTACTGGTAGCTCACAAGCACCCTCAAAGTAGCTCTCAGAGATGCTGTCATGCCCAGTATGCTTTTCAGAGAATGTGTGCTGTTAAAGAAGGCAGTAGTGCTCATTTCAGCATCCTTAGAATGACAGCCAGCCAACACAATGGTAGGGCCTCATGATAGCACTCAAACACAGGCACTGTGTCGGCATATAGGGTCTGCCACATGACCATATGCATGCACTTTCAATCTAGCTAAGTCACTCGCATCATTTGTGTGAACAATGCACAATGAAAGAAGAGTGCTAGCAGTAATGTAAGCACTAACTTGTGCTGACCCACTGAAGGCTGGGACTACCAGAGTCAGAGTGGAAATGTGCTAGTTGGGTGCATGATCAGCCCCCGAGCTGATGAGAGCAAGGTGTGAATCTAAAGCGGAGAACAGTAAGAGCCTCATCTGCATTCATTTATGCATGTCTCTGTGTGACAGTGTGTCCCTCCCTAATAAATAGTGTTGCTCCCTGGACACTATGCCTGGGTCAAGGACTGCTGAAAGTGTATTCTAGCCCCTATTAGAAGGGTTTCATCTCTGGCACAATTGTGTCTGTTCATAGCATAACAGTGCCAATTACAATAATAATGATCATCCTTGACTATTTGGGCAATCTTCATCTATTTATGGAATACTGCAGCCATCATTGACATATTAAGAGTGTGACTGGCCTACTGTAAGACATTCCTGGCATAATGGTTGCTGTCCCTCTTTTAATAATGGCCATATATGGTGGGCATCCTGACCAGTATGGTGAAGGTGTCCTGTCTTGGCACAATGGTCGGCCTGATGTAATGGCAGGCATTATTGGTATAATGCAGGTATCCTTGGTGTTATGGTGAGCATCCCTGGGCTATGATTGTAATATATGGCCCTTTGAGGCTGAACCCATCCATGTGAGGCATTTGTGCCTATGAGTACTCAAGAATTACAAGCTAATATTCGGTGACTTAGTATTTCCTAAAATTGAAAACTGCTATTTTAAAGGCAAACATTCATTTTTTTTTTCAGAAAAGATTTTTGTTCTGGAAAATAGAGTTTGTTTGCCCAAAATGGAAAGTGGTAGACAAATATGTGTATTTTCAGAAACTCATTTGCTGATAAAGACAAAAGATTGCAATTCCAAAACTCATTTAAAATTGAGTGATAATTTAATCTGAGTTAGGGAGATTTATTGCTGTGGATATGTCATGTGTGCCAAAGAGCATCTCATTATTTGAATGTTATTTCACTAGTCAGATGGAGACATTCAATAATTATGAGCCTTTTCCTGGCATTTCTTCAGGTAACCTTGCCAGGATTGCTTGTGCAGTCACTACCAAAAATACTTCTTATGGTGGGCATAGTGTAAAGTTAACACTTGTGGCCATATTTTACAGAGATGAAATCCGTTAGTAGCTCGGGAGGAGTTTCCTTGAGCAAAAGTAGCTCTCACAATGGAGAAGGTTGGAGACCCCTGTTTTAGAAACACTCATAGTCACCAGATGAGGTCATCAGTGATGTCACTGACCATGTCATGAGTGATGTTATATGTGAGGTCGTAAGCAGAAGCATTGCGGGAGTGCAAGTTATAGTTAACTCAGGTAACTATAACGGCTGAATTTCTCTGGTTGTGTACGAGTGAAATGTCAGCCTAACTGTAACGTTCCTGAAACCTTTGGCTTTTTCAGTTTGTTAATTCCTAACTATAACGTCCATGAAACCTTTGGTGTTTTCAGTGAATGTCAAAGGTTTTTTAACTAGCAGTCACATTTGCAGAGTGGTGGAGAAAGGGGGTTGGGCCTCCGTCCAGCTCTCAGGCATTCCACTGCTTAGGGCTTACAGGAGGTACCAGGAGGGCTTCTTGGCCCCGAAGATCCCTCTGGAGCCAAGGGGACTTTATCCCCCAACTAGTAGAGCGCCAGGAGGCACATTTGCAGTGTGGTGGAGAAAGGGGACGTGGCCTCTGACAACTTCTCAGCCATCCTACTGTGTGGGACCTACTGGAGGTAACAGGAGGGGTAGTTGGCCCCCAAGGACGTCCTTGGGGTCTAACTACCCCTCCTGTTACCTCCAGTAGGTCCCATTTAGCAGGATTACTGAGTTCTGATAGCAGGCCATGCCCCCTTTCACCACCACTCTGCAAAGGTGCCTCCTGGTGTGCTCTTGGTTGGGGATGAAGTCCCCTTCACTGGCGAGGATCCTTAGGGGCCAAGTAACACACCTGTTACCTCAGTAATCCCCACACAGTGGGACTGCTGAGAGGTGGTCGTGACCATGCCCCTTTCTCCACCACTCTGCAAACATGCCTCCTGGCACACTACTGGTTGGGGGTGACGTTCCCCAGTGGCATTTATGGCTCTAGGAGGGGGGTCGCGCGGCCCCTCTCCCATTTTTAAAATAGCCCCGTGGAGGTGGTGGTCCCAGGGGCAGTGGGGGTGCACGTGCCCCCCACATTTAT
Organism: Triturus cristatus; assembly: GCF_964204655.1. Lineage (NCBI taxonomy): Eukaryota > Metazoa > Chordata > Amphibia > Caudata > Salamandridae > Triturus > Triturus cristatus. Next base: position 663,132,603 of record NC_140586.1, on the reverse strand, counting down.
TAATACTAGTCCATGGGAGGTGGCAGTCCCTGGGACCGCATGGCGAGGCCAGAGCCCCTCCACGCTCCTTATTTTGTATAGAACCGGGGAGGTGGCGGTTCCTGGGGCTGCGTTGGGGGGGGGACTGGAACCCCCCATGCATCTTTGTAAATATAGCCCCTGGGGAGGTGACTGTCCCTGGGGCTGCGGGGGCTCACGTGGGGCCCCAAATCTTTATTAGTTATTGCCCCGGGACCTGCCCACCCAGGGGTCTAAAGTAAACAAAGCGCGCTTCATTTAAAAAAAAACAATTATGCAGATTCGAGGATCCACCACGAATCCTGCTGAAAAAAAAATGCTTTTTTTGGCCTAGGGGGTCAGGATGTTTCTACCCTGCCCCCTTTTCTTGTTTTTTCACATTTTATCTTGTGACTCGGCTCAACCAAGTCACAAGATGGCTGCCAACACTTCCTGGTTTGAAGTGTTGGCAGCCAATCAGATCTCAGGAACGAGTTCGGGAGGGTTCACTGATCCACCGAGTCCACAGTTGTATATCTGAGAAATCTTTACATTTCTCAGCAACTACTGAACGGATTTACACCATTTAACTATAAGAGTGCTCTCTGGACCAAGAGCTACCTTTCTGCCAAATTTAGTGTAATTACGTTCAGCAGTTCGGGCTGTAGCTGCATCAACAGTTTCCTATGGAAAATAATATGGAGAAAAAGTGTTTTTAGATCCCCCCTTTTTCTTGGCCCCCCGTTTGACCAATCGCACTGAAATTTTCAAGATAGCAGCTGACATGACCGCCCCATTAGTTTTGAAACTTTCGCAAAGTTACTGGCAAATCAAAAAATGCTTTAGGTCCTAACTATACCTACCTACTGGCGACTGCCAGCAGGTAATATGTATGTATATATATATATATATATATTCACAGAAAAAACCATAGGTTTTAGGGGTGTTATAGTTAGCTGCCCATTGCCCATTTCACTCGTACAAAACCATAGAAATTCCTCTGTTATAGTTAGTTCTACTAACTATAACTCACACGCCTGCAATGCACTGCTGATGATGTCACATATTGCATCATTCATGACATGGTCAGTGACATCACTGATGACATCACTGATGACATCTCAAATGACATCACTGATGACATCATCCACTGAATGTGGTTTAGTTTGAAATTTAAATATGTATTATATATATACCAATCTGTATTGAAGATTGAGTGGATATATAACTGTCGGGATGGAGGATTTAGTAGCTGTGTGACTGTCTTTTTAAGTGAGTAATTAAAAGTGTCTCACTTAATACATGGATTAGTAACTAAACTATGTGAATGTGTGCAGCACTGTCTCTGTTGTTGTATAACATGCTGCCTCAGTTGGTCACTAACTACATGAGTGTGTATATTAGTTATTGATTAGTTGGGTGAGTATTTGTATGGGACACTGAGTTTGTGTGTGGTTGGATGGGGTGTGTGTAACTCTATGCATAGATGTGTGAATGGTTGATTGACTAGGTGTATGGGTTTAAGATTGCATGTGGAAACAGTTGTTTGGGTGACTGAGTGTATTTATTTGTGTGTTGGTGAGCGAATATATGTTTTAGTTGTACATCTTCAACAAAGTAAAAAAATAAGAGGCATTGTATGTGAGAGTTGGTGTATATAAATAAGTTTGTGTAAGAGTCAGTGATTGTGAGAGTAAATATATGAATGAGTGTATAATTGTAATGGTGCTTTTTTAACATATTAACGATGAGTGACTATGTGTTTGAATAAATGAGGTGTCGTTGGATAATTGTGTAAGTGAGTAAATTTAAGTGCGATACATTTTTTTCATGAGTGAGTAGGATGACTGCATAACCGACTAAGATGACTGCTGATGTGTCAATGTCTATATATGTGTATAAGTGCATTTGATAGTGTTCTATTAATTAATGACTGCATGTATAGATGATTCTGTTGTTGAATGGGTAGTTGTGTGTGTAGACTTAGGAATCAGTGAGTGGGTATGTAGTAACTGGTATTGGTGTGTCAATGGTTTCAAATATGGTACTCTGTATTTTACAGTGAATGATGAAAGGTTATACTAGTGTATGATGTGGTGTATCGGATTGTCAAGTGGATGATGTCATCAGTGATGTCATTTGAGATGTCATCAGTGATGTCATCAGTGATGCCACTGACCATATCATGAATGATGCAATATGTGACATCATCAGCAGTGCATTGCAGACGCGTGAGTTATAGTTAGCAGAACTAACTATAACGGAGGAATTTCTATGGTTTTGTATGAGTGAAATGGGCAGCTAACTATAACACCCCTGAAACCTATGGTTTTTTTCTGTGAATTTCTAAGGTTTTTTAAATGCTAATTTCTAACTATAACGTCTCTGAAACCTATGTTTTTTTTCAGTGAATTTCAAAGGTTTTGTAAATGCTAACTTTTAAGTGTGATAGTAGTTATATCTATGTTTTTTGTACTGATTTTCTACAGTTTTTTAACTGTTTATTTTTAAATATCTCATTCATTAAATAACATTATATATTTTTCTGAAAATTGCAAAAAAACATTTTTTAATTAAAGCTGAAATATTGATTAATTTTCTTGTTTTCATTTTTTATTTTAATATATTTATATCATTTTCTTTAAAAAAAAATCCAATTTTTTTCGCAGTCACGCACTCAAAGTGTACACATCACGGTGGGTGCGCGCATTCTAGCCGCCATTTTAGAAAAGTCATGAAGGATCCGCGTATGGTGTGCGACGGCTGCGTGTTTTCAGTTACATCCTATACATTTAATATCACGTGATATGTGCGATTGGTATGCGACCAGTCTGCGACTCCTGTTCCGCGCATTCGCGACACATGCGCATTATGGTACGAGATGTTTGGGCGCTTGCGGGTCCTGCGTGACATCATATACGTGCTGGGGCACGCTGGGGGCGCGACTCCCACAAAAACAAATTATGTTCCAAAATGATATGTATGTGTCTTTAATATACATATTAAGGCAAGAGATTATGTAAGATATTTATCAAAATAATATATTTGTACTTATAAGAAACTTATATTATTTTTGAATATATTTTCGCGAAGTCGGGTGCGTGCGTCGTGAGTGCAGAAAACCAGGTCAGCAGAGCTGCTGTAGAGCCAGAGAACCAGGTCAGCAGAGCTGCTCTAGAGCCTAAGAACTAGGTCAGCAGAGCTGCTCTAGAGTCAGAGAACCAGGTCAGCAGAGCTGCTGTAGAGCCAGAGAAACCAGGTCAGCAGAGCTGCTTTAGAGGGAGAGAACCAGGTCAGCAGAGCTGCTTTAGAGCCAGAGAACCAGGCCAGCAGAGCTGCTTTAGAGCCAGAGAACCAGGTTAGCAGAGCTGCTTTAGAGCCAGAGAACCAGGTCAGTAGAGCTACTCTAGAGCCAGAGAACCAAATCAGCAGAGCTGCTTTAGAGCCATAGAACCAGGTCAGCAGAGCTGCTTTAGAGCCAGAGAACCAGGTCAGTAGAGCTGCTCTAGAGCCTAAGAACCAGGTCAACAGAGCTGCTCTAGAGCCAGAGAACCAGGTCAGCAGAGCTGCTGCAGAGCCAGAGAAACCAGGTCAGTAGAGCTGCTTTAGAGGGAGAGAACCAGGTCAGCAGATCTTCTGTGAAGCCAGAGAACCATGTCAGCAGAACTGCTTCAGAGCCATAGAACTGGGTCAACGGATCTACTTTAGAGCCAGAGAACCAGGTCTGCAGAGCTGTTGTAGAGCCAGAGAACTAGATCAGCAGAGCTGCTCTGTAGCATAAGAACTAGGTCAGCAGAGCTGCTCTAGAGCCAGAGAACCAGGTCAGCAGACCTGCTGTAGAGCCAGAGAAACCAGGTCAGCAGAGCTGCTTTAGAGAGAGAGAACCAGGTCAGCAGAGCTGCTTTAGAGCCAGAGAACCAGGTCAGCAGAGCTGCTCTAGCTGACACTGACTGACTGACACTGACTGACTGACACTGACTGACACTGATTGACACTGACTGACACTGATTGACTGACACTGACTGACTGACACTGATTGACTGACACTGACTGACACTGATTGACTGACACTGACAGACTGACTGACACTGACTGACTGACATTGACTGACACAGACTGACTACTCTCTACTACTCTACTACTGACTCTCTACTAGTCTCTACTACTCTCTCTCTACTACTCACTCTCTACTACTCACTCTCTACTACTCTCTACTACTCACTCTCTACTACTCTACTACTCACTCTCTACTACTCACTCGCTACTACTCTCTACTACTCACTCTCCACTACTCACTCTTTACTACTCACGCTCTACTACTCTCTACTACTCACTCTCTACTACTCTCTACTATTCACTCTCTACTACTCACTCTCTACTACTCACTCTACTACTTTCTACTACTCTCTACTACTCACTCTCTACTACTCACTCTACTACTTTCTACTACTCTCTACCACTCACTCTCTACTACTCTACTACTCACTCTCTACTACTCTCTACTACTCACTCGCTACTACTCTCTACTACTCACTCTCTACTACACTCTCTACTACTCTCTCTCTCTACTACTCTCTACTACTACTCTCTACTATTCACTCTCTACTACTCACTCTCTACTACTCTCTACTACTCACTCTACTACTCTCTGCTGCTCTCTAGCACTCACTCTCTACTACTCTACTACTCTCTCTCTACTACTCACTCTCTACTACTCTCTCTCTACTACTCTCTACTACTCACTCTCTACTACTCACTCTACTACTCTCTACTACTCACTCTCTACTACTCTCTCTCTATTACTCACTCTCTACTACTCGCTCTCTACTACTCACTCTCCACTACTCACTCTCTACTACTCGCTCTCTACTACTCTCTACTACTCACTCTCTACTACTCACTCTCTACTACTCTCTACTACTCACTCTCTACTACACTCTCTATTACTCTCTCTCTCTACTACTCTCTACTACTACTCTCTACTATTCACTCTCTACTACTCTCTCTCTACTACTCTCTACTACTCACTCTACTACTCTCTGCTGCTCTCTAGCACTCACTCTCTACTACTCTACTACTCTCTCTCTACTACTCACTCTCTATACTACTCTCTCTCTGCTACTCTCTACTACTCACTCTCTACTACTCACTCTACTACTCTCTACTACTCACTCTCTACTACTCTCTCTCTATTACTCACTCTCTACTACTCGCTCTCTACTACTCACTCTCCACTACTCACTCTCTACTACTCGCTCTCTACTACTCTCTACTACTCACTTTCTACTACTCACTCTCTACTACTCTCTACTACTCTCTCTGCTACTCACTCTCTACTACTCACTCTCTACTACTCTACTACTCTCTACTACTCGCTCTACTATTCTCTACTACTCACTCTACTACTCTCTCCTACTCTCTACCACTCATTCTCTACTACTCTACTACTCACTCTCTGCTACTCTCTCTCTACTACTCACTCTACTACTCACTCTACTACTCTCTACTACTCACTCTGTACTACTCTCTACTACTCACTCTCTACTACTCTCTACTGCTCACTCTCCACTACTGATTCTCTACTACTCGCTCTCAACTACTCTCTACTACTCACTCTACTACTCACTCTCTACTACTCTACTACTCTCTCTACTTCTCACTCTCTACTACTCTCTCTACTACTCACTCTCTACTACTAACTCTCTACTACACACTCTCTACTACTTGCTCTCTGCTACTCGCTCTCTACTACTCTCTAGTACTCACTCTAATACTCACTCTCTACTACTCTCTACTACTCACTCTCTACTACTCCACTACTCTCTACTACTCACTCTCTACTACTCACGCTCTACTACTCTCTACTACTCTCTACTACTCACTCTCTACTACTCTCTCTACCACTCTCTACTACTCACTCTCTACTACTCACTCTCTACTACTCTCTCTCTACTACTCTCTACTACTCACTCTGCTACTCACTCTCTACTACTCACTCTCTACTACTCACTCTCTACTACTCTCTACTACTTTCTACTACTCACTCTACTACTCACTCTCTACTACTCTCTACTACTCACTCTCTAATACTCACTCTCTATTACTCACTCTACTACTCTCTACTACTCACTCTCTAATACTCACTCTCTATTACTCACTCTACTATTCTCTACTACTCACTCTGATACTTTCTCTACTACTCTCTACTACTCTCTACTACTCACTCTCTACTCTCTATTACTCGCTCTCTACTCTCTACCTCTCTACCTCTCTCTCTACTACTTTCTACCTCTCTACCTCTACCTCGCTACCTCTACACCTCTACCTATACACCTCTACCTCTCTACCTCTCTGTACATGCACACATATGCACATATATATATGCATATATATGCATATGCATTTATATATATGTATGTGTGTATATATATATACATATATAAACATATAAATATAATCTGCATATCTATATAAATATAAATTCATGCAAACATATACATATACATATATGCATGGTATGTACATGAAAGTTTGAAAAACTCTAATACAAGCAAAGCTAAAAAAAACACCTAATTACAAACAGAATTGCTTTAACTTAAACGAGGGCGAGACCTATTGCATTTTCAATGCTTGTTTACTTTGATTCCATCAAGAAGGCATTCGATGTGTCACACATTTTCCATAAATTCTGAATGGTAGCACTCTAGTTGCTCATTAGATCACTGTAGTAAAGCTACTGCTCACCAGGGAAGTCTGCTGCTGGTATTGAAAGTGCATGTTTCAGTCTGCATGTCAGAATTTTTTAATAAAATAGAAGAGGATTTGAGAAGTCACTCAAAATGTGCCCTAATTTTTCTTTTTTCCTCACTAATCATAATTTCTATGGCAAAATGAACCTCCTCATTGTGTTCCTTTTAAATTAAACTACTCACTCTCTACTACTCACTCGCTACTACTTTCTACTACTCACTCTCTACTACTCACTTTCTACTACTCTCTAGTACTCTACTACTCTCTACTACTACTCTCTACTACTACTCTCTACTACTCACTCTCTACTACTCACTCTCTACTACTCTCCACTACTCTCTACCACTCACTCTCTACTACTCACTCTCTACTACTCACTCTCTACTATTCTACTACTCTCTACTACTCTCTACTACTCACTCTCTACTACTCATTCTCAACTACTCACTCTACTACTCTCTCTACTACTCACTCTCTACTACTCCCTCTCTACTACTCACTCTACTACTCTCTACTACTCACTCTCTACTACTCACTCTCTACTACTCTACTACTCTCTACTACTCTCTACTACTCACTCTCTACTACTCATTCTCAACTACTCACTCTACTACTCTCTCTACTACTCACTCTCTACTACTCTCTACTACTCACTCTACTACTCTCTACCACTCTCTACTACTCTCTACTACTCACTCTCTACTACTCATTCTCAACTACTCACTCTACTACTCTCTCTCGACTATTCTCTCTCTACTACTCCCTCTCTACTACTCACTCTACTACTCTCTACTACTCACTCTCTACTACTCACTCTCTACTACTCTACTACTCTCTACTACTCTCTACTACTCACTCTCTACTACTCATTCTCAACTACTCACTCTACTACTCTCTCTACTACTCACTCTCTACTACTCTCTACTACTCACTCTACTACTCTCTACCACTCACTCTCTACTACTCTCTCTCTCTACTACTCACTCTCTACTACTCACTCTACTACTCTCTCTGCTACTCACTCTGTACTACTCTCTACTACTCACTCTCTACTACTCACTCTCTACTACTCTACTACTCTCTACTACTCTCTCTACTACTCACTCTCTACTACTCTCTCTCTACTACACACTCTCTACTACTTGCTCTCTACTACTCACTCTACTACTCACTCTCTACTACTCCCTACTACTCACTCTACTACTCACTCTCTACTACTCTCTACTACTCACTCTCTACTACTCCACTACTCTCTACTAATCACTCTGTACTACTCTCTACTACTCTCTACTACTCACTCTCTACTACTCTCTCTCTACTACTCACTCTCTACTACTCACTCTCTACTACTCTCTCTCTACTACTCTATACTACTCACTCTCTACTACTCTCTACTACTTACTCTCTACTACTCTCTCTACTACTCTCTACTACTCACTCTACTACTCATTCTCTACTTCTCATTCTCTACACTCTCCCTCTGCTACTCAGTCTCCACTACTCACTCTCTACTACTCTCTACTACTCACTCTCTAATACTCACTCTCTACTACTCTCTACTATTTACTCTCTACTACTTACTCTCTACTACTCCCTCTACTACTCACTCTCTACTACTCTCTACTACTCTCTACTTCTCACTCTCTACTACTCTCTACTACTCACTCTCTACTACTCACTCCTACTCACTCTCTGCTACTCTCTCTACTACTCTCTACTACTCTCTCTCTACTCTCTACTCTCTATTACTCATCCTCTACTCTCTACCTCTCTACCTTTCTCTATCTCTCTCTCTACTACTCTCTACCTCTCTACCTCTACCTCTCTACCTCTACCTCTCTACCTCTACATCTCTACCTCTACACCTCTACCTCTCTACCTCTCTCTACCTCCCTCTACACGCACACATATGCACATATATGCATATGCATTTATATATATGTATGTGTATGTATATTATCTACTGGCGGTCGCCAGTAGATAGTTATAGTTACAACCTAGTTTCCATAGGAAATCTCAAAATTCTATTTTGAATAACTTTGGCGCCAGTTGACGAATCCTCGCGAAATTTTCAAAACTAATGGGGCGCTCCGCTCAGCTCCTACCCTGAAAGTCTCAGGGTGATTCGGCAAGTGGGGGACAAGAAAAAAGGGGGGTCCCAAAACGCGTTTTCCCCATGCATTTTTCCATAGGACCTTTAGACACAGCTACAACCCGAACGGCTGAACAGAATTTCTTGAAATTTGGCAGAGAGGTAGCCATAAGGTCAAGGAAGTGCCTTTTGCAGGTCTGGTGTAAATCTGTTCAGTATTTCCTGAGAAAATAGCATTTAAAAGCATATCAATATCTATACGCGGGCACCCTGCCGTGCGCGAGAGCAATTCTGATTGGTTGTTAGATGTCGGTAAACATTCGAATCCGTCGAAACCAGGAAGTGTCGGCCGCCATTTTGTCTCTCGCAGTCAGAGGGGGTGAAAAACAAAGGTGGAGAACGTGAAAAGGGGGCAGAGTGGACAGTTCCTGACCCCCTAGCCTTGGTCAGGGGGTCACAGAAGGACCCCTAAGGGAGAAAAAAAAAATTATTTTTTTTTAAAAAATCGCGAGGTGCGCGCACCCTGCGCGCACCCTGCGCGCACTGCGAACCGTGGGTGCTCGGTGCGCGAAGCGCACCGAGTGCTCCCAGCGCACGCACGGTGCGCGCACGGTGTAAAACCTGAAAAAAAAGAAAAAAAAATACATATCTTAGCATTTAAAAAACCGTACAAATTCACTGAAAAAACCATAGGTTTCACACACGTTATAGTTACGAATTAGCATTTAAAAAACCTTGCAAATTCACTTTAAAAACCATAGGTTTCACACATGTTATAGTTAGCTGGACATTTCACTCGTAAAAAACCAATGAAATTCCCCCGTTATAGTTACTGCAGGCAACTATAACTCACGCGACCGCAACCTTCTGCTGATGACGTCAGATATTACATCACTGATGACATATGTGTCTTTCTGAAAAATAAATATTTGTAATATATGTATAGCTAAAGATTAATGGAAGGAGACATGGGTAAATAAGTGTCTAAATACAGTGATGTAATATCTGACGTCATCAGCTGAGGATTGCGGTCACGTGAGTTATAGTTGCCTGCAGTAACTATAACGGGGGAATTTCATTGGTTTTTTACGAGTGAAATGTCCAGCTAACTATAACATGTGTGAAACCTATGGTTTTTAAAGTGAATTATATATATACATACATATATAAACATATATATAATCTGGATATCTATATAAATACAAATATAAATGCATGCATACATATACATATATGCATGTTATGTACATGACATTTTGAAAAACACTAATAAAAGCAAAGCTAAAAAGCCACCTAATTACAAACAGAATTGCTTTAACTTAAACGAGGGCGAGACCTATTGCATTTTCAATGCTTGTTTACTTTGGTTCCATCAAGAAGGCATTCAGATGTGACACATTTGCCATAAATTCTGAATGGTAGCACTCTATTTCCTCATTAGATCACTGTAGTAAAGCTACTCCTCACCAGGGAAGTCTGCTGCTGGTATTCAAAGTGCATGTTTCAGTCTGCATGTCAGAACTTTTTAATGAAATAGAAGAGGATTTGAGAAGTCAAAATGTGCCCTAATTTTTCTTTCTGCAGCACTAATCATAATTTCTATGGCAAAATGAACCCCCTCATTTTGTTCCTTTGCAAATTAAATGTTTTAAGTGTTACCATTTTATTCCAATAAAGATGGCTTCAGGTGTGCCATACTTTTGTCATAAGTAAGAAGACTGTTAGCGCTCTAGTTGTTCTTTAAAACACTCTGGGATTTCTGTCATTGGGCTACATCTCAGTGATATTTGTGCCACATTTGGGCTCTTTTGTCTCAGGTGGCCATCTTGGGAGACTTGTTATGAAGTTTCCTAATTTCCTCATATACTACAGTCTCCTCAGTAGGCATACTGTCAGTTTTTTACTTTGATTCAATGAAGAAGGCATTCAGATGTGTCACACATTTGCCATAAATTCAGAATGTTAGCACTCTAGTTGCTCATTAGATCACTGTAGTAAAGCTACTGCTCACCAGGGAAGTCTGCTGCTGGTATTGAAAGTGCATGTTTCAGTCTGCATGTCGGAATTCTTTAATGAAATAGAAGAGGATTTGAGAAGTCACTCAAAATGTGCCCTCATTTTTCTTACTGCAGCCCTAATCATACATTCTATGGCAAAATTAACCCTCTCATTGTGTTCCTTTTTAAATTAAATGTTTTAAGAGTTACCACTTTATTCCAATCAAGATGGCTTCAGGTGTGCCATGCGTTTATCATAAGTAGGAGTGGTAGTGCTCTAGTTGTTCTTTGGAACACTCTGGGAAGCTGCAGTAGAACACAAAGGAATCAACTGACAGTCTCTGCCCTTGTTGGATGTACATGTTTTACTGAGAATGTCAGACTTCATTCTCACATGACTGAGAAAGATAATGTGAATTTACAGAAAATATGCTCTCAGTTTAGCTTATAGATCACCTTCCAAACCTCTGTGGGAAAAGCATGTGAAAATAGTTTTCTCTCAAACATGATCCCAGCAGAAGGCTTTTTCACATGGTAAAATCACCTTAGAACATACCACAATTCCTAAAATGAGTATGGTACCATCAACAAATGATTTATTTAATGTAACTAAAGTCTTAAAACATTCTATTAACTGCAATGCTTTTTAATGAGGTGCTATCATGTATATTGGTCCCAAGATGGCTGCCAACAATTCTTGGATGAAGTGCTGACAGCCAATCAGATCTCACAAGGAGATGTGTGGTTAGGCTCCGCCCAGATATATATGTGATTTTACATTTGATTTTCTCAGGAACTACTGAACGGATTTACACCATATATGCAAAAAGCACATGCCTGACCTGAGGACTACCTCTTTGCCAAATTTCAAGTAATTCTGTTCAGCCGTTCGGGCTGTACCTTCGACTAAAGGTCCTATGGGAAAATGCATGGGGAAAATGCGTTTTGGGACCCCCCTTTTTTCTCAGCCCCCGCTTGACGAATCACCCTGAGACTTTCAGGGTAGGAGCTGAGCGGAGCGCCCCATTAGTTTTGAAAATTTCACGAAGATAAGTCAACCGGCGCCAAAGTTATTCAAAATAGAATTTTCAGATTTCCTATGGCAACTCGGTCCTAACTATAACTATCTACTGCCGACCGCCAGTAGATAATATATATATATATATATATATATATATATATATATATATATATATATATATATATATATATATATATATATATACATATACCTATGCCTGCCTTTTGGTAGGGTGGTGGGAGGAGCACGTCCTCAAAGTGAAACATAAACAGGCCTGGGATGATCATGTGAAATACTATGGCAGATATATCGATGATATATTTGTCATATGGGATGGTACAGAATATGAAGCGAATCAGTTCATTTCATCCATCAATGACAACTCCATGAACCTCCAGTTTACAGCCAGCATCAATCAATCAATAAATCAATCAATCAGCAGATTTGTAAAGCGCACTACTCACCCGCAAGGGTCTCAAGGCGCTGGGAGGAGGGGGGGAGCTGCTATTGCTCGAACAGCCAGGTCTTGAGCTGTTTCCTGAAGGAGAGGTGGTCCTGGGTCAGCCGTAGGTGGGTGGGGAGGGAGTTCCATGTCTTGGCTGCCAGGTAGGAGAAGGATCTTCCTCCGGCGGTGGCTCTGCGGATGCGTGGGACGGTGGCGAGGGCAAGGCTGGCGGAGCGGAGCTGGCGAGTGGGTGTGTAGAATGTGAGGTGGCTGTTGAGGTATTTGGGGCCCATGTCGTGGAGAGCTTTGTGAGCATGGGTGAGGAGTCTGAACGTGATCCTCTTGCTGACTGGGAGCCAGTGCAGGTCTTTCAGATGGGCGGAGATGTGGCTGTGGCGGGGGATGTCTAGGATGAGTCGTGCAGAGGCGTTCTGTATGCGCTGGAGTCTTTTCTGGAGTTTGGCTGTGGTTCCCGCGTAGAGGGTGTTCCCGTAGTCCAGTCGGCTGGTGACGAGGGCCTGGGTGACCGTCTTCCTGGTTTCGAAGGGGATCCACCGGAAGATCTTTCGGAGCATGCGCAGAGTGTTGAAGCAGGATGACGAGACGGCGTTGACTTGTTTGGTCATCGTGAGGGAGGAGTCCAGGATGAAGCCCAGGTTGCGTGCATGATCCGTTGGCTTGGCGGCAGTGCCCAGGGCAGGGGGCCACCAGGAGTCGTCCCAGGCCGAGTGGGATGGTCCCAGGATGAGGACTTCCGTCTTGTCAGAGTTCAGTTTCAGACGGCTGAGCTTCATCCATTCCGCGACGTCTTTCATTCCTGCCTGGAGGTTGGCTCTGGCTGTGGCAGGGTCGTTGGTGAGGGGAAATCAGTTCATTTCATCCATCAATGACAAGTCCATGAACCTCCAGTTTACAGCCAGCATCAATAAGGAAAAGGTTGAATTCTTGGATGTAGAGGTATACATTGTTGATAATCATATACAAACTCGGCTACATAGAAAGAGCACTGCTGGCAATTCCACCTTGCATGCCAGCAGTGCTCATCCACGTCATTTAATACACAGCATTCCATACGGAGAATTTCTCCGTATACGACGTATTTGTAGTCTAGAGTCGGATCTAGAAAGATGCCAAAGGGAGGCTTCTTCCCGGTTCTTGGTCCGTGGGTATGTACATTCTAATTTACTAAAAGCTTTGGATAAAGCCAACTCTCGACCACGGGACCATTGTTTGCAAACTAGGAAAAGCCTCAATGCCATAACCCTCAATGAACCCACATCTGAACCGGTTCAAACAATTCGTCTCATTACAACTTTTAGTAAACAAGAAAAATGTATTAGACACATTGTATACAAACATTGGCCTATTGTTTTGACGGATTTAACACTCAGATTCCTGTTACCAGCACTCCCCAATATAACTTTCAGGCGGGCTCCTTCCATGAGGGATGCCTTAGTTAAAACATGCCCGGAAGTTACAACGAAAACTAATTGGCTATTTAAATCTGGTTTTTTCAAATGCTCGTCGTGTCGAGCTTGCAAGTTCGGCTTAAACATGTCCGAATATTGCACAGCCTTCAGTGAAACTCCAATCCGTATAAAAGAACATTATACTTGTAGAACTGATTTTGCTATATATCAACTACAGTGCACATGCCAGTTGAAATATATAGGCAGTACGAAGCTTCCAGTTTTTATACGGATTCTCCAGCACTTGCGCGCCATTGTGAATTCAGATGAGAACTTTCCTGTAGCACGACATTTCAAAGCAGTTCACAATAATAGATTGAGCAACCTGACATATTCTGTAATTGGGGCTGTTCCCCCTTATTTTCGGGGAGGCAACAGGGAGAAAAAGTTAAGACAGATGGAGTCTTCCTTTATACTCATGTTAGATACACGCATACCGTATGGGTTAAACACCAGTGAAGACCTACATCATTTTTTATAATAAATTTGATAAATTCTGTCTCATATTTACTATACACCGTCTAAACTGAAGCATTTATCCATACTTATCTCTATAGGGATATAATTTTATGAATTTATCTAAGATCCAGTTGCTTATAGAGATTAAATAATTAGCAACATAGTGTCAGGCATTTGGTTTGTTTTGTGTGGAACACCATTGCCTTTTCCTTTTTTGGTGCGCCTATGCTTGATATACACTTCAAACAACCTAGGGAACAGATCTGATATCCGCTAGCCATGTCACTTTGAAAGGCCACACATGACATGAGCAGTATTCACTATTGATGCCCTTTGCTGCACTACCATTTTTTAAATTGTTTTTTTATTGTTAGAGCATATATCTTTGCACAATTTCAGCACTTTGCACAAATTGGTTGCACAGGACCCACTAAGACATGGATCATGTAAGACTGCAATGAAAATATATTTTTCATCTACTTTAAACAAGTTTTTGGCATGCCTCAGTTCCATACTATGATTGTTATTAGATTGGATGTATTAGTAACAAACAGCAATATATTTATAGTCCAGCAGTATACATTGATGAATAAGCAACTTGAATCAGTAGGCACTTTCCTTGTATTTAAGAAATATTAGCTGAGACATGTACTATTTGAGATATGAATCAATGAGCATTAGCCGTATTATTCTTTTGTTAATTTTATCGTTCTTAGTTGAATGATTGCAATTTAGTGTATATCCTCATTAGTACGGTTCTTAAAAATGTATATGGTAACTAAATAAGATGAGCATGATTGTAATCATATAACAGTCCTTGTTTTTAGGAGTTGCTAGTAAGGGCACTTGCTTATAGAATGAATTGACTTATTATCGAGTTTATAATGTACGACATATTTAAATTTAAAAACCCGATTCAATGACAATAAGTTGTCCAAGAGGTACTAGGCAGATAAAACAAGACTTATTGATCAAGCATGAGAATTGTATAAGTCGGTCTTTTTATTATTTGTTCCAGTCTGTGGGGGTGTGTGTCTTTTTAAATATATGTTGGCTTAATTACATTCACGTATTGATTGGTTGCATCTTATTTAAAAATGGGAATCCGTCACCGGCGCGTCAGGTGATCAAGATCGCTTATGCGATCGAAACGCGTCCGGGGCGGACATTTGTCTGCACTTACTTCGGTGATGTTAATAAACTAGCATTAAGAAGTAACCACCGTTTCTTGGATTGATTTATTATTTTGAAGACTTTTGTGGTCCGTACCTGTTTTGGAAACCAGCAACTCAGGCATAAATGCTATATATATAATGATATATATGTGTGTTTTATTTTCACGGAAATGCATTTTAAACCTTTAAAATTTAATGTAATATAAAATAAATAATTGTGTTAATTATGTTATACTTTATATATATTTATAAAAACAAACACACACATATATATACATATATATGTATGTTTGTGTGTTTAAATAATTATATATAGTATTAAACATTAGTGGAATTTATTTAATTTACATTCTATTAAATGTATATATTAAAATATTTAACATTTACCACTTTAAACTCTGTCTTTATTAATAACTTGATATTTTTGTATATTGTTGATGATATTAGTGTCAACGATCGTCTTTTTTCGATTTTTTTGTTTTTACTATTATAACTATTAGAACTCGGTGTTTTGTAAACAATGTTTTTGACACAATAGTTTTGTCAAACCATATTGTTGACCTCCATATCGTGTCAGTGATCCTTTGAATCCATGGGTCCACCCATTAATGGCAATAATGCCTCCACAGAAGGTACAGCTTCCAGTAGTCGCCCCTGTAGGTAAGTGCGGCGGGGCAGGGGGAAGTCGACAGATGACGCAATAGGATTTATTTATTTTATTTTCCCTTTTCCATCATCTGTCGGCTTTCCCCACCCCGCCCACCTCAATTCGCGCTTCCTGCAGGAGCCGCAAATGACAGCTACCCTAAAACACCACATGTTAAGATTCTTTGAACCCATCCAATAAAGAATGAGATGTCGTTGTTTGGAAGATCCAGCTTCCTAAAGCCTCCAGCTATTAAAATGTTAGCGATCCATCTACGAATGAAGGAGGTGCAAACCAATGGAAACACACATTTCTGAATTTCTACATATTTTGAAGATCACTCATGAAAAGTTGCTTGTCTGTGGGTCCTCTTAAGAGTAGCAGAGGTCGGTGCAACGTTAAGAATTCACAGTGATTAGAGAGTCTTTGGGGACAACCAATGTGACAGAGGTGCAATCGTATGGAAGAACCAGCGTGGAATACCAGTAAATATTATGAGTGTATGGGACTAGCCAGGGCCTGCGCAGGTGCAGCAGCCCATTAAAAGGTGCAGCTTCCTAATCAACCAGATGTTAAGAGTCTCTGAGTCTACCCAGTATAAGGAGTCTATAGCTCCACCCAGTGCTTTAAGTGGGAAAAAAAAACTGGGGGTGCTCTAAAAGGGGCGTGGTTAATGTTGTGAGGGGGCATGGCCTATCCGAGTAGGGGCGTGGTCTAAATCAAAATAACTAGCACTGTGTGCTTAAGAAAATCATGAGTACCGGCACTTCTCCGTGTTCTCCCATTGAGTACCGGGACTTCTCCTTGTGTTAAGAGAGTACCGGTACTCCTAGTGGCATGCTGTGGTCAGTCTCTAGGTTATGGGTGCTTGACAGTTAATGTCGAGTGGATTCCGGCGCTAGGTTGCGGCTGCAGCCCTACACTCCGAGCCGGCATTTGATAAGATAGCGCCTTAGGCGGAGAGAAATTTGGCGCCCTTGCTAATAGAGACTGAAATGCGGCAGCAGGGGGTCCTTTTTGAGTTGAGCTAAGCAGTGACTGCCCCCTGGCCTGAACCCAAACGCCTCAGGACCTCCCCAGCTCACCTAAATCACCGATAGTTTAGCTGCCTCACGGTGATGGGTCTGTTGGTGTGTGTCTCAGCAGGGGTGAGACGGTGAAAGGAGCGCGAAGAAAGGGACAATGAGGTGTTAAAACAGGCCGGCCCTGCTCACACCCTGACAGCGCAACAGGACAGGAAGACACCTGTGTTTTTCTAAGCTAGAGGTCTCGACATAGGAACTGTCGCGCTGTGAGTTATAGGGAAAGTTTGCAGATCCGTTGTCTGTCAGAGTGCCTTGAAAAAAAAAAAAGTCTGCTTTCGCGTAAAACTTCTGCTTCTCATGTTAATGCCCTCGGGCTAAGTTCACGCTATATATAGTTACAACAAACGCTAATTACACCCTGCAGCTATGGGCAGAACTTGGCCAAAGGCACTTTGAACAGTGAAGAAGAAAATGCTGATAGTGTACAAGGCTGCCTTGAAGCCACGCCCCCAGACACGCACCTCCCAGGCTCACCCCTATCAATTTGGTGAGTACCGGCACTTCTCTTTTTCCATTTAAAGCACTGCCTAACAGTGCAGCAACAGTGGGCAGAGTCTGAGCACCGGCAGTTTTTTTTTTGGCCCTCAAAACGGGTCCGAAAAAAATAAAAAATAAAGAACGGACTACCTTTAGTAGCCACGAAAATAGAGCCCGATAGAGACCCGTTTCGAGGGCCCCAAAAAAAAACTTTCCGGTGCTCAGACCCGGACAGACCCGGCCCACTTAAAGCCCTGGCTCCACCTCTAAGCAACCGAGTTGCAACCCTGTGTAAGCCCCTGCTTTCTTAAATGACTAAATACAACCCTCAGGGAGCTGTGTAAAGGTAGTTGAGAAGTAACAGAGTGAAGAAGAGAAGTGGGAGAGAGAGGGAAACAGAAGTGGAACAAGACAAGAGTAGCGGGAAGAAGCAGAAAGCGCCATTTGTGGTTTCATGCATTTTAAAACCGTTGGTACTGTGCAGTACATGCAGCAGCATGTCATAGTATTCTTCTTTTATCATGATATGTTTTTGCAGGCCTTCAATCCTCTTCGGTTCCACCTAGAGAATTTGCCATCCGTCACCCAAACGCCGACTGCAGCTAAGATTTACACAGATAGAGCAAATGATTTCGAGAATACAATTTCAATTATTCCCAAAGCCTGGACTTGCTCTTTGCTCAAGAGAGAATTATGTATTTTCTCTAAATCCATTTTCTTTCCGCTTTTCTAATTCCTACACAAAATGTACTTTATTTAACCTCTTCGATAAATCACCCCCTGGTCATGCCCTCTGTCCATTCTCTGATTTATACCACGTTGGCGATCATGCTATCTTAGCTCGCCTGAAAATATCCCTAGGACCTGGCGATATTTTTTCGAGACTAAATAAGTGAATGTTATTAACTAAATGAGAAGTCTGTCCGAGAAATGAATATTTTTTAATCCTGAATGAAACAATAAAATGGAGCTAGTCTTCTGTTGATTTACAAGTGAAAGCTGACTAAATCTCAAAAGGGCAGATTCTGAATAAAACAGTAATTTATAAATTAACAGACTGCCTTCCACTGAAGCCTGCGCAATGTGTAAATCCTGATGTGCAGAAGCAGAAAGTTAATCAGGACTGGTGTGTTCCACATTAATACATTTACCAATGAAAGCTCATTAGTGTGGGCGTTGGAGCTCCACCCTCCCCCTTTGGCCAGCGCATGGTGATTGTCTGTCAGGTTGAGCAGGGTCATTCTGACAGACATTCATCATGTCAGAGCCGGGTGCTTTCCATGCACTGATGCACACCATGCAGCCGAAGTTTGCCAAGCTGAAGCTCTCATAGGCCTGAGGAAAGTGACATCACCAGCCCGTCAAAGCCCTGTGAAG
Organism: Triturus cristatus; assembly: GCF_964204655.1. Taxonomy (NCBI): domain Eukaryota; kingdom Metazoa; phylum Chordata; class Amphibia; order Caudata; family Salamandridae; genus Triturus; species Triturus cristatus. Next base: position 663,113,613 of record NC_140586.1, on the reverse strand, counting down.
ATCCTGCCTCTGATGATGCTCAACACCATTACCGATAAAGTCAGCTCTAAGTGCCCAAAGGTTTAAGCCTTGACATGCCTGGGGCCGACAGTCAATGAGAGAATTCTCACACCACCCTTTCAGAACTTCAAATAGATGGGAGTTGTTGGATCATTAAGCCTCACTGATCCCACCCTATTCTGTGACGAATTGGCAAAATTCTCCCTCTCATTGGTTGATACTTCACATGGTTAGCCAATGAGAGAGCAGCAGGATCTTCCAGTAACACGGCTCCTGACGTCTACCTAAAGCCTACAGCTCTCTTCACGGTCATCATGATTTCGTGGCCCACAGGCCCCACCTCCCGCCACCCACCAGTACTATATGTGGGGTTCTTCTCACTGCTGCAGCCCGCAGCTCACCAGGTAAGTGGGTCTTGAATGTTCGGGTCCATATGTGTATATCTGCATGGGTTTGTGAGTGTGTCGGAAAATGTGTGGATGTGTGTTTGTGAACAGGTGGGTGTGGGTGTGTGCGCATGTGTGCCTGTAAATGGGTAGGTGTGAGTAAGTGTGTTTGCATGCTTGTGAATGAGTGGGTGAAAACGTATGAGTATCCACACGTGCGCTTGTGAATGGGTGGGTTTGAGCATGTGTGAGTATGCAAGTGGATTTCTGCTCTTAGATTGTGATGCAAGAACCCCCACCATCATACAACTTTAAGAGTTTACCAGCCACCTCTGAACTTTAGAGTGAATAAAATATGAATGCAAGAATGAGTGGCACTACTGGTATGCCCAAAAATTGGAGTGGCAACAGAGTAACGTAAGAGTGGAAAGTATACACCCGGAAGTGAGTAGGTCAGCCAGAAGGATGGCTGACTTGCTGAACCCGAGACGCTTACTGCAGTATTACTCAAATATATGAAGGTGTCAATCACTCTTATCCAGTGCAGGAATAAATCACACACCAAAGAGATGCCTCAAAGTCGAAGTAGAAATGCAAAGAATGCAATAACAAGACCAAACCAACCACAACAAACGGGAATGCCACCATTTACCTGAAAAAACGCTTACATTTCTTCAAGTATCAAGAATGAAGAACGGTGAACCATGAAACTTCAATACAACTGATGACTTAATTTAGAGCTTTATAAGGCACCACCAAGGCAAGAGGACCACCGTAAACTGGTGGCGTTCCCACTCTGCCAGCTTCTTGGTTACGCAACCTCCGTAAGAAGTGGGTAACAAGTGGCTTTTGACAGCAGGGCCTGAGCAGGCTTCACCAATAAAATACCTTGATCTGGTCACCTTCTGCTACAGGGCTGCCTGATCACAGTGGCAGAGGTCCTGCCCTAATTAGGGCATGGTCCCTGCCACATATGTTTCTTTCCCTGGACTGCCACACGAGACAACATTTCTCTAACATGTAGGCAGAAAAATCCCTGCCTGTCAGGGACATTTTTATTTTACTTTTCAGGATCAAATTCCCACTTTGGGAATTTAATGAAAAGCAAAAGAGGAAGGCGAGGTGGCAGAAAAAAAACATGTCAGCCCGCTCAGCATTTAGAGATGCCCGCATCTGGTGGGCCTTTCTGAATATGGCCGACGCTTCTTTGCTTGGAGGGGAGAGGGAAGGCCTTCACTGACATGGCCACTCGCCAAACAATAAACGAGGCCTCTGATCAAAAGTCCTTTGTGGTGTTCCTCAACAGAGCAAAGTTATAATCTTTAATATTTAAAAGTTGGAATAACGAAGACAGTAAACATTTTTTACTAATGATGTGTTTCTGGATTTTATGTTACCAAGCCAAATGTCAATGGGGAAAAGCATATGTGTTTGCAATCAAACAACAGTTGTGTGGCGCATCAAACTGGGCACCATACCGAGTTCACCATGGATTGCTTAACTCCGATGAACCTTAAAGGAATACGTGAAACCAAAATCAAACCATTCGACTCAAGTGGTGTAGTAAGGGTGGTACAGAACCCAATGCATGCAAGGGAAAAGGCGATCATCAACGTCCCATTATAGTACTAAAAGATCACCATGGATGGGGTGCAGGGGGCCCTTGGTGCCACTGCGCCACTGCATCCGCCGCTTACACGAGCACATACTCCCTCCATTTAAATCCAGTGTCCCCAGTGAGTAATCCACCATATGTGGAAGGCGTCACAACAGCTTCAGCTCGTCAGTCTTTTTATAAAACTGTTTTGTCACATTGCCTTTGATGCTATATATGGTTGTGGATTCAGAGTGAAGTGTCACCTCACATCACTCCCATGCCATTCATGCCCATTTAGCAGCTTCATGCGACTGGTTCCTCTTAGAGGACTAGTGGCATTATTGCAGGTATCTCAGGGCCGAACCGGTCCTGATACCTGCAGCAGGTGCTGCGTTTTCACTAAGCTGTATACAGCAGTTCACTGTCGTACTGCACTCCATGCATGTGGTACCACTGTTGTAAATGAACCTGTGACAGCTTTCCTCTATGTGCCTGGTGCACTGGATTGTACACAGTTTTCTCACACAGCTGAATGACTGTCGTGCAATCAGCACCGTTGGCCATCGATCAGTATGCAAGAAACCTTTAATGGGCGACGATACATTGGATATGTGTATACAAATGTTCCTTGTGTAACATATGGTAGCCTCATCTTCCAGCATTCAGTGAGTGTTGCACAAGTGCAGGTCACCGGACTAAGGCCTGAAACTATGGAGAGTATGCTTCATGATTATGAGCGAAGAAGTAACAAGACTGGTTTAAGCATTGTGCATGACCCCACTTCACTGGTTTAGACACTGTGCATAACACCAATAACATCAGTTGGTGACAGACACATGCATAATACCCGGCAGTAAGAGAGTACTCAAAGGACTAATTAAATAAATGAATGTGCAGTTTTTTGTCTATAACCCTTCATGCTAATGTATCTCTTTCACAGAAAAGAGTCTGCCTGATCCCATGGCACAAATATCCCAACTCCCTTATATCTACCCATTACACGACCTCAGTAGTGGTACAACAGAGCACACATATATACCTCTGGATTCACTAGGTAGTGTAGCATCCTCCCCAGCAAGGGTTCCCACCATTGACTATTGCCACACATGGAGCTTGGTTTTACACGTCTTTATTCATCTGCGTGTAAAAACCAACTCAACATTCTTTTTTAAGTTCAAAAAGCAAGTTTATTGAGGGAAAGAAAATGATAATACAGAAGATATAATAACAATGAATAATTACATGCAATAAAGCACTTCAGGATTAAGAAACATAAAAGATAAAAACAAAAATCAAGTATACATATCATATATATGTGAGAAAAACAATAATGTACACCTAGTCGGCAAATGAATGAAAATTACATTCTATGTTGAGATATAAAATGTGAAAAGACATGAGAATTAAAGAATATAACATCAATGTGGGAAAAGTCATAGAGGTTTAGGCACTTTTTGTTGAAGGGGGGTCAAAGACAGAGATCGTTGGGCACTAGCATCAATAAATAGTGTAACAGGTGACCATAGGTCTAAACGTTTTGATGCCATATGAATTGGGTACACATATGTAATATCCAGTCTATGGTTATAACAAACAGCACACCACCATGCTTGATACGACAATTTAGTGCAATCTTTCCAGTTTTTAGTTATTTGTTGAAAGGCAACTGCTAGTAATAAATCTATTATCCTTACATTAGAATTGCAACTCGTCCATAAACTCCCTAAGAAGATATGTGAGACAGAGAAGGGGTAACAAGAGCTGAAGATCAAATTGATTTGAGACCAAACCTTCTTCCAGAAATCACGAACAGGTGCTCATGTAAAGAGTATATGATGCAAATCAGCCTGTGGTGAGGAACAAGTCCAACACGCATCTGAAAGATCAGTATTTCTAGCGTTGACAGTGAGTGGGGAAAGTAAAAGTCTGTTATAAATAAAAAAGAGTGTTTGTACAGTATTCGCAGCTCGAGAGGACCTCCTGAGCTTAAGCCTAATTTTGTCCCACAATTCAACGGACCAAGAAGTTTCCAAATCTTTCTCCCAGGATGCCTCAATTTTGGGTTTTTCCCGTAGGACAGGTGAAATATGTAGAAACTTGTAGATAGCCAAAGCCCTAGGATCATTGAGTAAAAGAGATCGTAATTTATCCATATGAGGAGCTTTGGGGTCAATGGATTGACTAGAGTTTATAAAGTGTACATAAGCATTCTGAATGGCTTGTGTTAGAAGGGAGTACTTTGGGCGAGATGATGCAGGTAACTTAAAGGAAGTACTGGTGTGTGCCAAAGACATAATCTCATCTTGGACATATAATTGATGTACCCAAATTCGGCCTCGTTGTCTCCAGGTTTTCCAGTATAGAGGTTTATTGCGTATTACTATATTGGTATTATGCCATACAGTAGAGTCAAGAAATGAAGTTCGGTCCATGAAAGTTGAAGAGGAGATATGTGGTATGATTTTGGAGGTATGCTTAATTATAGGAGTGGACAGGGATTGCGGCTTACGTGTGAAAGCCAAATATTTTTTAAATGAAAACGGAGAAATGAAGGGCTGCTCATGTGTAGTCCAAAGAGGACACTCTATAGGAGACTCAGAGAGCCATCTTGATGCCTGGCGTAGTAATAAGGATTTATGGTAAGTGTGAAAATTAGGGAAGTTCACCCCACCTTCCGACTTTGGAGGGGTCAACTTTAAAATAGACATACGTGATTTCCTTTTACTCCATAAAAAGGAGGACAGCACAGAATTACATTTCTTGAAGTATTTTGACGGGATAGAAAGGGGAGTGTTAGAAATTGTGTACATAATGATCATTATTATAGTGTCTAATCGACCCCACCAAGATAGGTACAGAGGATGCCATTTCGATGTCAATGAGGAGATTCTCTGTATACAATTTTCCATACATCGTGATACAGTACCTGAGATAGAGGGAGCAAAATGTAAACCTAAATACTTAATAAACTGGGGACTCCATGTAAAACCTGAAGCAGTGAAGTCATCCTTAAAAGAATATTTTGTTAAAGGTAAAATTTCACATTTATCTTTGTTTAATTTCTAACCCGATATAGCCGCAAATGAATTAACCTCATCTAAAAAAGCGGGAAGAGAGGATTGAGGTTTCGAGAGGAACAAAAGAACATCGTCAGCATAAGCTGCCATTTTAATTTTAGACTCTTTGAACTGAAAACCATGGATATAATAATTTTGACGGATTCATAACAAAAAAGGTTCTATAGCAAGATTAAAAAGGAATGGGGAAAGTGGACAACCCTGTCGTACCCCCCTACTCAGTTGGAAGTAGGATGATATACCACTATTTGCACATACTGCCGCTCTTGGGTTGTAGTATAAAATAGATATTACAGCAATCATTTTGGGGCCGAATCCAAACCATTTAAGTGTGTGTAAAAGATGGGGCCATTCGATTCTGTCGAATGCCTTCTCTGCATCTGTTAAAAATGTTATGTTATGTTAAAATATTCTTATATAGCGCCTATCACCACTGGTCTCTAAAGCTATTGCCGCTAAAGAATGTGGAATATGTGATGCTTTTGATAGGATGTACAAAAAATAAGCGAGTATTATCCGTGATAAGTCTACCTTTGATAAAACCAGATTGTTCCCTTCCTAAGAGTTCAGGCAGTTGGGTTTCTAAACGTAGGGCAAAAGTTTTTGAAAACATTTTGTAGGCAATGTTAACCAAAGAAATGGGTCTGTAATTTTTGCATTGTTGTGGCTCCTTGACATCTTTAGGAATGAGGCAAATAAGAGCATCTGAGAATGAACCAGAAGATTCACCTGATTTCAAGAAGGCGTTGATGAGGATATGTAATTTGGGAATTAATAGATGTGCGAAATGAGTGAAAAATTCAACAGTAAAACCATCTGGACCAGGGGCTTTATCTCTCCTAAGTGTTTGTAAGGCAGCGCGAAGCTCCTTCTGTGTAAGATCCAATTCTAAACGTGAAAGATCTGGGCGTGTGTTAGTGAGGTGGTGAATTCTGGATAAAAAGCGAGAAATAGAATGGTCAGAGGGGGGTGTTTCAGATGTTTATAAAGTTTTATAGAACTGGAGAAATTCATTTAGAATATCTTCATCTTTAAACTTCAGTGTACTATGTTTATCTAAAATAGATTCTATGTTGAGTTTGTTTTTTTTAACCTTCAAGTAATCAGCTAATAATTTTTCCCAGCATTATTTTGGCCACCATAAAATTTTGCACTAGACTTCAGTAAATAATTAGAAGCGTTATTAGTTGTAACTTTATGAAATTGAAATTTGGCCTTAATGAGTTCAGACAAACTAGCTTTCGATTTAGAGGAGTAATAAGAATGCTCCAGTCTCTTTATATTGGCTAAAAGGGCACTGGTTCGTTCTTTCGCATCTCTACGTTTTTTGGAGACATACCTGATAACAAAGTCTCTAGCTATTGCTTTGAAAGCCTCCTAAACCACATGAAAAGGTAAGGTATCTGATTGATTGAAGAAAAAATATTCATGAAAAAAAGAGGTAAAGGAGGACGTAAAAGCTGAATCCAGAAGTAGGGCATTATTAAATCGCCATTTCCAAGATAGGTTAGGCATCTGTAGAATGTTAAGTTGAATAGTGGTGGGAGCGTGATCAGATATTAGAATAGATCCAATATCTGCAGCAATTAACGATTGAGATATACCATGGGATATAAAGAATTAGTCTAGTCTTGACTGGGTGTGATGCGTCGGGGAATAGTAGGTGTTGCAAAGCCTCCAAGCATCTATAAGCTTATATTGCTGGATTGTTTGTGTAAAGAGTTTATGGGTTTTGTGAGGTACAAAGGGGAATGACGAATTTCTATCCAAAAAAGGGTCAAGAATTTCATTGCAGTCACCTGTGAGGATACAATTATCATCAAAACATTGTGTAATTTGTTGAGCCAGTGAAGTCCAGAAGGAGGAATCTCCAGCTGTGGGTGCGTAGATATTCAATAAAGAGATCGGGGCACTGCCCACCAACAATTTAACAAATAAACATCTACCATCTTGATCTGCACATTGCAATAACAATTTTATAGGAATGGATTTGCGACAAAGAGTGAGAACTTACGTTTGCCATCACCCGGAGAGAAAAAAAACACACCCACCCAACCTCTTTTTAATTTTAGAGATTCTTCTGCCGTTAAGTGAGATTCCTGTATGCAAGCGATATATGCCCCCAGTTTAGCTAGATGGGTCAAAACCCTCTGTCTTTTAATAGGCGAATGTAAACCCTTGACATTCCATGAAACAAGTTTTAAAGACATAAAACAACAGTGTAGATGTACATGACTGGTGCGTATAATGAGCAACAATCATAAGAGATGACCGGTTGACATGAAATATAACAAATAGCAAATCGCTCATATGCACTTTGAATCAAATGACATGAGGAAAAAAGGAGAAAAGAAGGATAATTAGAGCAAATGAACAACATATGAGATGTGAGAGAAAGAAATGAAAAAAAGAGTATTGCTGAAGTGATAGCGAAATGAAATATAGTTGTGAGAGAAAAGGAAAAATATGAGAAAATAAGCACAGAGCAAAAGAGAGAGAAAATGAGTAAATCAAGAGGCTTACAAATACTCCAAAACATACGAGAGGTGGGGGAGTGTGAGGCCACACGGAACAATGACGTGTCCGAACTCTACACAGGAAGGCGGGAGCGAGAATAACACCGAAGGATGATGAAACATAAGGGGAATATGACACAGAGACATAACCTGTGAGGAATAAAAGGGAATTAGTGACATAACCAAAAAATATCAATGTAAACTTGAAGTAATGTTAATTATCAACATGCATGCAAACCATTAACAGATGAAAAGCGACAAGCAAAACTAGATGCGCTCCAGAGTTAACAACATCTTATTTAACGTGTGAAGAAGAGATGTACATAGATTCGGACTGAAAAGAATAGAGGAAGCTCTTCAATTTTGCTGGTTCCTCGTAAGTGGTAGTTTTATTGTTGATGGTCACTTTAAACGAACAGGGTTGGAAGAGGCCATATCTTGCACCAATTGAGCGAAGTTTCGGTCCAAATGCTAAGAACTCCTTGCGTCGATCTGCAGTCGGCTTGGCATAATCTTGGGAGAAGAATATGGGGTTGGTACAAAAGGGGGTGGTGATGGACGGAGCATCAGAACCAATCAAACACTCACACCCAGTCAACAGATCTGGGTTTGATCCATCACCGTTCTTTAGCCCACTCTGCCACCCCAGTTCAGACATGGCCACATGCAAATCAGTCTGACCCTGTGCCTCATGGGAACAGTCCAGCCCGAACTGCCAAGCCATGCCTTCCCTGGACCGGAAACAAGCTTCCTAGGACCGGTTTCTGGCATTTCAGCTGTCTTCAGCCAGGCTTGCTTGAATCCAGTGGCAAAGTGAGCAAGGGACTCACGTCTGAGCATACCCTGCCAACTTATGGCGAACAAAGCGGTACAAAAGGGGGTGGTGATGGACGGAGCATCAGAACAAATCAAACACTCACACCCAGTCAACAGATCTGGGTTTGATCCATCACCGTTCTTTAGCCCACTCTGCCACCCCAGTTCAGACATGGCCATATGCAAATCAGTCTGACCCTGTGCCTCATGGGAACAGTCCAGCCCAAACTGCCAAGCCATGCCTTTCCTGGACCGGAAACAAGCTTCCTAGGACCGGTTTCTGGCATTTCAGCCGTCTTCAGCCAGGCTTGCTTAAATCCAGTGGCAAAGTGAGCAAGGGACTCACGTCTGAGCATACCCTGCCAACTTATGGCGAACAAAGCGGTACAAAAGGGGGTGGTGATGGCTTGCTCACTTTGCCACTGGATTCAAGCAAGCCTGGCTGAAGACGGCTGAAATGCCAGAAACCGGTTCTAGGAAGCTTGTTTCCGGTCCAGGGAAGGCATGGCTTGGCAGTTCGGGCTGGACTGGTCCCATGAGGCACAGGGTCAGACTGATTTGCATATGGCCATGTCTGAACTGGGGTGGCAGAGTGGGCTAAAGAACGGTGATGGATCAAACCCAGATCTGTTGACTGGGTGTGAGTGTTTGATTGGTTCTGATGCTCCGTCCATCACCACCCCCTTTTGTACAGCTTTGTTCGCCATAAGTTGGCAGGGTATGCTCAGACGTGATTCCCTTGCTCACTTTGCCACTGGATTCAAGCAAGCCTGGCTGAAGACGGCTGAAATGCCTGAAACCGGTCCTAGTAAGCTTGTTTCCGGTCCAGGGAAGGCATGGCTTGGCAGTTCGGGCTGGACTGTTCCCATGAGGCACAGGGTCAGACTGATTTGCATATGGCCATGTCTGACCTGGGGTGGCAGAGTGGGCTAAAGAACGGTGATAGATCAAACCCAGATCTGTTGACTGGGTGGGAGTGTTTGATTGGTTCTGATGCTCCGTCCATCACCACCCCCTTTTGTACCGCTTTGTTTGCCATAAGTTGGCAGGGTATGCTCAGACGTGAGTCCCTTGCTCACTTTGCCACTGGATTTAAGCAAGCCTGGCTGAAGACGGCTGAAATGCCAGAAACCGGTCCTAGGAAACTTGTTTCCGGTCCAGGGAAGGCATGGCTCTGCAGTTCGGGCTGGACTGTTCCCATGAGGCACAGGGTCAGACTGATTTGCATATGGCCATGTCGGAACTGGGGTGGCAGAGTGGGCTAAAGATCGGTGATGGATCAAACCCAGATCTGTTGACTGGGTGTGAGTGTTTGATTGGTTCTGATGCTCCATCCATCACCACCCCCTTTTGTACCGCTTTGTTCGCCATAAGTTGGCAGGGTATGCTCAGACTTGAGTCCCTTGCTCACTTTGCCACTGGATTCAAGCAAGCCTGGCTGAAGACGGCTGAAATGCCAGAAACCGGTCCTAGGAAGCTTGTTTCCGGTCCAGGGAAGGCATGGCTTGGCAGTTCGGGCTGGACTGTTCCCATGAGGCACAGGGTCAGACTGATTTGCATATGGCCATGTCTGAACTGGGGTGGCAGAGTGGGCTAAAGAACGGTGATGGATCAAACCCAGATCTGTTGACTGGGTGTGAGTGTTTGATTGGTTCTGATGCTCCGTCCATCACCACCCCCTTTTGTACCGCTTTGTTCGCCATAAGTTGGCATGGTATGCTCAGACGTGAGTCCCTTGCTCACTTTGCCACTGGATTCAAGCAAGCCTGGCTGAAGACAGCTGAAATGCCAGAAACCGGTCCTAGGAAGCTTGTTTCCGGTCCAGGGAAGGCATGGCTTGGCAGTTCGGGCTGGACTGGTCCCATGAGGCACAGGGTCAGACTGATTTGCATATGGCCATGTCTGAACTGGGGTGGCAGAGTGGGCTAAAGAACGGTGATGGATCAAACCCAGATCTGTTGACTGGGTGTGAGTGTTTGATTGGTTCTGATGCTCCGTCCATCACCACCCCTTTTGTACCGAAGAATATGGGGTTTCCTGACCATGTCATGCGATTTAATGCCCTGGCTGTAGACAGTATCTTGAGCAAGTCAGTGTACTCCAGAAAGTATAAAATCACTCCTCTCGGTTTTTTCATTGCTCTAGAGGACACAGAAGAGAATTATGACGTCAGACCCAACCAATGAGCCCTCTGAATATTAAGAGGAGTATCAATTGGCAAATTGAGGATTTTTGGAATGAAAGATTTAAAGAAGTTAATTGGGTCTGACCCTTCCACCCCCTCAGGCAGTCCATAAATGCGGAGATTATTTAGTCTATTCCCGTTTTCTAAATTTTCAATTTGCTTGTGTAGCGCTGAGACCTGAGAGGATAAGGAGTCTACCTTGGATATGGAGGAATTTAGAGAGTCCATATTCTGTTCCATTGTAGTGACGCGCTCTTCCAAGTTAGACCATCCATCAGTAAGAACTTGTATCTTAGCGTTAGTTTCCTCAGCAAACGGAAGTAAAGCCCGAATCTTTTCTAACAATAAGTCCATTGTGACTGAAGTAGTTTGCTTAGGGGGAGAAGGAGGATCTTTCTTCAACTGTTTACCCGGCACTTTAATAATGCCAGAAGATATAGTGGTAGCTGCTGCCGAAGCTCCTTTAGGCGATGCATTTGCGGAGTCCTCCATATAGAGACAGTTAAAACGAGAGCTGGTGCGAAGCAAAAATGTGCGCGTTGAGGACTTTGATTGAGAGGGATCTCTAATTATTCGTCCCATATATCGAATCAAAAATGCTGTAAAAAGAATAACACGTATGAAATGCCAAATCACAATGACTTGTTAAAAAACTCCTTGTTGTAGAGCAAAGAAGTAGATATATAGGTGCTGAGATATGGATAAACAGTAACCTTAAGGGTAATTGAAAAGAAGCTCACACCATAGTAGCCCCATATAAATATTTTGAATGTTTATAAGTGAAGGTACGCTTTGAGGACGTTGAGGAGGAGAAGCAACATGCACAAAGTTCAGTGAGGTAACCGAGGTTATCTGGCATAGATTGCAGAGGGTTATTTCACTCCATGAAGAAAGGTGGGTAAAAGACTTGGTGCATACCAAAATATCAGTGTTTGTCTAATGGCAGCTTTAGAGGAAGAGTCCATGCACAAACTTCAGTGAAGTAACCAAGGTTATCTGGCATAGGTTGCATAGAGTTATTTCAATCCCTGAAAAAAGGCGGATAAAAACTTGGTGCACACCAAAAAATCATTGGTTGTCTAATGTCAGCTTTAGAGGAAGAGTCTCATGTTCGTAATAGTAAGAAACTTGAGGAGTTTGGCATATCGAAATGTCGCGCTGAGGAGAATTCTTCTGCGGGGGAAATCTAAAATGGCGGCCGCTGCAATATCGGAGCCTTCCCACAGCACACGGATAAGATATATTTATCTGCAGCCCACCAAACTTTAAACCAAACGGCTCTTTCAAAGCCTCACCGCTTCCGACGATTAATGCTGCATTTCCGTATCTCCACGTGCGATAATTATCGCGTCAGGGTCATCTCCGTCTACGGCGTCCCGGGAGAGCTACAGAGCCACCGCCATCTTCTTTGGGCGCTAGCCACGCCCCCTGCCAACTCAACATTCTAAACCAGCCTTCAATGCATTCTGCTTCAACATTTACGTTACAGTTCTCTTCAGGAGGCAAAAGGGTTGCATTTTTTTTCTAACTCACAAGACACTACATCTACCCCTCTGTTATATACATTTTTTTTTACAAAATATATAGATAGATAAACATATACAATTCAATCCCTGCAATCAATATTTTTGACACTTAAATTGTTCAACCTGATCTTGTTCTCTGGAAGTGGGAGCTTTCATCACCACTGTCCGGGATCTGCATCAGCGGTGTAGGGGTAACAGCAGTGACTGATGGTTAAGACCAAGTCGCCCTTTCAACACTTAGATCTGAGAAACGATTAGTTAAAGGCCTAAAGTGAGAAGAGTCTTTGGTAATAGACTTCCCAGGGCGCTGGGCAGTCACCATGTGTCCCTTGGTAGACACCACTTGAAAAGGATCTGCTTCAAATGGAGCTTCAGTTTTTCTTCACCGCATCTGTTGTGCGAGCACTCTATCTCATTTCCTAAATACAATGTTCTTCACACATCGTCTTTGTTCAGCATATGTTTTCATCTTTTGTTTGCTCATCAAGTCTTTCTCATGAGTTGCTTAGTCATCTCTCTTTCTCTGATTGGTCCCTTGAGGCAAATTGGTGTTTATTACTATCCCAAACATCAGTGTCTCAGGACTTTCACCTTGTTGTCGAGTGGGGTGTCGAATGATGAGCTGTCAATGTAGAATTCAACAGTTTTCAAATCGAGCATCTCAAAATTAGCACATTGCTCTACTTTTGTTAGTGTACTCATAAACGGCTCAACAAATATACTATATTCAAATGCTCCAAGAAATCAATAAACTCTCAACTATTGAAAGGTGGGACATTGTCAGAATTTACTATGGCTTGATCACCCTTGCCGTAAATATGCCATCTAGTCTTTCAGTTGCTCGTTCTTGAGTAGTAGAGGAAAACTCTTCAATTAATGGAAATCGTGAATACTCATTCATTATCACCAACAGGCGATGTCCATTGCCAAGTGCACCTAAAAGTCAATGGCTATTCTTTCCCAGGTAAGCTTTGGGACTTCTGACCTGCTCAAGGTGTGGTGAATAGTGTTTGTAGAAAGACAGTTGCATAGAGGACAGGCCTTTTATTCCTTTTCAACCCTGTCATCAAGATAAGGAAACCAGACACAGTCTCAGAGAGCTCGTTTTATGGCAACGATTCCAAGATGTCCTTCATGGGACCCTTCAATTATTTAGTGGCGCAGACTCTCTGGAATCAAACTTCTCGACCCTCATAGGATAACTCCTTCATGAGATATAGACAGCTCATCCTTGACATTTTTGCATTTTGATATTCACCATCATTAGTTGAGCAGTCGGTTCCAGAACCGATGTGTACAAATATCCTTCAGCTTTAACATGTCACTATCATGGTTCGCGGCAGTGATAATCTGAGCTAATGAAATAGCAGCTGGTGTGTTTGATTTAACAATGAAACTGATTTAGGCCTCAACCATCTTGGAGGAAGTACTGTGACCTTGTATCGGTACTGTGGAAAAGTAGTCTGCAGGGTACCTATCTTTTCCTGGACGATGCACAGTGGTGTAGTTATACTCTTGCAACTTTAGTCCCCATCGTTCAATACGAGGAGGAATTTTAGCCTTTGGATTGGCAAAATTTGTCAATAAAGCTTGCTGATCCATTACAAGCGTAAAAGTCTTTTCGTACTGGAAGACGTGAAATGTTAACAAGCACATACCACAGCTAAGTTTTCTTTTTCAGGTTGTGAACAAGCACATTCTGTTTGAGACAAATCTCTACTTGCATATGCCACAATATGCTTCAGAACATTCGTGTGTCCGCTGTGCTGTGCAAAGATAGCGCCTAACCTGATGGGACTAGCATCAACAACAGCCTCTGTATGAAGCTTAGGATTGAAGTACGCCATTTCCGTAGCATTCTCAATGGCTTGTTTAATTCTCTTAAAACTTTACTCACATTCATATGACCAATAAAATGATGCATTCATTTTCATCAATTCTCTCAATGGAGAACTTACAGTGGCAAAGTCTTGCAGGTATCTGGAATGGTAACTGGCCATGCCAAGAAATGAACACACCATAGAAACATTTTGTGGAGGATCAGCATTTGGCAGTGCTTGTACTTTAGCAGGATCTGGTGTCATACCTCCATCAGAAAAGTTATGGCCAAATAATTTTAACGTATGGAACTCACACTTGTCTGCATTCAAAGTCAAACCTCCTTCAGCAAGCAAACAACATACTTGTGTTAGAGCTTTATCATGTTCTTTTTGTGTAGCCCCGAAAACCAATATGTCATCACTGTAATTGAACATATTCATGGCGGGATGTATGAAACATTGAATGACGTCTTGAAAGAGTTCGGCAGTGGATGACACACCAGAACTTAGGGGCCCATTAGCATGGCGGGCAGATCGCCACCGCCCGACCATCGGTGGTGATCCGCCCGCCAACACACCCCACTGGACGGCCTTTTACCCCGCCACATTAGCAGGCGGTGGGTACCGCGGCGGACGGAAAGACCATCTGCCGCTTTTCCGCCGGTAGGTAATCGTCATGATTGCCTGCGGGGCAGAAAAGGCCTATAATATGGTGGTGGTGCCTTGCAGGCACCGCCATCCATATTATGATGTGGGCAGTGTTATGCCTTTCCATGGTGGAGACTCTGCCATGGAAAGGCATGTGGGAATCCCTTTGGGGGCCCATTGTGGGCCCCCGGGGTGGTGGGGGGGCTGCACTTGGGGGGGTACCCATGGTACCCCCTACATTGGCATACACAAGGTGGCAGGCACCGCATGGTGCCTGTCATGTTGTGCATGCCAATGCAGGACATGCATTTCCTACATTGTGGCGGGTGCTGCTCACAGCACCACCCGCCACAATGTTGGATATGCGGGATGTGACCGCCAGGGTGGTGGTCACATTCTAATTGGTGGTGCAGGACCGCCGCACCACTGGCAGCCGGTCCCAGCACCGCTAGGGTGGCAGGCGGACTGGAGTCCGCCCGCCATCCTAATGGACCCCTTAGTCTTTTGTTTCAAAACAGACGAGCATGTGTAGAAAAGTTTGTATTGTACCTGCAATTTTCTTCAAGTTCTAATGGGATGATAACCTTTATTTATATCAAGGCAAGAGAAGACCTTTGCACCACACATGCATGTTTTGGGGGTGCATGTAGGCCATCTAGGACCCTTGAAATTGCATTCGCAATTTGCGAGTACCTATTTGGTACTCGCAAATAGCGAATGAATGGGAAGGCATTCCTTAATTGTGAATCACAATTTGTGATTCGCAATTAAGGAATGTGTGGGAATCGCTACTATTTTAGCAAAACCTACATGCATAGGCAATTGCGATTCCTTAATAGCGAATCCTCAATAATAGCTATTAAGGAATCACAATTGCCTAGCATGATGCATGTGCCCCTTTGTGTGTTATAGTTTACTGTTCACCACGTTAGAGATTCAGATGCCCCTTTTGATTTTTGCAGATGCTTCCCTGATCTTTTCAGGTTCCTTTACCACAGATTCCCTGCACTTAGAGAGGTTTAGACCTTTATGCTTCCCTTTGATTCTTTGCTGAGTGTATATATAGGCTAAAACTTACTCTCTGACCCATAGAAGACTCTTGACCGAGCTTCTGAGATGCTGACACTTTCCCTATTCATTTTTACCTTGCTTGATTTAATTTCCTTTAAGGAAATTCCTGATTGAGACTCTTTAGATTTTGAACCATCCTTTAGCAAGAACTTTATCCCAGGTAGTCTAGATTCATTCATGCATAGACATCAGAACTTGCGACTTTAAACCGAGCATCAAGTGTTACTTCTAATGTTTTATATTGCTGTGTCTGAATTGATTGTTTGTCTTATACTTGTCTGCCTTAATTTCTTCAAGAGGCTAGGACTGCCTATGGCTATTCTGTATTTCTATGGCATGGTTGTATATCTATATTTGATTTTGAATTTGTATCAAACCTTCTTAACCATACCTACCGATTGCTGGTCCTCATTGTGTAGCTAAATTCATAGCACTGTTAATTGAATTTTATTGATGTTAATGCTGAATTCTGTCACTTCTCAGTTGGAGAAAAAGGTCCATCGAAGGGCCAGTGGAAAGCAAGTGGGCCCAGAAAATGCTGGATCACTAGCAAAATATTTGAGATACTTAATAATCTGTTTGTTATCAGTCTGTTCAAGTGATTCAATGTAATCATCAAATTTCTCTATCCAAACAGTCCATCTATCGCCAATATTTTATTTTTGGCGGTATCGAAAGGTGGTGGTGGTTTCAGGAAAGCAGCAGCGTTGTAACTATTTCTAGAAGTGGTTGATATTGAGAGTGGAACTCTCTCCAGCTGCGGTTCATCTTGAATCGGTTTGTGTGAGCCATCTCTGTGCTGACCTCTGGATTATCATTGATGACTTTTGAAATGAAGGTCTCAGTCTTTGCCTCCATTCTCTCAGCCTTCCACAGCTCCAAACATATCTTCGATCATTTTGGATAGACACTAACTTGGTAAGCACAACCCCTGGGCTAACTAGGTTGAGGCACCTGGCACTGCGGTCCTACCGGCTCACTTTACTCACGCTCTGGTGAGTACATAACTGTTTGTTTTGACATCCCTTTGCCTGCACTTAGCATTAACGCTCCAGATTACATTTGACTGTAAATTTACGTAGCTGCGTGGTACCTTGATGTATGGTCTGACCACCAGGTTCTCGTTCACCGACATGTAGATTTCTTTGCAATGCCTTTGTTGTTTTCAACTTCTTTACAGCAACTGAAGTCGCGTTTTAACTCCACATGCGGTTAGTGTTGATTCGTACTTTGACTACAACACACGTGGCATGCACAAGCAGTCTGCTTGGACCACAGCAAACTCTCTGAGGGAGCACTGTCGATCTTTGGGTTACTTATCCCCTAACCCATCACCAGTTGTAGCATCCTCCCCAGCGAGGGTACCCGCCAATGACTACGCCACACACTGAGCTTAGTTTTATACGTCTTTATTTGTCTGTGTCTAACTGCGAACTCAGCATTCTAAACAAGCCTTCAATGCATTCCGCTCTAACACTTATGTCACATTTCTACGGAGTCCCTCAGGAGCCAAAAGGGTTCCATCATTTCTAACTCGCAAGACAACACACATAGGCCATCAGACCTTTCAAGCAATATTTAACATGCCTTGACAGTGGCGGTAAAGTGCTTCTGTACTCCACAGAAGTTGTGTTTAACATTGTCCTTAATTATTTTGTGATAATAGAAAATGAAGTCAAGATAAGTAGAATGACCTCAATACCAGGCTCCATCCAATCCCATGCCAAAATGTTGTGTCAGGTTAAAGGAGTCATTTAGCAGTTGTAAAAAACGGTCTGGTTGTATTCGTCTTTACTTGCGGTTTCAAATTGTAAGGTCTTTCAATAATACCTGGAAATCATAGCTGGTGTGCATGATGTAGCCAGCTATGACAACCTTTGGGCCTCTATCAGCATGTGATGGTTTCACACAACACATTGGCACATCATGCTCCCCTCCCTTACAACTCAAAGAACAGACAATGTGGTCTCCCAGCACGTGATTTCCACCTATACTTAGTATATTTGTGCCTGAGAAGTGTTCAGCAGAAGTAAACCTGGCAAACATTGAAATGTTATGGTTTATCTTTAAACTGAGTTTGCTTTCAAATCGTATTTGGAATGCTCTTTTATTTACATTTGAAATAAGGTGTGTCTGAGCGAATACTATGCGTGCTTTCACTCAGAGAACGTTCTATTGGCAAGCAGAGCTGCAGATAATCTGTGACGACATCAAAGAACCTCTGACTGGAATGTGTGTGTGAGGCAGCTGGTCAGAGAATAGCGATTCTCAGATTACCATGAATACAGACTCAGGATTTCATTAAAGACATGAAGGCTAACATTATGCATCAACCTTTTAATTGCCAATCCTGCAGCACCTTTAAAGAACTTTACACAACAATAAATCATTCCAGAACTGGAATTTTAACAATCCATACATAACCCTACAATAGAATATTCCTCCTCTATTAAATGCAAAACTGTGAAGTTATAAATCCACTTCTCAATTCCCTGCATAGCATAGCTGTCCATCCTCTTCTTTTTTTAGGACTGCGAATCTAGAATGGAGAAACAAATATATGAACCCAACTTCTCGGACTTCTAAAATGCAACTCAGAATAGAAACATTACATTATTCTGCTATATAACTCACTCTCCCTATTACATTTCTTACTCTCTTCTTTTTTTTAAAATTCACTACGGGAGAGGAGGGCAGGATAATGTTAGCCTACGTGTCTTTAATGAAATCCTGATTCTCTACTCATGGTAAACTGAGAATCGCCATTTCATTACAAGACTGGAGGCTACCATTATGCATGTTGAAAGCCCTTCAACACCATCTTCGACATATGTTCAAATGGCCAATAGCAATGTTGTGTAAACATTTTGTAATTGTGCTTACAAACTCTTTTGACTGTTCCTCTGCTGGTCTAATTGCTCCTTTCTGTCTCCCCATCGATCATCATTGACTGAACCTGTGTCATGTGCAATCCCATCGGTTCCTCTCTTTGAATCGGCAATTCTACAAAATCTATCATGAATCTTTGGACTGTTTTTAACATCCATGGATCTCCCTTTATCCTTCTCTATTCCTTTAAAAACCTTTTTAGACGTCCCCCTACTTTACTTGGGAAGAACCAAAAGAATTCTTTATACTCACTTCGGAACCCTGAAGAAGACTGCCCTCTTCTTCTGGACTCTTGGTTCTCCCTGGTCTTCCTCTTTGCAGGAAAAAACCTGTTGTTCCTAGGAATCCTCTTCCTGTACCTCTGCACGCAAAATTATCCTGAGACCTTGGCCAGCATAAGGTCCTCATTTGCTGGCCCTTCCAAAAACACTCGCAAACACTTTTCTCATGTTATTCTGCGTGTTATCTAGCACAGTAAAAGTCACCACATACTTGCCTAGGCATATCACTAGGCCCTCGCCAAAATGCAAACCTCTTGCATCATCACTGGCCTCCTTATGTGCCATCTCCACCAATTTGGGATTCATCTTCATGAGTCTTGTCTTCCTGCGTTCAGCTAAAAGCCCGGCATTGGTGTTGCCTAGCAGTATTATAGCCCTTTGGCTCTGACCCCTTAACAGAACCACATCTACTTGTTCCTCATTTAAATGGGGCTCCTCTGCCATATCTAATACTTTGGCCAATGGCTCTACAACATCCAAAAGACATTCCTGACATTGCTTTAAAGATTGCTCTAAACCTTTGCGTGGATCTCTTCCCATTTTGAATAAAAAGTTATCATGCCAGGATCTAAATTGGCAGTGTTGCACACCTTATTCTCTATCACTGGTCATGAACACTCTGCTTTAAGCACATTTCTCACCTCTTTCTTATCCACTCCTTTGTGAATTTTCCAACATGCTCCTGAGGCCACCAATCACCACTTCTAGGATGAAGAATGTTATAAGAAATAAACATGTCTTCAACTAGTGGGTTCTTAATTGGCACTCTAGCTGAACAGCCCACAACATTTTTCAAATCATCATTTAAATCGCCATCCTGATTTAAATCTAATATGTACTCATTGTACATCTTATCAGAATAATGTGCACTATCATCATCCAAATCAATGAATTCTTCATCACATAAATCTTGCGCGCCGCCAAGGGCACCTTTGCTCTGTGTGCCGCAGCAAACACCACTCTTAGTTCTAGAGTTAATTCCATCATTCCTCCTTTTGTTCAAAGTTTTATCCTCTAAATGTTTACACTTTTTCTGCCTTTTTCCAACTGTCACACTCTTTTCAGCCTCCTCGTCTGACAGAGACCAATACTCCTAAATCTCGCCTTCTTTTCTCCATAACAATATCCAGAACTTCCTTTACAGAAGCCCCTACCTCCTTTTGCATCAATTGCTTAATTCTGTCTTCACACATTCTGCCTTCTGACACACCATGTTCTAAACTACTATCCTCAGATGCCATACCACTTCACCTAAAAACCTGTCTTTTAAAGGGAAAAAAACCTTCTCCACACCAGAATAAGCTTTTCCTAGATCATTAGTACTCTCACAAACCCTTCCTCGATCAGCTGTAGTTTGTTGTAATCAACTGTGAAAATAACCTCATGCGCGCTTCCGTGTGCTTTACTTATTTCTATATGTGGCTGCCAATTCAAAATGGCACCCAACTCACGCGATAGTTGTGTGACTTTACGCGCTTCCAATGTGACCAGCTCTTCACAAAGAAATCAGGCTGCACGGGGAAGCTTAGCAGCAATAAATATTGCCTTCAAGCAAGAACTAGGTAAGTTTATGTCCTTGTGCTGCCACTCTCAATACTTGGCAGCAACGAATTGTGAGATCGGCAGCACACTGGAAACTGTGATATGCGCTTGACTTGCGCAGCCACTTTGAAAATTAATAAAAGCTCAGCGTACGTGTCTCCTTAAGACCAAAACGACTAACTCAGTAAGACTTTAATATCATGAAACAATGACACAATATTATTCTCCATTACTTTAAAATACCAAAGAATACAGTGAACAGACAAATTGAAACTTATGAAATCTCATCTTAATGTAAAGCAAATTACCCAAGCACCACTAGCATAGGTTCTAAAAATTAAAAGCTTGTTAATCGAAATCAACTCGTCCACATACTACATCCAAAATACAATACCAAAAGACAGGTACTTATCTGAACAGGAGCAGCATTTAAAAGAGGAGGAACATTCTATTGCTGGGTTAGTTATGGACTGTTAAAATTCCAGTTCTGGATTGCTTTATTGTTGTGAAAAGTTCTTTAAAGGTGCTGCAGGAGGGAGTGACAATTAAAAGGTGGATGCATAATGCTAGCCTACGGTCTTGTAATAAAAGTTGGGGTGAGCGGTAGACTGGAGGAAGCTGCACACCAGGACCTTCATTCATGGTGGCCCCAGGGTATAGTATTCAATATAAAAACTACCCTGGGCCCCTCTCATTTTTGCTTATTACATGGGGCATTTGATCCTAAATGTTTGCCTTGCATTTCAGTAGATCCCCCTTACATTAATGTAGCCCTGTATCATCATAAGTATGAATTAAAACTAATTTAGTTTCAGTTTGATATTGTTACATGAATGATTTAATTCAAAATAAGGTAGTAAACAAATGAATAATTAGATAATGAATATGTACTATTTTTATATAGATTTAAGCATTAAAATATATTTATCTTTTTAAACTATTTTAACTAATTTAATTTAATTTAACATTGTTTCCTAAGTGGTTTCAATTTTAATTCTCTACCCTGCAGTAGTGGCACATTAGTCACAATCTCCATCAAAAAGACGTGGTTTAGAGGTGATCATAGTATGTGGGGTTGAATGATTTTTTCATTCTTCAGTGCATCCTTCATGGTAGACTAAAATATGTTTCTCTCTTGAAGTATAATGTAATTTCCTTGGAGACTGAACAGCACTGCCACTGTCAGCAAACTCTGAGATGTTCATCTTTACTGATAAATAATAGTCTGAATAAGATACTCATCCGAAGACATGTATTTTGTTTGTATTAGGATAATATATTAATTATCGATGTTGCCGATATTCCTGGTCAGAAGAATCTCGTGAGTTGAGCAATGCAATTATTTGCACAAAGTTCAATTATTAAATACATCGAATGTTTTACAAATAAATTCAGTGGCGTGGCCAGTGTTTCTCAAGGTGGCTGTGTACATTTACAAGATATGTGGTGACATCTCTGTATATGGCACCCTTTAAAACCCTATATGTAACCTGACCGAGTGGGGGCACTATACAGTGTATTTTAAGTATCACGAGAAAGAAATGACACTTGGTTCTACTTTTATTCACCCCCTGATGATCATTCTCACTGGAACACATTTTCATTGTTTAAATGAAAACCCTCGGGTGGATTTAGCATCAGAAAAGAGAAAGGGAGACACCCCTCTCCAGTTTGCTTATGAAAGCATAATTTGTAATATTTAAAATTGAGGAATATCTTTTATTGCGTATTATATAAGGGCGCCAGAGAGCATCAAGCTCACACGTTAATGAAGAGGAGAGAGCACAATATACAACCTATACTTTACTCATTTTAACCCACCCACAAACCCATCACCCACAGGGCTTGCGACTCTGGCTTGAAGACCTCGATGGCCAGTACCGCAATGTCTTGCAATTGTAATTGGATTTACATAGCGCGTAATACTCCTGATGAGGCGTCGAAGTGCTTTACGCAGTGAAGCACGCTGAACCAGGGGACCCAAGGCTAGTGGTTAGTCCAGTGTTTACTGATTATAATTGGTTATCAGAATTAATCTTGTGCTTTCAAGGAAGCCATTCCATGCACTTGCAGAAGTTTCTTTCTGGTGGATGAAATTAACAGGATTTGGGTGTGATCATTAGTAGGGATATGTGAGCTCATGCACATGGTTGGTGGGATTAATAAATGAGTTAAAGGGGATTCAGGGGTATTACTTACAAAGGCGTTCATTATGATACTTGAAAAGAGGTGTGGGCAATTCGTAGAAATGCAATAATAGAGATTAAGGCAAACACACTTGTGACAGAGTGGGCTGTGTTCAGAGAAAGGAGAGGTGACAAGCAGAAGTTTTAAGTCCAGGGCGTTGTTCACGTTGGGGTTTCCGGGGCATTGTTTATAGAGGAGGCTTTTTCACATAGCAGACAATATGAGGATGCACTTTATATGAAAGAAACAACATTATTTGCATGTGCTAGGGTGCTCTATCAGATTTTTTGACAGGCTTCGATTGAGATGAACACTATATTTACTGGTGAAATTCCTGAGCCACACATTATCTGTGTTCCCTTCTTTTGCAAATTCCATTTTGCATCCTTGGAATATGTATAATAATTTGTAGATTTATGTAGCGCTGCTGGTCACCTGTGAGGGTATCCAGGCGCCATCGATGGGCACAGGGAGATTAAATGATTTGCCTAGAATCACAGGACCCTATCCCTGAATCCTCAGCTCCCGAGTCAGCAGCTCGGGCTGCTGCGCCACATCCTCCCCGAACCTATAAACTTTAACGCAATTCTGAATCCCACAATGCATTGTGACGTGACATAAATTGGCATGAGTTTTTGGAGAGGTATGATACGATATGTGCATATTTGTTACAACAAGCTGAGCTCCCACCTTCGGTACGTATGTTAATAGTGTAATATAATCTGCTATTTTTCATGGTGTTGGGATGAGAGTTCATTGGTATAACTATACATGAATACAATTTCCAGACTGAATGACTAAATGCAGGGGTCTAAATGGGCATGAAAGTGCACTTCGGTACATGGCAGACTGTCTAGTTTATGGACTGTGCGCGGGCTCCGTCACGCACACTGCCCGTGATCGACAAACTGCTATTGTCCGCATTTGAAACACACATTCAGCTTTTAATGTGTGGAATGACCACATGGAGAAATTCAGCTAACTCTCCTGCCTGGAAACAAAGCATGCAGAACCCCACTAGTGATGATGCATATTAAGGCACCCGCTGCCATCTTCTGTTCTGAAGGCTATTTGTCTTCTACGAAGACTGAGGAGAAGTCAGAGAGGGCTTCAACAAGGGGTGGAGATTGTTAGAGAATTAGCCCTTGCCAAAGTCACTCAGAGCTAACAGGGATCAGTGGAGTAGGTGGGGAGCAAGGCAAACTGAACATCTGGAGGTACGTTGTCAAAAAGCGCCTTGTGGTGCAGGGACCAAGACATCGAGAAACATTGGGAGGAGCTACATTTAATGGCAAAGTGAAGCACCCGATATACCAGCTTGAGCAAGAGTGTCAGACATTTTAACTTGGATTTTCTGTCTCTTCTTAGCTTTGAACTGTGACTCTAAGGTCAACAGACAGATGTAAGGCTAATAACAGAAAGAAGTTAGCTTGATGCCTTTGTTAGTTAGGGGTGCGGAATTGGGAAAGGAATCTAACGTGGTTACAAACAGAAAGAGGAGTGAGGAAAAGTGCAAAGAAAATGTAAGTGACGGGCAAACAGAACGACATCAGGAAAGAAAGGAGTGAAAAGGAAAGCAAAGCAGGATAAGAATGAAGGAAAGTAGTTTGTAAGGAAATAAAGGAAAGAAAAATGGAAAGGTGAAAAGAGGCAGGAAGAAGAAAAGAAAGGAAACTTTCCTTGTGGGAACAATTCCGGGGAAACTTGCTTGAAACCAAGTTTCATCTCTCAGTAGCCACTCTACAGATCAAGGGGCAGATTTATCTGCATCGGCCTTGAACCACACAATGAGGCACAAGGACGATGCAACTACTAAGTAAGATTTATCAAGCCAGGCAAGGCTACCTTGCGTGGCCCTGCGTGACTTGCAAAATCTAGAGTAACCCAACGCAGCCTACCCCAGGAAGGCGTTCCATGGGTGAAGCGTGGGTGTTCCCACACATCCACCCATGGATTTTGGTGCATTTCCAGATTTACCATTAGTGGTAGACCTGGGAATACATCAAAATACTACACCTACGCAGGTGAGGCGTAACGTAAATATCTTCCTCGTTTTTTTTGTTCCTCTTTGTATGCATTCTGCAACACACACAGAAATAGAAAAATGCCTCTCAGTATTGTTCATGTTCAGGAAGGTGGCCTTTCCTGCACAAAAACCATCCTAGGAAAAGACAGGAATGCGCCATAGAATGTTAAATACAGCACGTTTCTGTTCTTTCCCAGTCCCACAGTGCAGCAAGCTGCACTGCATGATTCTTTGATACATGTCACCCCAAGAGGGGGTATTTTATTTTTCTGGCTATTCCCTTAACTAAACTGCTTTCTTGTGGCTGAGGGTATGCCGCATGCTAATATGTTCACCTAGAAGAAAAATAAGGTACACTTTCACATCAGCAAAATATGTGAGTGGTGACCTTCATAGACATACACACCCAACTGCGATAAAAGCACCAGCTCCAATCAGGGGCCGTATTACAGATGGTGGTTCCCGGGGGCGCAACGGGCGTTTGCGCCCCCTTTGCGTGCCCGGGGCTCTTTGGTATTATAGAAGGGGACACAGACGCTTGTGCGTCCCCTTCTATAATACCGATAGCACTGGCGCACTTAAAGCGCCAGCGCTATCAACAGAGGGTGTTCCCTCATTTGCATGGGGGCGTGCCCTATGCAAATGAGGGCATTCCTTTGACTCTGCGCCCGCGTCATATTACAGACGGAGGCGCAGAGTCAAAGAAGCCCTCAGGAGGTACACTGACAGTGCACCATTTAAAAGGTGGCGCACTGTCAGTGAGCCTCCTCACAGCAGCCTTCTGCAGGGGGTAAAGGGGGTCCCATGGACCCCCCAGACATCCCCTTGCAGGCGGGTGCAGTCACTGACTGTACACGCCTGCAAGGGGATCTCTAAACCCCTTTGAAAGTGGAGACGGCTGCCGCCTGCACTGTGAAAACACGGAGCGGCTGCTCCATGTTTTAACATGAATGCGCTGCCCTGGGGACAGCACGAGTTCGGGGCCTGGGGGCCGGGCACACACCATAATAGGGCGCATTATCACTGTTTGCACCCAGCGCACCTTTTGAAAGGTGCACCGGCACAAACAGTGATAATGTGTTATACGGCCCCTGGTGAGTAACATGTACATGTACACTCAGTCAATGTCACATACTCCGCAGCCAAGAGATCTATGCTTTGCAAGAAAGGGGTGTCTTTGTCCTGATTGTGCCAGTCACTTCATTATACAAAACCTACTCATCTACTTGCTGAGTCTCTAAGGAGATCGCACACTTTTGTCTGTGAAATTTGATTAATTTGCATTCAGTGTAGATCAACAGTTGCTGAGAGGGTATTAAAGGCTTATTGAGCAGACAGGCCTGTTTAGTGAATGGTCAACATTTGACTTGTTTGGAGGATGGAAATTAATCAACATTTGACTTGTTTGGAGGATGGAAATTAATCCTAGGTAAATGATTCTGAGAAAAATGGGTTGGTTCTAAGACATGAAAACTATGGGGCATATTCACAAGGATCTATCGCCGAGTTAGCAGCCCTTTATCGCAGCCAAAGTGGTGATAAATTCATCGCACCATTCACAAGCTGGTGTTAACAGCTGATATCACCAATTTACCTGCGATAGTAGCCGCAAAAAACAACGCCACTGATGACACCGGCTACTAACGCTAATGAGATGCAGAGTAGGAATTCCTGTGCAAAAACACGCAAAAAAACCACAACACCACTTTCACAATAAACTGCCAGATCCACGAGGCGAGTCAAAACCACGCGATAAGCCGCGGAAGCCGCAGGTATTTAACACCTGCCTCAAGCAAGTGTAAAGACAGATGACTTCCTGCAGTAGGCAATGGAGCCCCGCACACAGCCACACCCAAAGAACAATCAACGCCATGGAGCTACTCATCATGGAGCTCGTAGCCCCAACAGGGCCACAACATCCACCGCCACCCCCCCGAACCTCCACCACACCCTGTACCCGGACCCGCCCCCCCTCCCGGACCACCACAGAGGAAGCGCAGAGTAAGACAGAGGACCTATGGAAAATGCATCACTCTCACAGACCTAACGTCCGCGGAAGTCATTGCCCACTACAGGCCCAAAAGGGCAACCATCCTCCGCATCCTGACCCACGTTGCCCACAGGCTGACGATACCAACACAGCGGACAACCAACATCCCTCCGCAGACAAAGCTATTGGCTGTGCTGCATCTGTTGGCCCCTGGTACCTTTCAACCAACAACTGCCAGAGTCAGAGGGGTCTCACAGCCAGCCCTATCAAAGTTCATCACACCTGTCCAGGATGCAATCCTCAGCTTCATACCCCAGTACCTTCACTTCCCCAACACTGCGCAGGAACAGCTGAAAACAAAGCAAGGCTTCTACGCCATAGCCGGATTCCCAGCTGAGTTGGGGGCAATCGACTGCACACACGTCCCACTTGTGCCCCCTGCAGATAATGAACACCACTACTGCAAAAGAAAGCATCAGCATTCCATCAATATGCAAGCAATAGTGGACCACCGGGGACTCTTCACCAATGTCGTCGCCAACTACCCAGGCAGTGTGCATGATTCCTTCATCTTCTGACAGTCCATCATCAACTAGCGCTTCCAGGATGGCACATATGGAACGGGACTGCTCATTGGTAAGTGCCAAATCAACACATCACACACCCCAAAGCCACCAACACACAACGCACAACTGTGGGAATGCACACTTGACCAAACTACATACAACATGACAAACTACATGACCACCTACCAGACACGACAACACCCCTCCATGCTCATCCTGGGCTACCCCTGCACCCAATACAGACATTACATGGCACCACAGCCACACAACAGCTGAACGTGTGGAGATGCGGAATGCAGCCATGTGCGAGGATGTATGTGACCCGTGAATGGGAATGTACACAACGAGAAGTGAGGCGTGGATGTGCAGGACAGACATGGCTATGCAAACCACAGACATGACCATGCAAACCACAAGTGCTGGTGACTGGAGAGTAGTGTGCAGTGGCAGCAACAATGCCACCCTGGCCATGGAACAGATAGCGGAAGTGTCGCACAATGCATTCCCCCCCTGCGTGCATGAGCGTAGTGTGTTGGCCCTGAGTATGCCAGGGTTGCGCAGGGGTGTGGACAAAAACACCGTGGCGCAGAGCATGGTTCTCTCCCGGAAAGGCCAACGTCACTGACAGGGCGGTGCCGCGCAGTTGCCATGAGGCCGACGCCGTGAGCAGCGGGGCCTGCGACCCTGTGCGCCTGCTGCACCCCAGGACGGTGATACTCCAACCAGGCCTGCCCGCCCCAGCGCCCCAAGGCCGCACTGCTCACCTGCCGACACCGTCGTGTGTCATGTGTCGAAGAGGGCCCAACACGTGCCGGTGCAAGCTCCAGGCCCCAGTCATGCGTGCTCAGCAGCCTCCGCAGACCCTCGCTGGCCCCACCGACCCTGGCCCACATCACTCCTTAATTATTGACATACTCCACAGTCGTCCTCTTCGGACCAGTAGATCCCACATGTGGAACAGTGTCCTGAGTCCTGAATGGCAGTGACTCCAAGTCCGTGGCAGCGGCCACAGCACCAGACTCCCTTCGATCAGTGTGGCATAATTCCATAAAGCAGGCCTGCGACACGTGATGCCACTAACCCTGTGCGCCATGAGTGAACGTCATGGGCCGGCAGAACATTGTTGGTGTCTGAGCCTGCGGCATGGGGGTTTTCATCAGCAACGGGCAGGTACAGACTTGGTGTCGGGCCTGGGTCTGTGGCATTCGTATGCGCCATGTTTCTGGACTCTGCTGGCATGTGCCCTCTGCATCATGCCCTGGGGGTAGGCCCCCCATTCTCCCCCGTGACACTCCGCAGAAGGCACATATGACACATACGAGACCCTGCTATGCCCTCAGTCTCCTGCAGTTCAGCGTCCCATGTCGGTGGGCCCGTGTCGGCCGCTATGCATCTGGGGCCACTAGCCCTGTGCGACTCGAGTCATTCCCCCTTGTAGTACTGACATTGCATTACTGAGTGCCTGATGACTGTTGGAGTTGTTGCCAGCACCAGCTACTCCCTGAGGGCTGGCTTACACTCACCCCACACACAGCCAGCACAGGCGTCACTGTATTGGTGGGCCTGCCATCACATCCTGCCAAAACAAGTATTCACTCTTTTCTCCCTTCACTG
This sequence comes from Triturus cristatus, assembly GCF_964204655.1. Taxonomy (NCBI): domain Eukaryota; kingdom Metazoa; phylum Chordata; class Amphibia; order Caudata; family Salamandridae; genus Triturus; species Triturus cristatus. The sequence continues at coordinate 663,084,876 of NC_140586.1, read as the reverse complement.
TCACAGGTGATCAAGGATATGCTCTCTGCCCTTGGATGATGACACCCCTCCGCGACCTGAACACACCCGCCCAGAGGCAGTACAATGCGGCCCACATATGCACCAGGGGCATCATTCAACGCACATTTTGCGTGTTGAAGTCACGTTTCAGGTGCCTGGACATCACAGGTGGAAGCTCTTGTACAGCCAGGACATCGTGTGCAAGATGATCATTGCATGTTGTGTGTTGCACAACGTCTGTGTTCGCACCAATACCGCATGGATCCCAGTTCCAGAGAAACCGGACGATGATGGTGACGATGGGGCAGGTGGCCCACATCCCAGATGCAGCTGCGGCACGAATGGCCGTAGGAACTCCATCATTGACACTTACTTCTCATGAGCATGTCACATTGTGGCCGTCCATGGCAATCGTGGGATAATTGAGGATGTCCAATAGCGATGCATGTGTGATTAAAACATATTTGCCGGTAACAGGTTGTACTTGTACATTGTCATGTTCCATGTCCCTGCGGTTTCAGGTGTGATTTGTCATGGTGTGCACATTGCGGAACCAGTATTGTCCTGTGTTCTGTTGTGGAGGGGTTGCTGTTTGTACCGGGATGTTGTCAATGTCGAGGTGTACTTCTGCTTATGTGCGTATGCTGCACAGTGGACGAGTCGCTCCTGCGGCTCTGATTTGTCTGCCACTGGTCTCTTTTATGCGGTGTGCCGATCGGTTCTGTTCTTCCACGGTGCTTGGATGTTGTGGTGTAAATGTTGTCCTCTGCAGTCGGTCAGGGTGCATCTGTGTTGATTCTTTTTTCAGTGGCATTTTCCGTACGCTGTTCTTGTGCTTTTTACCGCATTAAGCGTGTGTATTGCTGCCCTCACGCTGGTTGTCACTGTTTTCTTTTCGCACTTTGGTCCATCCCAGGTTTTTTAGCGTTGTGGTTTGTGTTTTTATCGCCGTCGAGGCGGTTGTATTGCGGTCATTGTCCGCGGTTTCGGCAAACTATCGCATGGTACCGCATTGTTGTGAATTCCATGTTGACACTGGGTTATTTTCTCGCGATGGGCTGCGATGTTGAGAGTTGCGTTAAGCTACTCTTGCGGTAGTTATCACACGTTCTTGTGAATATGTCCCTATGTTTTTCATTTATTTGCCTCTGGTTTTGGGACTGCTGCGGAGTGGCGAGCCTTCCTAAAGGAGCCTGCAAAACTGTTAGCTCTGTTTCCATTTGATTATAAGCTGCAGACTGTTGTGCCCACTTTTTAATATAAGGTGAGCAGGCTGTGGTTCTCTGGAAAGCACTGACTGGGCAGCGATCTATGATTGCTACTATGTGTGCTCTGAGTTCTGAATTTCTAACACATATCACTTCCACAATGGAGCATAAGACTGCCTTCATTTCCTTGAGAATCAATTGCTATAAGTAGGAGCTTTGTTTTGAATTTGGGGTGACTCTGGGACAAAGCAAACACAAGGAGATGGTGGACGGAATGCTGAAACTTTTCAAACACTCACCCCCAGTCACAGATCTGGGTTGAATCCATCATCATTCTTTAGCTCACTTTTTCACACCAGTTCAGACACAGCTATATGCAAATCAGTCTTGACCCTGTGCCTCATGGGAACAGTCCAGCCCGAACTGCCAAGCCATGTCTTCCCTGGACCGGAAACACTCCTGGGACCGGTTTCGGGCTAACAGCCCTCTCCAGCAAGGCTAGCTTGAATCCAGTGACAAAGTGAGCAAGGGACCCACGTCTGGGCATACCCTGCCAACTTAGGGCGAACAAAGCAAACACAAGGAGATGGTGGACGGAGTGCTGAAACTTTTCAAACACTCACCCCCAGTCACAGATCTGGGTTGAATCCATCATCGTTCTTTAGCTCACTTTGCCACCCCAGTTCAGACACAGCTATATGCAAATCAGTCCTGACCCTGTGCCTCATGGGAACGGTCCAGCCCGAAAGGCCAAGCCATGGCTTCCCTGGACCGGAAACAAGCATTCTGGGACCGGTTTCGGGCTAACAGCCCTCTTCAGCCAGGCTAGCTTGAATCCAGTGGCAAAGTGACCCTGGGACACCCATGGTGAATGATCTTAGTTGCCACATTTGCCCAGTAACTCCTGCATGCCCTTGGACCATCCGAACAAGGCTTCTCAGTGACACTGTTAAAAGTGAGTGACCTGAGAGTCATGTCCTGAAGATTGAAAGCAATATAGACAACTATTTGGCTTCACTGTCAAAGAAGTAGGAAATACATTTTGACACCAACAGATGCGTAATGAGTCATGACTGGCGCCAAAACACATTAATTTCTAGTTTGTACTTTTTTGTCCTAGGAATTTTACATGCTGGATTGATGTTGTAAAGCGCTTAAATACAAGTTGCGAAAGAGCTACATGTGCTTTTCATAAAGACTTAGCCGTGGGACTCCATCTGGTGGCCGACAGACCACGCCCACCACCCCTCCCCAGCCCAAGCAAGAAACCTCAACTTAGACAACAAGCTCAACACAACGACCAAGGTCAACTGTGTCACTGCAACCTGTTTCCATATCCTGAGAATGCTGCAAAATATCTTCAATTGGCTACCATCTAACACCAGGAAAGTACTCAAATAGGCCTTCATAACCAGAAGACTTGACTGCAAAAACTCACTATAGGCTGGAATCACCTGCTCCTGAACAAATGCCAAACCGTTCGGAATGCAGTGGCCAGACTCATCCTCAACCTACACCCCACATTACACTACACCACTCTACCCGCCAACCTCAACAGCCGCATGCACTTCCATCAACTCTCCAGACACCTCTGCTCAGCCGAACTCTCACTGACACACATACCCTGCATACACCAAAGCAGAGCAGGAGGTTGCGCCTTCTCATACATCGCCCCCAAAGCATGGAATGATCTCTCACTTCACATCAAAGCCTCCTCTTCACTTCTTGTGTTCTGCAGTGGATACCCTAATGGGTGATTGGTGCTCTATACAAATCTGCATAACATAACATGGAGCATCTTTATTCTTTGCCTTGTGATCATTCTCACTGCAACACATTTTCTTTGTTTGAATAAAAGGGTCTAGTTCTACTTCGCACAGGAAATGGAAAGAGGGAGACCTCTGTCTCTTGTTTGTTATGAAAGCATCATTGGTAGGATTTACAAAGAGGAAGATGTGTTTTGTGTTTTATTATGTGTAGGTGCCAGATAGCATCTAGCTCACACGTTAGTGTATTTGAGATGAGGGAGCACGCTAGAGTAGCACAATATACAACAGGATAATTGTTCATAATTCAATTTAACCTACCCACAATTCCATCACCCACAGGGCTTTAAACATTCGCTTGAAAGCCAGTGGTGATAGCACAAGTTGTCAGTGCATCAGAATGATTGTTCTCTTAGGGCGTTTACAACATACCATGAATTCTATGCATTTTATGGTATGCCCATAGGAAAAGGATTGCTTCTTTCTTCCCAAGTGCATTTGATTCTGGTATATTACTTATTTGTTACTGATTTCTGATGTGCTATATGGCTCTCCCTTCTGTGTCTTCGAGTAACTGTATACTAAGAGCAGAATGCCATCCGACAGACACCACAGTTCCTGTCCCAATAAAAGGGCATGTGTGGGCACAAAAAATGTGCCCAAAACCTTTTGGTCCCATGCCATCTCAGCAACCAGAAACAATGTGCACCATTTAGTGATGGCTATACAATGATGCACTCAAGTTAGAAATGTAAATACATGTTAAGTACCATAGGGAAATCACTTCACAAGTGCAGCCTGATATGCATGCTAAGTAGCATGATTGTGTAATATAGGTACTGCTCCACTAATACTCAACAGAAGGGTGTGTCATATCCTGGAAAAAGCAAAATGCTGGTTGGTATGCTAGAATTATTCATTTTCTGCCAACTATGCTACTCCAGATATGGATAAACCTCAGGCCAGACAGCTTTGTCCTGCTCTACTTAGAATAGTACAACCCAAACTGCCATGAGACGTCTCTTCTGAATGGGAACAGGCACAAACGAAGACCATTTATTTTTCCTTGTTGGGCCTCGTCAGTAAGTTTCAGCTTGAGTCCTGTGGCACAGCGTGCGTGGCGTTCAATGTCTGGGCATACTATCACATTTAGGGCATTTCAGGGAAAAGGATGCTTAAATAAATTTTAGCAAATGCTAATTATGAGAGTCACATAAAAATTGGTGATTGTTTACCTCTGTGTTATTCCAGACAGGGCACAACCTGATGAAAATCAGCACATCGTGTCTAGAACTCAAACTGCACCTCCCTTAAAACGCCCAATACTGAAGAAACTAGTCTGGTGTTCCTTGTGTTCCCATTAACAAAGACATTTCAGATTGGACTGTTCCTGTTGGACCAGATCCAAGAATGAGTTGTATATGGCTGGTAAATTATCTGTAGCTTTGAAATGTGCAAAAAATTGATTTACTGAAATGATTCGCTGGAACAATGCCCAAAATAGCCTGGTACCAACTGTGTACTAGCTGATAATGCCTGAAGGCTCCAAGTCTCCTAGACACATAAAGCTAAATTTACAATCACACAATGCAGTGTAACAAGTAAAGTTACTGCACTGCAATAAGACGTTGTGCTGTTCTGCTCTCTCCCTGTGCTGGTCCACTTTTGACTGCCATGAGCAAACACAGACACCCTTATGCAATAGTGCAAAGGTGTCTGCATTGTGGTAAGTATAGGTGTGTACTGCAAAGGGGGCCTTCCTGTACAAATGTCATGCTTTGTTGTTTCCCCCATTATATGTGTGCTGTAGAATACACACAAAAAGGAACAAGCATTGGCATAGCCAATAGGTCTCGCCTTTGGGACCTCATAAGTGTTTAGCCAAAGGCGAGACCTATTGGCTATGACAATGATTGTTTCTATTTGTTTACCTTTACTACAATAGAGGCACCCGTGCTTTACTTTAACCATGTCAAAGGTAAAGCGCGGGTGCCGCGATTGCTACAAAAGTAAAGAAATTGAAAAAAACATCTACTTCTTTACTTTTGCAGCAATCGCGGCGCCCGCGCTAAGTAAAGCGCGGGTGCCGCTTAACTTAGCGCGGGTAAAGGATGTTTCAATATCTGTATTTATTTTTTAAGACTGAAAAATACCAGAAAGATGGTGTACTTTTAAGTGAGTATCCGGGTTTTCAAAAATAACTGCAAGGCTTTAAATTGCAAATTGGTACCTTGTAGAGTTAACAAACAGGTGGAATTTTTAAAGGGATGAAAAGCGTATAGGGGCCAAGATGGAGGAGTAGCTAGCGTATCTACCTACTTAGCCCCTGCCTTCCAGTAAACAGTTCCTAAGTGACTGTGAGGAGGCCGAGGGCTGGCACACTCAATTACCCTATAAGGCGAACGAGGATCCCACTTCAGCTGCACCCTACAGTCAGAGAAACATGGAAATAGAAAAGAGGGATAAGGATTAGGAAGAACAGAGAGGAAAGGGTGTAGACAGACTAAACAGCAAACGCTAAACAGGACTGCCACACAGAGGGGGAGGAGAGCAGAGCTAACAGTAGGAAGGACTCGGTGAGACACAGAGAGAAAACCCGGAAATAAGAGGCCATGAAGAAAAAGCAGAATACAGAGGAAGCACACCCAAAGAACGAGAGAGATGGGAGGGGCAACAGTAGGATACACGAAGCAGCAATCTGCCAGGCAGAGCGGAACAAGGAGAAATCACAGCCCCATCTGCCGCCTCAAGACGAAGCAGTGAGGCCATAAGGAGCGAGGAGAAAAGGTGGACTGATAGGGAAACTAGCCGTACTTCTAGAAATACTTGGCATTCTAGTTGTCATAATCACTCACCTGGGCATTCTTCTGTTTTCTGAGGGGTGCAGGTGGCACCATGGACTACCACCAAGAAGAATTGTTAGAGAAAATGTATCTAGTGTAATTATTGAGCTCTCTACATCCCTCTGTAGTACATAAGTGGGTAAAGCAGCACAGCTAACTAACATTGAAGACTGTAATAGGGACAATGGGTGCCAATAATCGTGCCCAAGAGAGTAGGGGTGGGACGAGAGGAAGGTGAGACAAAAAGGGAGAAGATTCTTCCATGAGCTGGGACCCAAATCAACGGTTCCCAGAAAGTCAGAAGGAGCAGCAGTAAGTCAAGGGGGAGGGTAGATACATATCCTTACAGGGCCTCAATGTTTTAACTCAGGCACCTTAAACAAAGCGCGGGTGCCGCGATTGCTGCAAAAGTAAATAAATAGATGATTTTTACTATTTCATTACTTTTGTAGCAATCGTGGCACCCGTGCTTTATCTTTAACATAGTTAAAGTAAAGCGCGGGTGCCGCGATTCACCCAAGGCAAGCTGGATGCTGCCACAAGCAGGAGTGTGTGCTTCCAAAAAGAGCAGAGCGACGGCTAAAGATCCACCTACGCTGCGTAGGCGAGACCTAAAAACAAGGAGAAATGAAAACATTACTCCTCAATTTTGGAGCAAATCCCTATCTACCATTCTATGTACACAGGGATTTTCATAAAAAAGTCATGAGTGATTGCTTGGGAACACCCATGCACCACCCTTTGACTACCCCTTGACGCACAGGAACACAGGAGCAGCATCCTTTCTGCTCAGCCCACACACTCCAACTGTCTCTCTGTCAACCACACCAGGCACTCCAGCATTCCACTACCTCATCTAGCATTCCAACATTCCACACACATTACAGTCATACTGGCTGAGCAGCAGGGAACAGGGAACTAGGGAAAGGATGCAAAGTAACAATACAAGTCACAACATAGACCTCCAGTACTCCATCAACATATTCAGTTGACACAGAGAAGAGCAGGACCATTTCTCTTCTTTGGAACAATCGAAATTCTGTAAGTAATAATGTTAAACTTAGATCCGCAGTTTTTTCCTCATAAGTGCAGTTCTGCTTTTTGCTTTTCGCTTTTCATTCTCCAGCAATGGTTCACACACAAATGGCTTATCTGGTCTGTATATTGTTCTCAAGTCTTCTTGTAGTTTAATTTTTTTAACAATATTAATAGAATTCAATAGAGCGTAAAGTTCTCTTCGGGGGTCAATTGCTTTTGTCCAGGTGCATTATCTGTTGGCGAAATGATGCAGATGTCAATCTTACAGCCGGGATACCTATTCCAAACTCGGCCTTATAGTGCGACTGACTAAATAATTCTTGTGTGGGTGGATAGAGTTCAAACAAAAGGGCCAAGATTTAAAAACACTTTGCTTAGGGTTTGTGTTACTTTTTTAACACAGACCTGACTCAAAGTGTTGTGGTGGGATTTACAATCCAACGCAAATCGCAGTTTGCGTAGGATTGTAACCCAAAGTAAAGCAAAGCTGAGCAATGTGCTACCTTGCTTTACTTTGCGTCAAGGTGTCATTCTGTGGTTGGTGCACAGGCGTTTGTATGCAACCACCCATGAGTTTTTACAGAAATTCGTACCTACAAAGAACTGATATGTGCCAAAATCCTGCACCTACTCAAGGTAGGCATAACAAGGTGAAGTGTTTAATTTCCTTTGTACTACTTTGCATGTGTGCGGCAATGTACAGTACACATACATAGTGGGAAAAGCCTTTAACAGGGTCATACTGGCCTATAGGGCAATCATGCAGTGCCCGAAGGGCTGGTCTGACAAGTCAGTTTGTGGGACCTTATTTTGGCTGTTTGTGGGCCTGTTTTATGGTTTGTTGGGCTGGTTCTTACTGTTGATTTTCCTGATATTAAAGTAAACATTGCCTACAGCAAACTCAATCCAAGCAGACTTCCATACCTTGCAAAACACTTATTGTACATTGTGTTTTTACAAGTTCAAAACTGTCCCAATTTGCAAACGTGGGCCACTTTTGTAACTATCTAATTCACTAATGGAAGCTGCTTTTATTTTGACCCCATGCCTATTTTTTGTCCAAGTCCAATACTGGCTGTAAAACATAGTTTTTGTACTGAGAGGGACCTCTACAAGCACAAAATCTATGCTTCCCACAATGCAGACACCCTTGCACCACAATGTAAGGGTGTCTGCATTGGCATATGGCAGCCACAAGAGCACCAGTGCAGGGAGCGGGAAGAGCAGAGACACATCTTAGTAGCTATGGCGCTATGGCTCCCTCTCACGCAAAGCAGTGCAGCAAGTTTTCTTGCTGCGCTGCATGAAGTTTACATGAAACTGGACCAAAGTACGTAAGTAATCCAAAGTACTCATGGTCACAAACTTGAGAAGAAGCAAATAACTACATATATATATATATATATATATATATATATATATATATATATATTTATTTATTTATTTATTTATATGTGTGTGTGTTACATTGAAAAATATAAATAACAGCACCATACAAGAAAAATACAAAATCAGATCTTGTGCATGCAGCACCGTTTTAACCTTACTTATCAATCAAAAAAATTATAACATTTAGGTGTCTAGCAACCCCTCTCAAATTTGTATTTAATTATAGCCTGCAGCAGAATACAGCTTTATGAGTATGGCTGTCTACTCACCCCGAGTGTCCTCACAGACAGCTACAATTCCGCTCCTGGTGGTATCAAATGGAGGTCTCCGCCGTCACATGATGCATATTGTTTATTAATATTCCTGTTTTTCTTCCAACTATAAAAAATGCTCAAAGTTTTGGGGACTGTAGTTTTGGGGATTTAGGAGTATCTAGATTGCAGTTTGAACCTTACCACAAGAGGGCACACTTCAATATACTTCATACTAAAGCATTTTATTCGAGGGAAACTAAAGGAGCCGATAACAATGCTCCTGCCCTCTATCTTAAAACATCCTACATATCCTCAACATTATTAACGTCATTGCCCCTGCCTTCTTCTATACGTCTGAAATGGTGAATTAGCCTAGTGGATAATTTATCTGGGGTGCCTCAGGATTTGACCATTTTCATCCACCCTTTAGCATTTATATGTGCCCACTGGAAAGCTTGCTTAGAGGCCATGCAGGACATTCTCAACTGTTTGTAGATGACATCCAGCTTGTGATCACACTGGAGAAAGAACAGGATAATCTGGTCTCTGTTTGCATGCTAGATAGACAAAAGTAGGTGTTGTCCTTTTTCTTACCCACTATTGTGCAAATTTCCTCATCTTCTTCCATACCCTAGAGATGCTGAGGAAAATATTTAAATGGATCCCAATCAGCATCAGGAAAACCAAAACACACACCCTGGTCACAAGCAAGCTGAACTACGGGAACACCCTCTATGCCGGGATCAACAGAAATCACACCAGAAGACTGCAGGCCATTCAGAACTAGGTGGTCAGAATCACTCTCCACCTCCCACGCCACACTCACATCACACCACAACTGAAGGAGCTCCACTGGCTCCCCATTCACAAACGAGCACAATTCAAACTCCTCACCCACACTTTCAAGGCCCTACATAACGCTGGACCAGCATGCCTCAACAACACATCTGCTTTCACAAACCTTCCAGACACCCCCACTCGTCCGGATTCCTACCTGCACAAATCCCATGCATACAGAAAACCAGATATGGCAGTCAAGCCTTCTCCTACATTGCTCCTAAAGCATGGGGCGACCTGTCATTACACATAACATCCTGCTCCTCACTCTCGAATTCCACAAGAAGATGAAGACCTCAGTTTTCTTTTTTAAATTATTTTATCCCAGATAATACAGTGATTACAAGACAATTCATCAGACAAAATGTAGCTATAATCATAAGCCAGTAGAAACAGTAAAGAGATATAAGAAGGATATAAAAAACATGGTGGTCCAGAAGAATAATACAATATAATATATTCAGAATAATAAAAGGATATCTGTCGTACAAATTACATAGTGCGGCCACCATTCATTAAGCCATAAGCTCACAGAGGTCAGCTAAACCTGGCTAAAAACGAAGTCAAGGTTAATTAGTTCATATTCATACCTAGGCTAAAAAAATGGAATGAGGGGATATATATATATATATATATATATTAAACAAACATTATAAAAGCAGCCACAAAGGGTCCAAAAGATGCTACAATATATACAGGTTTTACTACATGTGTAGAGTTACTATTTAAAGGGTTGGTTGCCCAGGGACACAGGCACAAATCAATCTCTGTTATTCATTGAAGGTCCAGATTTAGCATAGGTCCCCAGATCTTACTACCTCATTTCCTAGATCGCCTCCCCTTACAGTTATATACAGCTCTTTCCTGGTTATAAATATGGAATAGCGGGCAAGCCAAGCAGAGTAGGTAGGGGGTCTGAATCTTTCCACTTTGTAGCGATCGGCAAGCGGGCTACTGCTACCAATATTAAAAATATATATATCTGGGTCTGTTCTAGTTGGACTTTCTTGTCATACCCTAGGAGCATCAGGGGCGGGGAGATGCTAACCCCCTGCCCCAATACTTTGTGCAGAAAGGCTTTGACTCTTCTTTTTAAAGGATCTAGTTTTTCACAGTCATAAAACATATGGACCATATCTCCTGGACTCAACCCCAAATAACTTGGCCGGGGTGAAATACAGGTTGAAGAAGTTTTGTAGTGTTGAGATTTCAAGTAAGCTGAAAGAAAGATCTTCTTAGCTAGAGCAATAGACATGCATAAATCCGCATTGTTTTCCCGTAGCTTCCGGTCCCAATTAGATTTTACCTTCACTCGCCAAAAGAAGCCAATCGTCCTGGAAGAAAGATATCCTCTATTTTACTTATGCCAGCTTGCTCCCATTGTCTTCCCATCCTATGATAAAAAGGAGCGGGAAAAACTGGTGATAGCCACAAGGGTATATATTTATGGTACCTTGGTAGCTTCAGCAGTTTGCCTGATTTATGCCATACATTCCAGGCTGCTTTAAGGGACTTGAAGCATTTTTTCTTGTAATAACTAGCCTCCAACTGTTGTAATAGCACCCCTGTGCTACTCTTCCGATAGCCAGTTCATATATAGAGTGGGGAGCTTCAGTTCCTGTATTTCTGTATGTCCCTTGTCTGATATAAACAAGATTACCATCTTTTGGAGCATTGTGGCCCAATAGCAGTAGACTAAATTCGGAACTGTCCAACCCCCTCGTTCCTGAGGGAGGGTTACAAATTTTTATGACCGTCTGATTTTCTTATATTGCCATATGAAATTTGAGAACAGTGCATCAAGTTTTTTGAATAAAGTTACTTTGATCTCAAGAGGAATGGAGCGAAATAAATAGAGTATCTTTGGGAACATAACCATTTTAAGGACGTTACAACTCCCGATTATTGAGAGGTGCAGCTTGTCATTTCGTTTTAACTCTTTACTGCTTTTTGCTACCAGAGTGTCCATGTTCACTTGTCCGATTGAATCTACATTTGAGGTTTTTTGTAGTTTTTTTTTTTAGAGTTCTATATAGTGCAAACTAGACCCGAGACATCGGGTATCAGAGCGCTTTACTTGAGGACTAGTTTTGTTACAGATGGACACATTCACTTTTGTTAGGCACAGGGAGATTAAGTGATTTGCCCAGAATCACAGGATGTGGAGCGTGGTTGCCAAGACTCGAACCTGGTTCCCCATCTTTGAGGTCGACCGCTCTAGCCGTAAGGCTACATCCTCTCCCCGGATCCGAAAATATGTAGCCACTTCAGTCCTACGAGGATCCTGAAGGGTGATGCTCTTGGCACGGACAATCTGGGTCTTCTCTGTGTACAGGAAATACCCAGCCTCCTGCCAAATTCCTTGGCCAAAACGTTTTCCCTGTGCGATCGCACTCTGTGGATCAGAAGTCACTATGGCTATGTCATCAGCATATGCCAAGACTTTAGTATCATAGCCCCTGACAGAAACTGGTTTGATTATCTGAGTGAATTGCTCTCATAAGTGGATCAATGTAGAGAGCAAAGAGAATCGGCGGACAGGAACACCCCTATCTCGTCCCTCTAGTGACCTCAATCCTTTCGAATTCCCTGCCCATCATCTGTATTCTGGCATAGGGGTGGCAGTACATTGCTTTGATGGCAGTTATTAATAATGGTCCAAAGGCATTCTGCTTTTCTAGTAGTCCCTCTAGGCTGTAGGTGTGGCTAGTGTCACACCTGTTCAGCGCCAGGATATCCTCCTCGGTGATAGTGCGCTCTATAAATCTACATAATATAACAATGGGTCCAAGACGAAGATTGAGATAAGTAGAACATTTCCAGATACTGGTCTACTATGATTAGCCTACATCCTGGGGTCCGCCTCCTGAGAAGTCAGTGCATTAATAACCTTGGGCCTTCAGCTGAATCAGGAGCTATCAATTTACCAGCACTTTTCCAAAGTAGTAAAGGCCTTTAATTATCAGTTTAATGTTTCAGAACATTCTGCTCTTCTGAGATTTTAGTGCAATGTTTTCAATGTTGTGGGCAGTACTCCAAATCCACTAAATTTTGGTTGTGATGCCTGGGATTCAAATCAATTTCAACGAGTTTGACATTGTACAGTTTTGATTATTTGAATACTTAAGTGAAGAGACTGGGCCATTCTTTACATGGCCCCCAAACTCTCTTCCATAGGAGATCTGTGTCAAAATTAAGGTCTTCTTTACAATAGCTCATTCAACACTAGAGGACAAATACCCTGCATACTAAAAAAAGAAATTCTAACAATATGTGTCTTCCAGGTGCCTCAGGTCAGTTTCTTATATCAAAGAAACAGTGGTTCCGTAGGGTGAAAAAAGGCCTCTTTACAAAGATAGCATAAGTCATGCGTTATTCAAGATTTGCGATTAATCATAGGCAACACACAAAACAAACTTTAAGGTAAATTACGTCATTCATATACGTACTCAAGAACATTTTGAAAGGCCGTCAAGGTACAAAGTGATAACAATTCGTGACAATGTGACAAGTAGTGCTCAGTGATAAAGTGCGTGATATGTACAAAGTGCTTTAAAAAGTTGAAAGAATTCTGATGGCCAGAAAACAAGTATTTATAGTAGATCTGCGAACTAAGTAAATTCGTTTTTTCGCAGGCTCTGGTTACTGGTCCAGGGGATAGTGTCGACGTTTCAATCCAGATACTGCACTACTATAACGTCAGTGCGGGTCGTCATCAGGACAGGGACATGTGGTGACGGCCTGTAAGTAGTAAGATGCCTTAATCAGGTGTGTTGTCAAGGAACAATGACTCACAAAGTGTGTGGTGGTATAAAAACTCACCTGAGGGTAGTTCAAGGTTTAGCGTGGTTGGCTTGTACCTAGACCCTCCTTATAACAGTAATAGCTATATTCGGGACATCTGATATAATTCTGTGGTAAGAAAAAATGATTTAACATTTGTGTAAAGCTATTTAGTGGCAGAATGAGGGGGTGGGGGGGAAAGAAGGCAAAAAGAAGAAGGGAGGGAAAAAGAGGGAAGGGGAGAGGGGGAAGGAGGGGAAGAGGGGGAGAAAAAAAAGGGAAGGGGCAAAAAGGGGGGCTGGGGGATGTTGGAACAATTGCCAATAACTGTTTGCTCACCTCAGGATGATAGTATTGTGAGAAGCGTTCCAGTTAAAAAGTCAGTCACTTCGGGTAATGTGTCTGCAGAAAATTAGGATAGTGTTAGACACGGGGGAGAGCCGTCTAATTATTGAGTAAAGTGGCTCAATCGGCAAACGCTGCTCACCTTTGTTGAGACTGAATCAATGGGAGCAGACAGTCATTATTTTGGGCGCTTCATGTAATTTATCTGTTAAAAAGTAGGATACGATTTAGGAACGGGAGCCATCTAGCTATTAAAATTGAAAGAGGCTCGAGCGGCAGTCACTGCTCACCTTTATCGAACGTCATAAACTGGATGCTAAATCTCGGGCGGCCGGCATTAGTCCTGGCTCGTCTGTGTAGACTGACAGCAGCGCTCGCACTGAGCCTGCTGATGTAGCAGAAAAACGTGCGCGTGTACGTCGCGCGTTTGGGAGGATTGCCAGTTGCTAGGCGATGGATGACGCTGGCACCGAATCGCGTCCAGCGTCATGCCGAGTTGCCGGGTAGCGACTGGACCCGTCTAAGCAAATGAGGGTTCACCTAAAATTGCAACCATTATCGGTGAACGCGCCCGTGCGATTATGTGTTAGTCCATGTGGTGTAATGAGATATCTTCATGCATTGGTACAGTAATAATCTTTCAGCATCATCATATTACATTAAACAATACAGCATGCTAAACTGCGAATTTTTCATGTATTTATACAGTAATGAACTTCCAGCATTAACACATGCCGGCGAACAGGCAATAATACATTTTTGATTTGAGGATTGTTCATTGTATTTATACAATAATAAACTTCCAGCATTATCACATACCGGGGAACAGGCAACAATACACTTATGTTTTGAGGATTGGTCATACGTCTAAAAGACAGAAGACTAGGAAAGCTTCCTCTTTTTCGGAGTGCACATCTTTCTCCATTTTTAACAGGGCACAGTTCTAATCTCTAAGATATCTCCATACGTTGTATGTAACTGTATACAGTGTGTGACATACGTTGTACGTGTTTATATACAGTGGAAATAACCATCATGATTACAGTGGGTATAAAATCATGCAGTCGATTTTATGTATTGAAAGATCATCATCTTGAAATAGTTGCCAAGGAAATGTCAAAGGTACCCTTGTTCGATGTATTTATTATGTGTGTACTATGCAACAAAGGTCGCTCGTGCAGCAGTGAGTATGCGTATTGTTCTAGACTAATCAAGTTGGCACTACCCAGTCAAATTCCAAGTGTTGTGCATCGGTATGTACGAGGTTCCAAGATATTATAAATCCATGTATGGGGTAGTCAAATACTTGGCCATCTAAAGGGCACAATATGAAAATTACGTGAAGTGGGATGTCTACAGGGTAAGTTAATTAGACAATTTAGAGTTGTCCCATTTGTTTCGATGTCTCCTCCATCTCGTTTAACCCATTTTGTACTGAGTTAAGTAAATGGATCCATCTGCACTCTTTATTGTTCAAACTCCTCATAATCGAGCCCCCTCTAGCATTGGGGATGATCTTCTCTAGTACCCACCATATTAAGTTGTTAGGAGCGTGGTGGTGTGTCATGTAATGTTCAACCATGGGGGCCCCTTGGACCTTGCATTTTATTCTGCTCATGTGTTGCAAAATCCTGACTTTGGCTTTCTGGGTTGTTTGCCCAACGTATATAAGACCACAGGGGCACTGAATGGCATATATAACGTTTGAGCTGTTGCAATTAGTAAAGTGGGAAAGTTTGTATGTTCTGTTGGTGTGTACAAATGTGCTTCCTTCCAGGCATAGATCACATGCCTTACATTGTCCACATTTGTGGTGTCCTGTCAGCGGTGGAAGACCAAGATGGCTTCTGAGGTCAGGTGGCTTAGGTGCTTCGAGGTATGCGTTTACCACTGTGTCCTTGATATTTTTGATACTCTTGAAGGCAAAGACGGGGTCCTGCGTGGTTTGTAGTTCACCGGCACCCAAATTCCAATATTTCTTCACTACTTTTTTTATTTCGTTACTCTTGGTGTTGAATGTGGTAACGCAGACGATCTTGTCTGTCTCCATGTGTTTTTGACTGACCTCCAGCAGTTGTTCACAAGGGCAATACCAGGCCCGCTTTTTGGCCCGTTTTAACAGTCCCGTTGGATAACCCCTCTCTCTGAGACGGATAGTGAGTATTTCGGATTCCTTGAAGTAATCAATCCTCCTCGTACAATTCCTTCTGAGTCTGAGGTACTGTCCGTAGGGTAAGTTATCCCTCAGACTACGTGGATGATGTGACTGGTATTTCAGCAAGGAATTTCTCTCCATTGGTTTGCGGTACAGATCGCAGTACAGTAGTCCATCTTCTACACGGAATGTCAGATCTAAGAAGTCTATAGCTTCATTGTTGTGTGTCATTGTGAACTGGATGTCGTTGGATCTAGTGTTCAGCCAATTGAAGAATTCGTTCAGTTCATCGTTGTTTCCCGACCAGATCATTATCACGTCCTCAATATAACGTTTCCAAACCGAAATTTGGTTGAGATATGGGTTGGCATGGTTGTACAGATGTTCTTCTTCATAGTAGTCCATGTAAATATTTGCCAGACAAGGTGCATAGGTCGCACCCATGGCTACTCCCTTGCACTGGTAGTGAAATTGTCTTTTGAATATGAAATAGTTCTTTTTCATGGCTATCTCTAGTAAAGAAATTAAGAATTCAGTTGGGATCCAATGAGGTCTTGGCAATACAAGAAATACAATTACAATAATAATATTCAGGCCAGCTCCCCCTGAATCCATTGCCGAACAGGGTCCCAAATTTTCCTACCAAAACACCTTTTCCTTCTGCCTTTTGTTCTATAGATAGCTTTCTCTATGTTAAAAGAGGCTAAGAGACGCACTCTCCATGCTTCAAATGAGGGAGGAGATGAGCTAATCCATTCTTGAGTTATACATGCCCTAATTAGAGCCATAGATATAAATAAAAAGGCTTGTTTTCCTTCTGGTAACGTATCTGAATTCACGCCAATCAAAACAAGTTCCCCCGTTAGAGTAGGTGAGGACCCAAGCACTGTGTTCAAAAAAGTCTGTATTGCCTCTAAAAAGGGCGCTAACCGCGGACAGGCAAAAAACATATGTATCGAATCTGCAGCCTGACTACCACACCTTTTGCATACTGTTCCCGCCGTCCCACCCCATTTTGAAATTTTTAAAGGCGTATAAGATAGATCAAATACAGCCATATAATGCTGAGTACGTGATCCACCAGTAACCAAAACCAAATTAGCCAAAGTGATTGATTCTTCTAAGCAAATAGCCTTGGTACCTAACCTCTCAGCCCATCTTGCTGCATGAACAGCTAAATCATCTAGACAGGTATCCAACAAAAGTCTATAATAATAACCAATTCATTTTTTAACAAACAGATTATCAATAAGTGGGATCCTTACAATGCCGGATACTTCCAGCATTGACAAAGAACAAAAAAAACTATGAATCTGTAAATATTTAAAATAATCCTGCATTGAAAGTTTATATCTTTCCGATAATTCCAAGAAGGTAAGTAACCGGCTATCCTGCCATATATCATTCACACAGTAAATTCCTTTATTTCGCCATCTAGACATGACTGCATCCTGAAAAACAGGAGGGAATATTTTAGAGGCAGAAAGAGGTGTATAAATCAACAGTTTCATAATTCCAAATTGATGCCTAACTAACTTCCATACCCCAAAGGCTGCTTTCAGCGTCTTAAATTAATTTTTTTATAGTAACTTGGTTCTGTATTTTTAAGAAAACACCCACGGCATTCCTCTCCCATTAGGAGTTCATATATAGAGGTTGAATGACTCTGAGGAATCCTTACTTTTTCCCCAATAATCAAAGGAGAAATAAACTGTAAAACAGAGGCAGCATTGTAGAACAAAAAATGCGGAGTTCCCCATCCCCCCCTAGATTTTGGTAAAATCATCTTTTTATATGCCCTACGATGTTTTTTATAACCCCAGATAAACCTGGATACCAGTCTTTCCAATTGTTTAAAGAAAGTCAGGGGGAACTCAAGTGGAATAGATCGAAACATATAAAGAAATTTTGGGAGTATAATCATTTTTAAGACATTGTTCCGACCAACTAAAGATAAATGAAGGTGATCAATCCGTTCAAGTGTAGAGTTTGCGTTTTGAAGAACCGGGTTAAAGTTTATAGCTGGGATATCTGATACAGGGGATGTGATTTGAATACCCAAATAAGTTGCTACAGATACTAAAGGAATCGATGAGGGAGGGGTCTGACCTATAAATACATTCTGAGTTTTCGCTATGTTCAATTTATACCCAGAAAAGGCCCCAAACTGAGTAGCCAGGTCCTCAACCACTGGAAGAGCTTTCAAGATATTAGTTGTAAGTACTATAATATCATCAGCGTAGGCAAGCGTTCTATAATTACTATTAGCAACGGAAACTGGAGGTATTTCAGATGCTAAGTTTAGTTTGTTTAAAAATATATCTATATAAATGGCAAACAAAAGTGGGGAAGAAGGACAGCCCTGACGGGTACTTCTAGAAATAGGAAAGGGAGAAGATTTTTTAGAGCCCAATTTTATACAGGATGTGGGGGATACATAGAGAGATTTTAAGGCAAGGATAATGCGTGGACCAAACCCTTTTATTGCTAACATCTCCCACAAATATGACCATGCTACCCTGTCGAATGCCTTTTCAGCATCCAACAGGGTAATACCTAAATCACACCGCATCGTTTCGGCCCGATCCATTAAAGTAATTACTCGCCTAACATGGTCCGAGGTATCCCGCTGAGGAATAAAGCCATGCTGTAAAGGCGATACTACTGTAGAAATTACCCTGGATATACGATTTGCTAAAATCTTTGAAAAAAACTTACTATGAGAGTTAATAAGGGATATTGGTCTAAAAGATGAAGGAAGAAGATGGGGTTTGCCTTTTTTGAGAAACGCCATGATTGTCGATTGACTCCAAGAGGGGGGTGCAACCGCATTTTGAGCCTCTACGCAGGTCTGGAGAAAGTCTTGTTTGAGGAGGGATCTAAATACTCTATAAAACTCTAATGGTATACCATCTGGCCCCATGGCTTTCCCAGAAGCCAGCGAGAGAATAGCTGCCTCTATTTCATCCCATGAAATTTCTACATCTAATGCTACAGATTGAGCATCAGTTAGCTTGTCGGTTCCACAAAAATTTAACAAGGATTCTGATGAATATGATAAATTTTCCTCAGTATAGAGTTTGCTATAGAATGAACGAAAAACCTCCAAACTTTCTTCAGGTAGAGTATAAATTTGACCCGAGTCACCCTGAATCTCACTCACAGTATTGAACACTTCCTGCTGCCTAAGCCTCTTAGCCAAAATCCGCCCTGTCATTTCCCCCACTTCATAAATTTGGGAGCGAAACACTGTGACCTGCTCCGCCAATTTCGAAGCAAAGACCTCATAGAGCCTAGACTTGTGTATGGCAAGTGTTGATTTGATAGGTTCAATATCTTGGGCTGCAGTAATAGCGGAAGCTAATTTAGCCTCCCACTCTGATACTACCTTCTGATAGATAATAAGTTGGGCCCGGGAAGACCTTTGTTTATTAATAGAGCATGACAGAGTTTCTCCCCGGACCGCGGCCTTGAACGAATCCCAGACCATTTGAGTGGAGGCAGACCCACGATTAATATCAAAGAATTGCTTAATCCAATTAGACATATGTTCAATAGACAATGGGTCGGCCAAAAGTTTACGTTCAAATGTCCAAGAATTTATCTTCGGAGATGAACCCAATCCATGCTTAATCTCAATTAATATAGGATTGTGATCTTAAATTATTCTAGGTAATACCTCATAGGTAATATTATTTAGAAGTACCAAAGACACAAAAAAATAATCTAGGCGAACCACTTTCCGATGTGGGGCTGAAAAAAATGTAAATCCCGGTGCCGTATCTCTTTTTGCAAACCCTACATCAGAAAGGCCAACCTCTGAAACTAAACCTCTTAATGCCTTGTAAACCTTCTTCTTAAGCCCCAGATAAGGAATCTCTGAAGTGAGGTTGACATCTCTGTCAATATGTATATTGAAATCCCCACAAAGTATTAATGGAGTGGGCCAACCAGCTAGTTCGACACTTAAAAAATTTAAAAGGTCAGGGTCATCAGAATTAGGGCCATATATAGAACAAATAGTCATTTGTCTACCGTCTAGAAACAATTCTATTATGACCCATCTTCCAACCTGATCAGTTTTGACACATTTACAGGACCCTAGCCCCTTTCTGATGAGAACTGCCACCCCCCTAGTAGTAGTTTCTTGACTCGTACATCCCACAAGATGCATTCCTAGATCATTTAGACATCTTCTATTGTTCCATGTCAGATGTGTCTCTTGCAAACAGAGGACATCTATTCGCATACTTTGAATAATATGGGCACACATACCCCTCTTTTGCTTATTATTCAACCCACAGATATTCCAAGAACATACTCTTATGTTAGCCATTTAAGATTCTTTCCTTTTTGTATATTTATCATTTCTCCCCACTCTTTACATAATTCAGAATTCAAAAAAAAGAGAAAACTTAAATCTATATAATACAAAGCATCCGTAACTTCCTCTGCTAAACTAGAATACGAATTAACTGCAATAATCCTGAACTTGCTTGACCTATCCCCACATCCCTCCCTGATTATCACAGAAGGATTGTCCGAAGGATTATCCCTTGAATGTAATAAACAGGATTCAGGATTAATGAGTCACCAACAGTCTTCAAGTTCAGGTTATCTTTCAGGTTATCCTTATACTTATCTAGTGCCTTATTCCCTTTTTTAAACATGCCAGGTATTTTTTTAGCAGGAATAGCACTACATCTCCCAGCATGCATCAGGTCGGTTTCGTGTAGCTTATGTGGAGTGGGATTGCCAGAATCAGCCAGAGTGTTACTCAAACTGCTATCCTTCTGTGTAGATTCAGCGACATTTTTTTGTGGATTCAAAACAGTTCCATAATTGCCCGGCTTACCAATAACTGTTACGGCAGCTGCCGCCACTGCCCGAGTAGTTGGCTTGGGTCCCATCGCTGGTCCCCTTCTCCGTACTCGCTTCCCCAGTGCTTCTTGGTTTTTGATCCGTCCGCCGATGGCAGCTAATCTTAACGAGGGATCCCGAATCCAGCACAGTCGTGGTTCAGCAGCCAGATAATTCCGCCTCGATAGCAAACCAGTTGTAACGGTCGCCACACGCCAGGCAGCTTGGAGAAACCGGCGATATTTAAATAGGTCAGCCTGCCGCATACTCGTAAATCACACCGTTAATCGAGAATCCATAAAGAATCTTCCCCGGAATTCCACCAGATGAAAAAGGGAGAGCGAGCGCCCAGGACAGCTACAGGTGAGAGTGACTAGCAGCAAGCTCATCTCTGCTGCTCACTCGGATACGGATGCATCCGCCATCTTGCCCCAAGGGGGTACTTTATTCCTTATAATAAATGGTTACACACCAGCACCTTCCCCCACAAACCACTTAAATCCTTGGTGTATAGCTCTTTCATATGAAAGAAATAGTGTGTTGAAGAATAAAAATAGAGTGCCTGATTCACAAAGGAAAACTTACACCTGTGTGTAAGTTTCCGATTGTTTGCTATTCACAAAGGTATTTTACTAGTACTATCTTTATGACTACAGAGTCTCCACACATAAAAAGATAGGACAGTGCAATCTTTTTATGTGCGCAGACTCCACAGTCACAAAGATACTCCTAGCAAAATACCCTTGTGAATAGCAAACAATCGTAAACGTTCACAAAAGTGTACGTTTATCTTTTTGAATCAGGCCCTAGTGCAAAATAATGAAACACATCAAAAATTCTATTAGATATTTGTTGCAAAAAGATATAAAAATCAGTTGAATACAAGTCATTTTATAAAAAAAGGCCCAATGTCTCAAAATGTGAAGAAACATGCAGAATGATTCTAAGATTTCTAGAATTACCAAAGGAGTGCAACAAATATAAATGTTGCCATAAATATATTCTTTCTGCTTCGAACTGTACAGCTAGGAAAACAGAGAAGAAAAAGGATAAGCAACATTTCTGTTTGTTCTTTGAACAGCCAGCTGTTTTAATTATGCATGACCTGCCTTTCACCTTGGCTGCTGGCTCTGGTAGCAGCATTGTGATGTCAGACCTCAACTGTAATAAGTTATCACAGTTTAGTTCTAATGTAATTCCTATAAAATAGGCGATGGGTACCTCACAAGTTGCCTATTATATAGAAATTAGAGATGGATTTTTTTGCATGTATTCCCAAGCGTCAAACAACTAAATTGACAGATGAATATTTGGCAAAATTGGCGAACTTTCAACAGAATTTAAATCTGGATAATGTTAGGGGTCAGAATTTAGAATGGTATGAAGAAATAATTGAACAAGTAGTACAATGCCTCAGAGTCTATGGAAAAGAAAAGGTTGATAAGGAAAGAAGAGAGAAGTCTTAGAGCTAGATATGATCTGGGTAGATATATTAAACTCGTTAAGTTGAGGAAGGCATATAAAAAGTTAGTAAGGAATTAGAAAAGGAGTTATAAAGAGAAATACTGGGAGAATCTGCTAGAAGCCATTGAAACATACAATCTACAGGCAATTTGGAAGTTAATACAGGAAGCTTCAGGACAGACCCAAGGGGTTATGAGTTGTGTGGTGGAAGAAGCAGTATGGGAAGAGTACTTGGGTGAGCTGTATGGCACAAGAAAAGTGCCAGAAGAAAGAGAAATAATATCTTGGAGAAGGGTGGCAGAAGATATAAAAGCATACTTTACAGCAGATAATGTAAAACATACTATAAGAAAGTTAAATTTGACTCGGGCCGCAGGACCAGATAACCTTTCCGTAATTATAATAAAGTCGCAGTTGGAATGGTGGGCCGAAATCCTATCACAAATGTTTTTGGTTATATTAGGTTCGGGCCAAATCTCCAATAGTTAGAGGGGAGCCATAATCAGACCAGCACATAAGAAAGAAGATGTGAAAGCCCCAAAAAATTATAGACTAATCAATCTCCTGGATGTAGTAGAGAAAGTATTTTCAAAGATAGTTCTGGCATGATTGAAGGATTGGGTAGAGCACCAGTCAATCGTGCCTGTGGAGCAGGGTGGCTTTAAGGAGGGCCACTCAACGATTGACCACTGTTTTGCACTGTGGGTGGTTGCACGAAATTGTATGGAGCAAAGAGGGAAGTTGTACTGCTGTTTTGTACACTTTTGTGCAGCATTTGGCCTGGTAGATCGGAAGTGCCTTTGAAAAACTTTGAATAAAAATGATATCCCAAAAGGGCTACTGACCGTAATACAGGAGTTACACAGGTTGAACTGGGCACAGATCATTAAGGATACGGAGGGGACATTGACCCCGAAAATAGCAATTGATAGTGGTCTAAGACAGGATTATGTGCTGGACCCTCAACACTGACATATTTTTAGCAGATTTGCCATCTGAGTTAGAGGTGGATAGAAGTGCAAGCCTGAGAATGAATGGAAAACAATTATCGTGTCTGCTGTATGCTGATGATTTATTAATCTTAGACCAGACAGAGCTGGGCCTACAAAGGAAGTTAGATGCATTAGAGAATATTGTGTAACAAAACATTTATTTATAAATATGGACAAAACCAAAGATTTATGCTTTGGAAGAAGAGAAGTCAAGTGCAACTGGTATTTGGACCCTACAAAACTAGAAATAGTGAATTAATATAAATATCTTGGAGTATGGTTTGACAGGTCCCTGAAGTGGCATACGCATTTGTAGGCCCTAAAAGTCAAGGCCCATATATCAGTGTGTGGCCTGAAACTTTTTTATCGTGCTTACAGAGAAATGTCCCACAGACCGTTGATTAAGGCTTATAGTGCCATGATACCCCCACATTTACAATATGGGGCAGAATTACTCTGCCTAAGTAGAAAAGTGTTGGGATATTGAGGAAGGGAGGGGCATAAAGGCCTTAATGTTGCTACCGGGCTCATCCATGATCCAGGCAATAAGAATAGAGCTGGGGATGACATCATGGAATGTACAGGCTCAACCGGCTCTATTAAGATTTGGAAAAGACTGGGTCCGGGGGAGACCAGAAAGTTTCTCAATGGAGTAAGAATGAGATCCAGTATAGTGAGTTAAAATGGGCCAAAGGAGTTAGAAAGAAATTGTATTCTGTATGTGGGAACTTGAATGTGAGAATATGTCAAAAGACACTACAAGTAGAAGCCGCTAAGAGTAAATTAAGAACTCTAGGGAAGGAACTCTCACGGAAGGAGGCTGGCAGTATTTGAGAGAGAAAAAAATCGGTGCAATTTATGTTAAATAGCTGGCAAAAGGAAGCCTGGTTCCCATATTTTGACATATTGCCAAATTATTGGATTCGATGTGAAGAATTGGAATTAACCCCTGGATAATACATGAGAAAATAAAAAGAGAAGTGATGCAATCCAATGGTAAATGTACTTGTATGTTAGGTACAAAATGTGATATTTTGCACATATTAGTGGATTTCTCAAAAGTACTAGCTCCGCAGAATCTGTTTTTATGTCCCATCTTTTTAAAATATGGCATTGTATGGTGTGCACAAGCTGTAGAAATCCTTCTTGACATGCAGAAACTTGATATCGCAATAGCGATTGGGAGATATCTAGATGCTGAAAAAAGATCTTAGAATGAAAGCAACAATGACTTTTAGTCTTATTTGATAAAATAATTTTTAGAAAAGATATCTTTCAATGGAATTGTTTTTTTAATTATTCTTAAAACTATTTATTTACCGTATTTAATGGGTGTGATTATGAATTATATATTGTGTAATTGTGTAATGAAGTATATGGAATTCTGTTTTTCTGTTTCTCCTTTTTCCTTTTACGGGATATCTATTTTAATGATAATTGTTGATGAAATTAGTCATGACACCAGAATGTATATCAAACATCATGTTTTTATGTTGTGTAAAGACCTGTGGTCTATATAAACGTTACTTTGACTGACTGCAGAATCCCATTTATTATAGAACAATAATTCATGAAATTCTGCAATCCCATTGTAGACGGGTTTTTCCACAGGTATTTCAGAATCCCATATATCATAGGTCTCCAATATTCCTCCATAAGATGTTTCCAGGCATTCTCTGTTTAACAGACAAATGCATTAGGCACCCAAAACTCCAACAAGCGCCCTGTGAGCTTCGGTGGGGATAACTTTATTCAGCGCTGTAGACCGAATCTAGGGAGGCTTGCATGAAGTTGATGCAGTCATTTCCTTAAGGTTGCTCTTTAAAGGCTAGCACAGAAGATGGAAATGGGTTCATGAGACATATCTACATTGTTTGCACAACAGAAAATCACAATTGCAAAAGGATGGCTGCAGGCACACAACACTAGCACTGGACTTCCGAGCCTTACCTCTTTTAACCTATTGGAAAAATTTTATATGAGAGGTAACGTTTGTCAGACCCTCAGAGAGTGCTGACCACTCCTCTGTCTTTGGTCTTGAGGCCAGGAAAGCCACTGCTATTTTATGGAATTGTTCCAAGAATGCAGAAAGCATCTGAAAGGTGGGCACTCGGTCAAAGGTAAATCTAGACTATGCCTGCTACACTTTTACTTTACCAGGGGCTAAAGCTTCAAATGTGGGTATGACTAGTGATTGTTCTCAGTCCATCAACCAATGAAATTCTGAACCAACCAATCTTCCCTTAAAAAAGCCTCTATTTCAAGTGTATTCACTTAACATTAAATGTATCCTGTAGAGCGGTATGCTACTATCTGAGCCCACTAGATAAATCTGCGGAGTTGGCAGTAGAGAGTCAAAGCTCTGCCACAGAAGCAAACTTTAAAATATTAACAACCACTGACGTTTCAGGGACGCTTTCTGATAGCGAAAGTGTGTACTACTCCAGCAACACAGTCCTGTTTTTAGCACAAGAGATCATTGATGAATTTTTACAAATAGAATTTAGAAAAGAAGGGCTCAACCACAATGAGGGCCATGGCTGCCCATTCGAGAAGTCTGGAAGTTTATGATGCACTGGAACTTAGGGGGCTGTTTTTAGAGTTGATTTGGCTGCCACGAACCAGTCCTGAAAGTGCTTCGCGAATATGGCATTGCCTCAAAACTACAAAAGCAATACTTCTAAAAATAACACTTCTCAATAATAGTTCTACAAATAAATACTTTGAAATTGGAACACTACCCAAAGTGTTAGCTCTCAAGATGTATTAGGGTAAGGGCAATATGAAAGGGGTGAAAGTGATAAGGATTTTGGAATAAGAGCCGGGGAGTAGCCAGAAAAAACATACCCCTTACTTGAATTACGCCACAAATGACTTTAAGGAGGCAAAGAGAAGCAAACAAGCTTCAGGGTTGTCGGGTTCTCCCGTAACCATTTTTGTATGGCCAAAACTTTATTTCTGCCAAGAATTCCTACACATAGGTTGCCAACAAGTGACACACGGCTCTGTCCTGTGATCGCTGTAACAGATACACTAACTCCCTGAGCTCTTCTTAGTCATATGTACTTTATACAATTTGTCTTCCATCACAAATATGTAAAGTCTACTGCTGCTACCTATTACATTGCGCCTTCGCTGAAGGAAGGGCAGAGAGTGTAATTGATTACTTACCTCATCACCAAAATTCCACCCAACCCTGGATGAAGTAAAATGCGGACCATACTGTAGGAAGACAGCTGGAGTAGGTGAAAATGGGTAAACCCGTCTGCAAATTCATTGCCTTGTCTGAGCCTTATTCAAATTGTTCCAAAATTATTGAGCCAAGGAGTAAACACTTCTAAAGCAGGTTAGTCTTATGGATCGCTAGACCCCAGTTACGGTCTCTCATTTCTCCCCCCAGTTTCCTGGCTTCGCGCTGCAGAGCGCACTGAGACACGCCTCCAGACACACCTCTGGCCCATGATGGGCCATTTAACTCCACCAATAGCGAGTCCGTGCAGCTATGCATGCTGCACTCACCTTTGCTTTCTCCTGCACTACTACAAAGAGCATTTGGTTAACTTGTAGGCAGACTCCTTCTGCCATCTTACAGGAGGTGCCTGGCTCCCTTGATAGTCTTGTGATGTGCCGAACGGCAGTCCAGTTGGGCTGCTGCCCGTTATGTTATTATTATGATTTAAATTTTCGCACTCTTATTTTAGTTCGATTTAGTTTCCTAGTAGAAATCACCTGGCAGGGAAACCTGCAGTTGAGTATCAGGGGTTGCTAGACCCCAGTTACGGTCTCTCATGTCTCCACCCAGTTTCCTGGCTTTGTGATGCAGAGCTTGCTAAGCCATGCCTCCAGACACACCTCCCAAACATGATGGGCCATTTAACTCCACCATTAGCACATCCGCACAAGCGGGTGTGCCACTGGTGCCGTGAAGTGGCGCCAAAGGCAAGCCCATGAGCGCCCGGCTCGTGCTGAGCGCCTGTCCTCCAGGCCTTTTCAGACCAGTTTCAAGACTGGTTACTCACAGGAGGCGCTCCTTGTGCTGAGCTCCACCATTAAGTGCCTAACCCCCCATTGTCTTGACATTGCTAGTCTCCCTTTTAAAGCCATTGCCACATGCCCCGACTGCAACTTTATTCTTACACCTCCACCTCCTGTTCAGGACCACCCTGTTATTGTATCCACTGCTCAGGTAGCTCACATCTTTGTAAATCCCTCCTGCCATGCATGCTTTTCAACGCAAGGTCCTTGGTTAAGAATAGTATAGAATTTCATCTTTTTATGGAGGACCATGATCTCTCCCTTGCTATTGTTACCGAAACCTGGGCGGACCCTGCTTCCGAACCAGATCTCATGGAAGCCATTCCCAAGGACTACCATATCTGCTAGTTCGATATACCACTCAAGTGGGCTGGCGGCCTAACAGTAATTTACAGATCCAATTTAACAGTCCATTGAGACCCATTACCCTCTCCCTTTTGTGAAGGCTTTGCCTTTAATATCAGGATTTCTAATTTCCAATCCTTTAAAGGCACGCTGATCTACCGCCCCCTTGGCCCACAAGTAACTTTTGCTCAGACCTCAGTATTCTGCTCACGGCTAGCATACTTCACAATGACTTTACAGTGCTTGTTGATTTTCATTTTCACCTGGAAGAACATACTGACTCGGACACCTCAGCCCTCCTTCATACAATGTCTACCCTAGATCTCTCCCAATTGGTGGGCGATCCTACTCACTCAGCTGGCCACACTCTGGACGACATCTTTACTAACAACTCCTCTTTAAATATCTCACACTCTTTACCACTAGCTTGGTCTGACCATAATGCTATCTTTTTCCAAATCTCCATCAACTCACCACATTCTCCTTCCCGTTTCACCCCACACGTAAGCTCTACATGCTCATGGCACAAAAGTGATCCTGCCGCTCATGCCAGCTTCCTAGCCAATTCTCGCGCCACTCTTTCTGATGATCTAGACAAAGCCGCCACTCAATACTACCATTGGTTAGATTCAGCTGCCACATCCTTGGCTCCTCTTAAGCCAGACAAATCTAGGAGGAACAAGCTTTCCACCCCTACTTTTTGGAGGACCTTAGGATCTTCAAGCAGATCTGCAGAGGCAAGAAAAAATCTGGCGCGTTAACTACAGCATTGAAGAAAAGGACAAATTCAAGTCATGTTTAAGGACTTATAAATCAAAGATTTTTAAAGCTGAGGCAACATATTTCACTCAAAATTGAATCTGCTAAAAATTCAACCAAATAACTTTTTCTGTTACCAAGCTTACAAGGAACCCTAACAAAAAACTTACCAGCTCCAGTCATTCATTTTGTAATGAGATTTCCAGCTTCTTTTTTAATAAAGAGAATTCAATCTTTAACAACCTGCCCAGTATTCATAATACAGTGCAGGGTAATTTCTCCTCACTTAGCTTTCCTCAGGTAGCTTTCAGCTTTTCGGCTTTCCCCCACCATCCATCGACACAGTTGCTAGAATGATCAAATCAGCCAGATCTGGTTCCCCCAATGACCCTTGTCCTCCTAGGATCGCTGCCTCTATCGCTGACACCTTGGCTCCGGTTATTACGGATATCATCCAACTGATTTTTCGGCATGGCCTCTTTAAAAATGAATGGAAGAAGGCTTCTGTCCTGCCTCTTCTTAAGAAGCCTTCATTTGGCCCATCTGATCCAAATACCTATCGTCCAACATCATGTCTTCCTTTACCGGCCAAGATTGTTGAGAAAGAAATAGATTCACAACTTACTGAATTCATTCAATCCCACAACTTACTGGATGTCACTCAGTTCGGTTTCTGCTCAGACCATAGCACGGAAACAGATTAATCAAGGCCAGCGAAGAGATTAGAATGTTCCTGGATGCAGGTGGCAAAGCTGCTCTGATCCTCTTTGATCTGTCGGCAGCATTCGACACAGTCCACCAAGGCAAACTGCTGTCCCACCTAACTGAGATTGGTATCACAAGCTCTACCTGGGACCTGCTCAGATCATTTTTAGAATCACGTGAACAAGTGGTTTGTCTTGACAACCTTGTCTCCTTGCCCTTCTCCCTTCCTTTCAAGGTCCCACAGGGGTCCTCGCTCAGTCCCACGCTTTTCAA
The DNA here is from genome assembly GCF_964204655.1 of Triturus cristatus. Lineage (NCBI taxonomy): Eukaryota > Metazoa > Chordata > Amphibia > Caudata > Salamandridae > Triturus > Triturus cristatus. The sequence continues at coordinate 663,055,825 of NC_140586.1, read as the reverse complement.
TATTTATGTCACTCCTTTAGCGAAACTTATCAAGTCCTTCGGCTTCGCCCTTACCTCCTATGCTGATGACACCCAAATCATGGTCTCTCTCGGTAGTGAGGGGCCTGATTTAAGCACACGCTTCTGCAATTGCATGCAGGCAATCGGCACCTTGATGTCCGAGAACTGCCTTCAGCTTACTTCGAGCAAGACCGAGGTTCCGCTTTTTGACGCTCATCTGTCTTTTTGGACTCCCACCTGCTGGCCACACTAATTGTTACAACAAACAAATGATGGACGGAATGCTGACAATGCAGACATTCTCCCCCAGTCAAGAGATCTGGGTTAAACCATCGTTCTTTTGCCCACTACGCCACCCCAGTTTAGACATGGCCATATGCAAATCAGTCTTGACCCTGTGCCTCATGGGAACAGTCCAGCCCGAACTGCCAAGCCATGTCTTCCCTGGACCGGAATCAAGCATCCTAGGACCGGTTTCTGGCTATCAGCCGTCATCAGCCAGGATAGCTTGACTCCAGTGGCGTAGTGAGCACGGGTCCCACGTCTGGGAATACCCATCCCACTTAGGGCGAAAAGCGTTACAACAAACAAATGATGGACGGAATGCTGACAATGCAGACATTCTCCCCCAGTCAAGAGATCTGGGTTAAACCATCGTTCTTTTGCCCACTACGCCACCCCAGTTTAGACATGGCCATATGCAAATCAGTCTTGACCCTGTGCCTCATGGGAACAGTCCAGCCCGAACTGCCAAGCCATGTCTTCCCTGGACCGGAATCAAGCATCCTAGGACCGGTTTCTGGCTATCAGCCGTCATCAGCCAGGATAGCTTGACTCCAGTGGCGTAGTGAGCACGGGTCCCACGTCTGGGAATACCCATCCCACTTAGGGCGAAAAGCGTTACAACAAACAAATGATGGACGGAATGCTGACAATGCAGACATTCTCCCCCAGTCAAGAGATCTGGGTTAAACCATCGTTCTTTTGCCCACTACGCCACCCCAGTTTAGACATGGCCATATGCAAATCAGTCTTGACCCTGTGCCTCATGGGAACAGTCCAGCCCGAACTGCCAAGCCATGTCTTCCCTGGACCGGAATCAAGCATCCTAGGACCGGTTTCTGGCTATCAGCCGTCATCAGCCAGGATAGCTTGACTCCAGTGGCGTAGTGAGCACGGGTCCCACGTCTGGGAATACCCATCCCACTTAGGGCGAAAAGCGTTACAACAAACAAATGATGGACGGAATGCTCACAATGCAGACATTCTCCCCCAGTCAAGAGATCTGGGTTAAACCATCGTTCTTTTGCCCACTACGCCACCCCAGTTTAGGCATGGCCATATGCAAATCAGTCTTGACACTGTGCCTCATGGGAACAGTCCAGCCCGAACTGCCAAGCCATGTCTTCCCTGGACCGGAATCAAGCATCCTAGGACCGGTTTCTGGCTATCAGCCGTCATCAGCCAGGATAGCTTGACTCCACACTAATTGGGCTCTCTTCCCTCGGCAGTTAGCAATACCCGCACTCTGGGAGTCAAGATGAATGACAAACTTTCTTGCACAGATCAACTCAACGCAGTCTCCTCCAAAGGTTTTTTGTACTCTTAAACTGATAAAAAAAAAGATTCTTCCTTTTATTCCATCGCAATTTTAGAAATCAGTTGTCTTATCTCTTGCAATATCTAGACTCAACTATTGCAACGCTCTTTACCTTAATGTAACATAAGTCAACAAGCTTCAAGCCTTACAGAACGCCGCTGCACGCGTTCGTTTCAATATCACAAAGTATCAATCAGTGTCAAAACACCTAAAGAGGCTTCACTGGCTGCCTATCAGACGCAGAGTACGTTCAAGGCTCTCTGTATCGTCTTTAAAGCCTTATACTACCAAGGTCTCGCATTTTGGAAAAACAGCCTCAGTTGGTACACTCCCAATAGGGCATTAAGATCGCCCTCAGCCAAATTTATGACTATCCCTAAATTCGAACAAGCGGCATGGGGTGGCCGCAACTTTGTGCTAGGTGCTTCCATTGCCAAGATAAATCTTCCATTCTCTATCAAATCCTCTAAAAATCTCTGTCTTTCAAGAAATCCCTCAAGACCTGGCTACATAATGCATCTTAATTAATTTCTTGCACTCTGTAGCTAGCGACAAGACGCCCTTGGGTTTTCGAGCGCTAAATAAATGCATTTAACATAAAATAACATAACAATCCTAATGGCCCTAAGCTGGGCCTCAGGATCGGCATCTTGAAAAGACCCATCATGATCACAAGTGCCTTATGACCATCTAGCTCTATTAAATCAATGGAGTAATGTTTCAACTGCTTAGTATTTCCATTAGTCTTTCAGCAGTAGAAAGGAACATCATGAGCCTGTAGTATCTTCACAACAGTATAAAGGTTTAGCCTTTCTTATAAGATCAGAAAAGGTCAGGCACAGAAAATGTCAAAGATGAAAACACAGAAGCTAGTATGAAACTGTGCGTCCTTCACTTTGTAGTAAGTGTTGGGACTTCCAGGGCTTGCTGGGGAGAGCATAAAAGATGCTCACAGGCACAAGCTGGGTGCCTGGAAACATTTCTCAGTTGGTTCTGCTTCCTCTGCTAATGATCAACTTTATCACCTGATCAAGTTCTCAATCCCCTCACACTATTATTTTCGTATTTTTACTCAGTGAATGCCAACAGTGATTTTTTTGTCTCTCTTCTGTTAAGATCACAGAGCAGTGTTTCTAAGGCGATCTGAGTCTGCTGTGACTGCTATTCTGAACCAGTGGCTTTCCTTTACCTCATTTTTTCCGGAATCCCAACTGATGTTTTATCATTGAGCAACTTGATTTGAACAGGTCAGCTACTTCCATCTGGGGATTCTTACCCTTCAAACCTAATCCTGCCATTGCCAAACAATATTCAAAAACAGGATTTAATTTATAAAATGTATCTAAAGATGTCATAAGAGAAACACAAGGATGCTCTTCTTCAGAAATGGGTAGTAAATGAATGTAAATGGACTACAGTTGATGACAAGGTGGACCATAATGTTGTTTAGCAATATTTGGAAATGTATGCAGTGATCACTGTCATGAGCCTTTAATGTTATCAATCATTCATCTATAAGACAAGTCAGCAGATCAGAATTGGGTCATCACTTTAGTCCTCATTATGTTGTCCCACAAGGATCACCAATATGTCTCCTGCTTTTCAAAATCTACATGAGACAATTGGAATTGTCTATCTGCAATTCCAAGGGTGAGCAGAAGATATTAAATTCGATTTTGACTTGGAAAACACGCAGACCAATGGATAAACAGCAGTTTATGACTGAACCATATTCACTTCTGGACATGAGAAGAGCTGGCTTTTTCTGTAAGGAATGAAGACAACAATTCTCTTGAATTGAGTAATCCTAATGGGTGGTTTACCACTCAAGTTGAGAGGTTACCTGGGGCCTCTTCTACCCCAGCTTAAGTTGGGAAAATCCAGGAATGTGGTTTGTCTCCTCTGAACACCAAAACACAGCAGTGGTCAAAAACATCACATAAGTTATGATGGTGAAAATGACTCTTCCTCTATTTCAGTTTAAACACATGTTTAAGCCCACCATGGCCTTGCTGAATTACTGTAACATAATCTATGCTCGATCACTAGAAAATATATATCCAGAAATGACAGTGGAGGCAAAACCAAGCCAGGTGTTGCCTTAATCTGAAGACATCATCTGACATTACCCTGGTCCATAAAGTGCTTCACTGTCTCACTGGAGCACAGAGAACAAAGGTTGTATTATTTTGTTCCATTTTCAATTTATCTTGTGACTTGGTGCTAATTTCTTATAGAAACTGACATCACATTATATCCACAACCTATGGTCAAGCTAAGCAAATCTGAATACACAGCCCAGATTTAACTGTTAGTCTCATTGAGGTAGGACCCTTTGTGTTCTTGGTGAACACCCCTGGAACTCGCAGAGCCAAGAACCAACCAAACCTGTTATTATTCATTACAAATGTAAAGAAAACCTCCTTCAAAATTCTAGCCATATCTGATCTTGAATGAACTGGTTCTAATATAGCCTTAGAGGCTGACGTAGTGGCTTAGGCGGCCATTAAAGGCTCGCTCCAGCATCAGCTCAGGCCTTTAACAAGGGAGCGGGCCTTTAATGGCTGGTAGAGTACCCTATGGATGGCTATAAGATTATTAAAACATTCTGTCCCTAGAGACAGAATGTTCTAATTTGTAAAACAAAGGCTTCACAGGAGCCCAAGGGGGTTGAAATCCCATCGGGCTCTGTGAGGCCTTTGTTCACAGCTATTGCTGTGAACAAACATTGGATTGTTGCTGCTCCAGGCTTCTACCAGCCATCAGAAGCCCAGAGCACTCCACTGTCTTCAATAGAGCCCTGGGCATTGAAATGTTCTAATGAGGGACATTAAAGCTTATTTATAGGCATGGCTCTGGGCAAAGTCCTTTCCAATATCCATCAGCATTCACCAACATACTGGATGAAGACAAATAGGATAGAACAATTAACAATTACAATCATTTTGCTAGCACAGCAAAAAAGATTACTTTCTCAAACCATTGTTAATAAATAAATATGTTTTTGGGATGTGAAAGGTGCCTATATTTTAAAAATACTCAATCAGTTTCCATTTTGCTTCTCTGCAAACTACCTCTTCTAACTTCCATATACTTTTGTTTATTGTTTATGGAAAAAACTATATTTACAACATTATGCCTTCCAACAGCGATTTCGTAGGGAACATTATTAAAAAACAAATCATCTACTGATACAAAACTGATTTTAAGTAAATCCCACAAAATGTAGCTAAAAGCCACCCAAACTTTAAAACACACTGTGCCCAGTGTAACTCAGTGAAGCTCAGATGTACCAGAGATTCATGAATTTAAACCTGAATGGTGAATTTACACTTCTTAAATGATTTACTCACATGTATGTCTTTGTAAATATTCATCCAGGTAAAGCAGAGAGTAGATGTTACTTGCTGCAAATGCCCCAGAAGGTTTGTAGACACCCACAAAGTTCTGTGATTTTGGTATTTACAGAATTTTCCCTGACCCATTGGACATGGTCAAATAGTTGTTCCTGTCAATTACCAGAAGTAAATCCATATCTATGGCGGTAATGGTAAATAAAGGGCCTGGAATTTGTTGATGGCCCTTATGGCAAAAGGTTCCCAATGGGAAATATGTACCTTTTGAGAAAAAGAAAATGATTAAGGGGAAATGGCCCTGAAACTCGTCAGGGAGGCATGAATTTTAACTCGGAATGAAAAAAGCTGGTCCTGTTTAATAAAGTTTGTGATGAACAATTTCCCAAGGAGTGGCGTCCACGAGCTCAGGGCACTTTTGGAAAATATCACAACACGGCAGTCCGGCCGTGGAGGATTGCACCGCCCACGTAAATGAAGTGTGGGTCTGCGAAGCTGGAACTTTTCTAAGCCGATTTAGCAGCATAGAAGAATTTGCATTTCAGGACTGTTTGCTTCATTCTGAGGCCCACTGGAGGGTCGAAATTGAAAGTTAAAAGCAAACCTTTCAGTCAGAACTCAGACCCCACTGGTGGGGAATAATAGAGTGGCACTACAATCCCCAGCATGCATTGAACAATCGTGCACACCTGGGAGCAGCATGCTAAGTTTGGGATTAAAAGAAGGTGCTGTGCGTAGCCGTGAACTGACAGCTTTCCCTATGATTAAGGGGCAGTGACTCCGAAACACGTCAGGGAGGAATTAATTTTAACTCAGTATGAAAAAAGCTGGTCCTGTTTATTAAAGTTTGTGATGAACAATTCCCCAAGGAGTGGCGTCCTCGAGCTCAGGGCACTTTTGGAAAATATCACAACACTGCAGTTTGGCCGTGGAGGATTGCACCGCCCACGTAAATGAAGTGTGGGTCTGCGAAGCTGGAACTTTTCTAAGTTGATTCAGCAGCATGGAGGAATTTGCATTTTAGGACTGTTTGCTTCATTCTGAGGCCCACTGGAGGGTCGAAATTGAAAGTTAAAAGCAAACATTTCAGTCAGAACTCGGACCCCACCGGAGGGGAATGATGGAGTGGCACTACAATCCCCAGCATGCATTGAACAATCGTGCTCACCTGGGAGCAGCATGCTAAGTTTGGGATTAAAAGAAGGTGCTGTGCGTAGCCGTGAACTGACAGCTTTCCCTATGATTAAGGGGCAGTGACTCCGAAACGCGTCAGGGAGGAATGAATTTTAACTCAGTATGAAAAAAGCTGGTCCTGTTTATTAAAGTTTGTGATGAACAATTCCCCAAGGAGTGGCGTCCTCGAGCTCAGGGCACTTTTGGAAAATATCACAACACTGCAGTTTGGCCGTGGAGGATTGCACCGCCCACGTAAATGAAGTGTGGGTCTGCGAAGCTGGAACTTTTCTAAGTTGATTTAGCAGCATGGAGGAATTTGCATTTTAGGACTGTTTGCTTCATTCTGAGGCCCACTGGAGGGTCGAAATTGAAAGTTTAAAGCAAACATTTCAGTCTGAACTCGGACCCCACTGGAGGGGAATGATGGAGTGGCACTACAATCCCCTGCTACAATCCTGCGTTCACCTACCCTTTTCACAGGCATTACATTTTGCGATGGGAGGTGGAGGGTCAGGGGGTGTTTCTGCCAAGTGAGCCCGGAGTCACAGTCACAAACGTCCTCTTCTTCCTGAATAAAAGTGAGATTATGCTGCATACTTGTTCATATTTTAAGTAGTTCGCACAGACACACATTTTAAAAACAATAAAGTTCCTAATACACACCTTCTCTGAACAGTTAGCTTGCTGCCCCATCCACCTCCTCCCTATCCTCTGTTGTCTGAATCCATGGACTAGCCTCCTCCCTCCTACCATGCATAGTCTGATGTTGCCACTGCCCTCCATTTAGCATGATGTCCACTCCTCCTGCCCTCCATTGCCCAATTCTATGCCCCATCATTGACCTCCTGCTTAGCCTCTCTGCTTAGCTTGCTGCCCCCATTCTCCTTCCCCCTGCCCTCCGATGTCTTGTTGCATGCCCCTGCTCCATCCTTTTTGCCCACCACGTTCCATGGACCTGCCACTTCTATCTACTCTGAGTGTTCTGTTGAGCTGCCACTCCCCTCCCACCTGCCTAGCATTGTCAGATGACTAACCTGTCCCTGCCACCTCCACCCTGCCTGTCCACATGCCATGCCCCTATCCCCTTCCTCCTGTCCTCCATGGTCCATTTTACTGCCACACCCTTCTGCCCTCCCTGGTCTGTTGTGCTGCAACTGCTCCTCCTGCCTGCCCCACGCGGTCTGTTGTGAAGCCCCTTCCCCTGAACTCTCTTGTCTGTGCCCAGGTCCTGACCCTCCCTTCTATCCTCCATGGTCCTTTGTGCATGCCCCTGCACCCTCCTTCTTGCCCATCATAGCCATTGTGCTGCCACTAACCCTCCCGCTTGCCATGCATGGTCTTCTGTGCTGCCACGGCCCCTCCCACCTTCCCTGTGTGGTCAGCTAGCTGCCCTTGACCCCCTCCCACCTTCCCTCCATGGCTCCATGGTCTGTGTGTATGCCATCATAGTCTCACTGCTGCTCTCCATGGTGTGTCTTGTTTCTAGTGTCCATCCTGCCTGACCTCCATGGTCATCTTGCTGCTCCTGCCCTGCCCCCTTGCCCCCAGCCATCTGTTTCCATGTGCAGACCCCTATTCCCTCCCTCCTGGCTTGTCTGTTCCATTGTAATGCCCCTGATCCGTCCCTCCTGCCCTTTATGGTCTATTATGCTGCAGCTTTCTCTCCTGTCTGTCCATTATGTTCTGCTAGCTACCATTGCCTCTTTCCCCCCTGTTCTCTGTTGTCCATGTGCATGGTCCTGTCCCCTCCCTATTGCTTTCTATGGATTGTTGTGCTGCACTCCCATCCCGCATGCCCTGTGTGGTGTAATGTGCTGCTGCAAACCCTGATGCCTGCCTTGTAGGGTCAGTTTGGTGCACCTCTCCATGTCCCTCCTGTCCTCTGTTATCCGAGTCCATGTCCCTACCCCAATTCCTCCTGCCTTCCATGATCCAATGTACCATACATGTGAACATTTTGAACTTGGTAAGAGGGAGATTTAAAAAAAAAACTGGGGTATTGATTTTCCACTTTGAATTACATTGAAAAAGAGGAGAGTGTAGACAGGAGACAGATCAAATAAAGCCCATTTGAGCTTAAAAACATTGGACGTTTCCTGGCTGAATCGGGTCTGTTGGCATGTATGGTTGTACTACCACTGCCTCTTCCTTCTGCCCACAATGGTCTATTATATTGCCACAGCCTCTCTTGCCAGTCCTGTATTGTTGGTTTGTTGCCCATGCCCCCCTTTCCACTGCCCTCCATAGTCTGTTGTGCTGCCACTGCCCTTCCTGCCTGCCCAGTGTGATCAAATTGTTGCCTCTACACCCTCCAACCTGCCTTCAATTTTCAGAGTCCGTGCCCCTGGCCTCTGCCTCTCAACAGTATCCTAATGAACAACTAGATTGCTAACATTCTATATTTATTACAAAAGTGTGGAACACCTGACGTCATCTTGATGTAATCAAAACTGTAATACCTAGAGCATTTCCTTTAGAAAATTACATATATGAGAGGGTCTTATTTGCATAAAAAGTATGGTTAGTGCTCTAAAAAACTAAAATGAGGACATATTTATTGAGTTTTCAAATAGCGACAAAGCACTTTTAAATTTGTTATCTTTATGTTTTTTTATCCAGTTGACAACTTGATTAAATGTTGCACTTAGGGGAGAGGATGTGGTGTTACTTCCAGAGCTGCAGACTTTGCAACTGGGGAACCAGGTTGGAGTTTCTGCTTCAGCTCAAAATTCTGTGATTCTGGTAAAATCACTTAATCTCCCCATGTGTACAACCAAAATGAATTTGATCTTGTGTGATGTAACCAATGCTCATGTAAAGCACTCCAATACCTGACAAGTCTGCACTATATAAAACTGCAAAAACACAAACAATAAGTGTTTTGCACACTTCTGTCATTGGGCTACATGTGGGCTACATCTGGGTGATATTTGTGCTGCATTTTGGCTCTTTTGTCTCTGGTGGCCATCTTGGGAGATTTATTTGTTATGAAGTTTCCTAATTTCCTCATTTACTGCAGTCTCCTCAGTAGGAAATGCTTTCAGTTTTTTACTTTGATTCCATCAAGAAGGTATTCAGATATGCCACACATTTGCCATAAATTCTGAATGTTAGCACTCTAGTTGCTCATTAGATCACTGTAGTAAAGCTGCTGCTCACCACGGAAGTCTGCTGCTGGTATTAAAAGTGCATGTTTCAGTCTGCATGTCAGAATTTTTTAATGAAATAGAAGAGGATTTGAGAAGTCACTCAAAATGTGCCCTAATTTTTCTTTCTTCAGCACTAATCATAATTTCTATGGCAAAATGAACCCCCTCATTGTGTTCCTTTTTAAATTAAATGTTTTAAGTGTTACCAGTTTATGCCAATCAAGATGGCTTCAGGTGTGCCATACTTTTGTCATAAGTAAGACAGTAAGCGCTCTAGTTGTTCTTAAGAACACTTTGGGACATTCTGTCATTGAGCTATACTTGGGCCACATCTGGGTGATATTTGTGCTGCATTTGGGCTGTTTTGTCTCTGGTGGCCATCTTGGGAGACTTATTTGTTATGAAGTTTCCTAATTTCCTCATTTACTACAGTCTCCTCAGTAGGAAATACTTTCAGTTTTTTACTTTGATTCCATCAAGAAGGCATTCAGATGTGTCACACATTTGCCATAAATGCAGAATGTTAGCACTCTAGTTGCTCATTAGATCACTGTAGTAAAGCTACTGCTCACCAGGAAAAGTCTGCTGCTGGTATTGAAAGTAAATGTTTCAGTCTGCATGTCAGAATTGTTTAATGAAATAGAAGAGGATTTGAGAAGGCAATCAAAATGTGCCCTCATTTTTCTTTCTGCAGCACTAATCATACTTTCTATGGCAAAATGAACCCCCTCATTTTGTTCCTATTAAATAAAATGTTTTAAGAGTTACCACTTTATTCCAATCAAGATGGCTTCAGGTGTGCAATACGTTTGTCATAAGTAGGACTGTTAGCGCTCTAGTTGTTCTTTAGAACACTCTGGGAAGCTGCAGTAGAACACAAAGGAATCAACTGACAGTCTCTGCCCTTGTTGGATGTACATGTTTTACTGAGAATGTCAGACTTCATTCTCACATGACTGAGAAAGATAATGTGAATTTACAGAAAATATGCTCTCAGTTTAGCTTATAGATCACCTTCCAAACCTCTGTGGGAAAAGCATGAGAAAATAGTTTTCTCTCAAACATGATTCATGATATCACAGCAGAAAGCTTTTTCACATGGTAAAATCACCTTAGAACACACCACAATTCCTAAAATGAGTATGGTACCATCAACAAATGATTTAAAATGTAACTAAAGTCTTAAAACCTTCTATTAACTGCAATGCTTTTTAATGAGGTGCTATCATGTATATTGGTCCCAAGATGGCTGCCAACACTTGTTGGATGAAGTACTGACAGCCAATCAGAGCTCACGATGAGATGTGTGGTTAGGCTCCGCCCAGATATATATATGATTTTGATTTTCTCAGGAACTACTGAACAGATTTACACCATTTAAGCAAAAGGCATGACTCTGAACCAAGGTCTGCCTTTCTGCCAAATTTGGTGTAATTCCGTTCAGCAGTTCAGGCTGTAGCTGTGGCTAAAGGTCCTATGGGAAATTGCATTGGGAAAACACGTTTTGGGACCCCCCTTCTTTCTCAGCCCCCGCTACACGAATCATCCCGAGACTTTCAGGATAGGACCGGAGCTGGCCAAAAGATTTGAAAATTTTGCGAAATTCGTCAACGGGCGCCAAAGTTATTCCAAATAGAATGTTGCGGATTTCCTATGGAAAATAGGTCCTAACTATAACTACCTACTGGCGACCGCCAGTGGGTAATATATATATATATATATATATATATTACTTCATTTCCAATCCGGTGACAATACTCCGCCGAACAAAACAGGACACAGACCCAAAGTAAGTGCTCAGATTGATTGTTTACTCCTTCTTCGCCATGACGCGTTTCAGCTCGTCAAAGCCTTGTTCACATGACATGTCGGGGCCAATCCATGAAAGTTATTTAAAGTGCAAATACAATTACATAGCCACATCACATGATTTGAAAGCCATGGACATAGAAACAGTAAAATAGCCAAAATAAAACCTCAAAACCAACTTACGGCTAATATGTAAATAAAATACACATTTGATAGCTGACCTTCTGTTGCTCATGAATACTTGTAAAATACGTATTATCTGCAACCAGACAGGTATAGCCGGCTTTTAGAAAATTAAATGCGGAAAATTACTCACATAGTCTAATATAATGCCTAATATAGATAGCATACAAATGCATATACAGAAAATACTAAGATTTTCAATAGGTATGAAAGGCAGTATAAAAATTGGGTACCTAGTTGGAATTTGAATTTAGGAAAGATTACGACGTAGGCTTAGAAAATGGATGGGCTTACGTGTGGAATGGAAAGTGCCTAAAACAATAAAGGGGGACAAAAATAATAATAATAGTAATAATGATAATAGTAAAAAGAGATTGCTCGAGATGTGCAAAAATGTGCGAATCTAATAGGTCAGGTTATGTTATGTTAAACTCCAAGTTGTAATAACTGAGTTAGCCCGTAGATAAATTGGCAAAGTGAGTAAGGTGCGAAAAGTGCAAAGTGCCAGGAAGGGAGGATGCAAATATGTATCAACGGACTAGTAAAGTGGAAATCATAGATAATCCGTTGGCATAAATGACAAAATTTGAAATATGCGGGAGGACAGGGCAGAGTCACCTCCAAACATATATATTAATGTGGGACATGGTTATAGCAGCAACAAGCACAAATTACCTCGAGAGACAAATAAAAGTGTGCAAATTTGCGGTATCAAAAGGTGTGAATGCAGTGGCTGGTGTAAACAAAAGACAATGTCTCTTGAAGAAACTGAGTTTGAAGGGTAAGGCGATGGGAGGTGCAAATGGTTAGCAAGAGATAAAATATGTATAAAATATGTATAAATATGTGCAAAACAGCAATTGTAAACAATCTTCTATTTGACAATAAATATATATATCTTGATAATAGTCATAAATATGAATAAATAAATACATAAAATCTTTACATCTCTGATCTACCTCTCCTAAAACAGTTCCTGGACCAGATGTTTGACCATATATGAAAAATATACAAATATACAATGATTTACTGCATCTAAATCGTAGCACCATGGTAAATGATTAGGTCAAGCACTATGAGAGTATTACATATACCAATTGAGTCATATAAGATATCCTTATCATAATTAAAGACATGTGTAAAGATCTTCCGTGGCATTCAAACCCCCTGGTGACTTGGTATCGAGCTGAATAATGTATCTAGTCTCCAGTTGTCTCAATTTCTGGTCCCTGTCACCACCCCGTCTGCTGGGGGGTATACTATCAATCACATAGTAGCTCAAGTATTTAATGTCTGATTGGTGGAATTCTTTAAAGTGCCGAGCTACCGGATATGTATTGTCTTGATGAGTTATTGCTCGTAGATGTTGTAAGACTCTTTTGAGAACCTGAAGTTTGGTGCTTCCTATGTATCTTAGGTCACAAGGGCACGTAAGAACATAAATAGCATATTCGGTTTTACATGTGAGTAATTTTTGTATAGTATACTCTCTATCACAAAATGGGGTGGTGTAGGTCTTAGTGTTTTTACCATGAGTACATGCTTTGCACGTTTTACATTTAAAAAAGCCCTTATGAGTCTGTAGCCATGTGGTACTCTCAATAATTTCAGGGTTGGTGGTAACTAAGCTATCCCTCATGGATGGTGCTTTACTGTATGTAATGGACACACGTTGCGGCAGCAAGGGTCCTATTACTGGATCGTTGAGTACCAGTGGCCAGTTGTTTTGTACTATCTTTTGAATGGCTTTATGTTGGTGACTGTAACCTAAAATCAAACGAAATTCTGGGGCTACAGGGCAGATGGCAGATATGGAAAGGGAAGCAGGGGGTGTCTGTTTGTTTTTTAGGAGGCTGTCCCGAGAGCTACTCATGGATTTGGAAATCGCCTGTGAGACAATGTAGGGGGCATATCCTCGTTCGAGGAATCTCTTTTTGCTCTCCAATTGGGCTTTGTGTAAATCCACCTCATTACTACATATGCGTCTCAAACGAAGCATCTCACCGTAAGGTATGCTATTAATCAAGTGTTTAGGGTGAGAGCTCTGGGCATGCAAGGTGGAATTGCCAGCTGTCTTTTTTCTGTGAAGGCGTGTCTCTAACACATTGTCATGAATATAGATTTGAGTGTCTAGAAAGTCAACCTCAGTTTCACTGATTGTGGCAGTAAATTTTAAATTCAAAAGATTGAAATTAATAGCCGTTACAAAATTAGTGGCTTGTTCTTTGGTACCCCGCCAGATAACAAAAAGATCATCAATGTAATGAAGCCATTTGATGATATGGCTTTCAACAATGTACTTGTGTTCAGTTTTGAGTACCAGCTCCTCCCACCAACCCATATGAAGGCATGCGTAGCTGGGGGAGAAGCTGGCACCCATCACTACACCCTGAATTTGCTGGTACAATAAGTTATTAAACATAAAAATGTTGTTGTACAGACAATATTCCATCATTGATATAATCATATCACTATGTTGCAGATCATATGTGGGGTTTTTTGCCAAGTAGTATTGGACTGCATTGATGCCATCAGAGTGTTGGATGCTGGTATAAAGCGAAGATACATCTAGAGTCATTAGCAAATAATCTTGTTGCCAGTGCACATCCTTAGTTTTCCGAATAAAGTCACTCGTGTCCCGCACGTATGACTCTAAATTTTTGACATGATCTTGCAAAAAATAGTCTACATAGATAGATGTATTTTCCAGTAATCCATCCTTGGCTGTAATGATCGGACGTCCCGGCGGTTTGTCTCTGTTTTTATGAATTTTAGGAATGAAATAAATAGATGGGGTTGTAGGATTGTCTTTCTTGAGAAATCTATATTCATCTTCACTGATAAGGTCTTTACCCTTCCAAATTGCCAGTTTTTTGTAAAATTTGAAGTAAGTGTCTTTAAGAAGTGCTGTGTTGCTGCGACTATAACATTGTCGATCATTTAGTTGGCTAAATGCCTCTTTTTTGTATTCCTCCTGGGGCCAAAGGACAATATTGCCGCCCTTGTCGCTGTTGTGTATAACTATATTTTTATTTTTTTGAAGTTTTTGAATCAAGTTCGAATACTGCTGGTCTTGTTTGTTATATTTCTTCTTGGTATTCAGCATCGATTTGTTTAGTTTTTTGATGTTTGCCGTGACTGTTTCATGGAACACATCTATTGCATCTCGTGGGGGCAATCGGATTGAATTTAGAGGTTGGTTTAAAGGGAGTCCGGATTTTTTGATTTCCTTGTTGTGGAATTTCCTTGGTAGAAGAAAGGTTCCCAAGTTCTTGTGTGGTGTTACCTTCCCATAAGTCAGTTAGTTCATTGAATAATGGCACATCTGACTGAGTTAATCTAGGTTGGAAATTGTCATCAACTTCAGAGATGTTGTGTTTGTTCCGAGAGTTGTCATTCTGGAGTAGGAAATATTTTTTTAATTTTAATTTTCTGACCCCTTTGTAAATATCCATCCTGGTTGATACATAATTGAAATCATTTTTTGGGCAGAAAGAAAGACCCAGACTTAAAATACGGATTTCTTCCGAAGTAAGTTCCAGTTGAGAGAGGTTGAGGTTGAGAGAGGTTGAGGCTGAGCTGTCTGTACCAATAAATGCTTTGGGGATAAGCGGACCTGTAACCTGAGTGCGGCTCAATTGTTGGACTCCCCATGTGTACTGATGTATTGGCGGACGTCCTGCCGCCGAGCCTGCACCACCCCAGAATCATCAGGGGGTCACGCAGTTCCCGATACATGGGGCTCAATATGTGAGGTACAGGCCATGGATTGAAGACAGCAACGCTTGCCGGAGCCTACCAAGGGCTTTTTATGCAGCATGGAATTCGTGAAAGCATCCATCCAGGTTTGATAAACGGACTACGTATCCCAGAATCCTGACATGCTGACTCATACAGAGCCGCCGAATCACGGCGCATGATTGCTGGTAAATAGGGAGGTGGAGTCCATTATGCTTTCACTGACTGTTGGCTTCCCCTGAGGAAGAGATGTTCTCGAAACGCGTCGGGCTACAGTCATTTGCTTGGATGTAACGGCGAGCTGAGCTGTCTGTACCAATAAAGGCTTTGGGGATAAGCGGACCTGTAACCTGAGTGCGGCTCAATTGTTGGACTCCGCATGTGTACTGATGTATTGGCGGACGTCCTGCCGCCGAGCCTGCACCACCCCAGAATCATCAGGGGGTCACGCAGTTCCCGATACACGGGGCTCAATATGTGAGGTACAGGCCATGGATTGAAGACAGCAACGCTTGCCGGAGCCTACCAAGGGCTTTTTATGCAGCATGGAATTCATGAAAGCATCCATCCAGGTTTGATAAACGGACTACGTATCCCAGAATCCTGACATGCTGACTCATACAGAGCCGCCGAATCACGGCGCATGATTGCTGGTAAATAGGGAAGTGGAGTCCATTATGATTTCACTGACTGTTGGCTGCCCCTGAGGAAGAGATGTTCTCGAAACGCGTCGGGCTACAGTCATTTGCTTGGATGTAACGGCGAGCTGAGCTGTCTGTACCAATAAAGGCTTTGGGGATAAGCGGACCTGTAACCTGAGTGCGGCTCAATTGTTGGACTCCCCATGTGTACTGATGTATTGGCGGACGTCCTGCCGCCGAGCCTGCACCACCCCAGAATCATCAGGGGGTCACGCAGTTCCCGATACACGGGGCTCAATATGTGAGGTACAGGCCATGGATTGAAGACAGCAACGCTTGCCGGAGCCTACCAAGGGCTTTTTATGCAGCATGGAATTCGTGAAAGCCTCCATCCAGGTTTGATAAACGGACTACGTATCCCAGAATCCTGACATGCTGACTCATACAGAGCCGCCGAATCACGGCGCATGATTGCTGGTAAATAGGGAGGTGGAGTCCATTATGCTTTCACTGACTGTTGGCTGCCCCTGAGGAAGAGATGTTCTCAAAACGCGTCGGGCTACAGTCATTTGCTTGGATGTAACGGCGAGCTGAGCTGTATGTACCAATAAAGGCTTTGGGGATAAGCGGACCTGTAACCTGAGTGCGGCTCAATTGTTGGACTCCCCATGTGTACTGATGTATTGGCGGACGTCCTACCGCCGAGCCTGCACCACCCCAGAATCATCAGGGGGTCACGCAGTTCCCGATACACGGGGCTCAATATGTGAGGTACAGGCCATGGATTGAAGACAGCAACGCTTGCCGGAGCCTACCAAGGGCTTTTTATGCAGCATGGAATTCGTGAAAGCATCCATCCAGGTTTGATAAACGGACTACGTATCCCAGAATCCTGACATGCTGACTCATACAGAGCCGCCGAATCACGGCGCATGATTGCTGGTAAATAGGGAGGTGGAGTCCATTATGCTTTCACTGACTGTTGGCTGCCCCTGAGGAAGAGATGTTCTCGAAACGCGTCGGGCTACAGTCATTTGCTTGGATGTAACGGCGAGCTGAGCTGTCTGTACCAATAAAGGCTTTGGGGATAAGCGGACCTGTGACCTGAGTGCGGCTCAATTGTTGGACTCCCCATGTGTACTGATGTATTGGCGGACGTCCTGCCGCCGAGCCTGCACCACCCCAGAATCATCAGGGGGTCACGCAGTTCCCGATACAAGGGGCTCAATATGTGAGGTACAGGCCATGGATTGAAGACAGCAACGCTTGCCGGAGCCTACCAAGGGCTTTTTATGCAGCATGGAATTCGTGAAAGCATTCATCCAGGTTTGATAAACGGACTACGTATCCCAGAATCCTGACATGCTGACTCATATAGAGCCGCCGAATCACGGCGCATGATTGCTGGTAAATAGGGAGGTGGAGTCCATTATGCTTTCACTGACTGTTGGCTGCCCCTGAGGAAGAGATGTTCTCGAAACGCGTCGGGCTACAGTCATTTGCTTGGATGTAACGGCGAGCTGAGCTGTCTGTACCAATAAAGGCTTTGGGGATAAGCGGACCTGTAACCTGAGTGCGGCTCAATTGTTGGACTCCCCATGTGTACTGATGTATTGGCGGACGTCCTGCCGCCGAGCCTGCACCACCCCAGAATCATCAGGGGGTCACGCAGTTCCCGATACACGGGGCTCAATATGTGAGGTACAGGCCATGGATTGAAGACAGCAACGCTTGCCGGAGCCTACCAAGGGCTTTTTATGCAGCATGGAATTCGTGAAAGCATCCATCCAGGTTTGATAAACGGACTACGTATCCCAGAAACCTGACATGCTGACTCATACAGAGCCGCCGAATCACGGCGCATGATTGCTGGTAAATAGGGAGGTGGAGTCCATTATGCTTTCACTGACTGTTGGCTGCCCCTGGGGAAGAGATGTTCTCGAAACGCGTCGGGCTACAGTCATTTGCTTGGATGTAACGGCGAGCTGAGCTGTCTGTACCAATAAAGGCTTTGGGGATAAGCGGACCTGTAACCTGAGTGCGGCTCAATTGTTGGACTCCCCATGTGTACTGATATATATATATATATATAAATTCAATGAAAAAACCAAAGGTTTCACACATGTTATAGTTAGCTGGACATTTCACTCGTAAAAAACCAATGAAATTCCCCCGTTATAGTTAGTTCAGCTAACTATAACTCGCGCGCCCGCAATGCACTACTGATGACGTCACATATTACATCACTCATGACATGGTCAGTGACATCACTCATGACATCACTGATGACATCTCAAATGACATCACTGATGACATCATCCAGTGAATGTGTGTTTTTCTGAAAATTAAATATGTTTTATATATGTATATCTCAAGGTCGATGGAAGAATAAATGAGTATATAAGTGTCTAAATTGATGATTTCTTTCTGAAAAATTGATTGTATAACTGACTGATTAAGTGTATCTTAGTGAATACATGGCTTAGTGAGTAATGTTTAAATGTGTAAATACCTGTATCAGTCTCTCACTTTGTGTATAAGTGGCTGCATGGGTTGGTGAGTAGCTACATGGGTGTCTATATAGGTTATTAGTTGGTTTTTTGAGTATCAGTCTGAGTGTCTTCATGGTGCAGTGGGGGGCATTACGTAGTGCATAGGTGCATGAATGAGTGACTCACTGTTTGTATGTGTTGAAGTCAGCATGTGTGCAGGACTGTATGGGTGGATGAGTGTGTGCATGGGTGTGTTAGTGAGTGAATGACTGTCTCAATAGTGTCTTCATAAGTAACTACATATGTTTTAAACTAGTATATGTGACTATTGTTGTTTATAAGTGAGTATATGTGAGAGTGAGAGATTGGAAGAGTTCCTGTATGAATAAGTATGTGTTTCTATAAGTGATTGTTAAAAAGACTAAGTATGTGTAAGTTTCTGTTAAAGTAAGTGTGCTGGTGTGTGTATAACTGTATATGCAAGTAAATGGATGTTTGTTTCTTTATTAGCATGAGTGACTATGTGTGTGAGTAACTCTATGGATGAGTGGGATTGTGTTACAGGATGTTTAGGTGTATGAGTACATATGATGTGTGAGTACATGTATGAGTGACTGTATAGGATTGTTGGTGGATGAGTGGATGTGTATGTGGATCTTAGAATTACTGAATAGGTTGTTGTAACTGTTATTGGTATGTCCATTGTTTTGAAAATTTTAGTGTCTATTTTTGAATGTTTGTATCAAAGGTTATATTAGGGTGAGAGGAGGTCTACCACTCTCTCACAAGGATAATGTCATCAGTGATGTCATTTGAGATGTCATCAGTGATGTCATGAGTGATGTCACTGACCATGTCATGAGTGATGTAATATGTGACGTCATCAGTAGTGCATTGCGGGCGCGCGAGTTATAGTTAGCTGAACTAACTATAACGGGGGAATTTCATTGGTTTTTTACGAGTGAAATGTCCAGCTAACTATAACATGTGTGAAACCTTTTGTTTTTTCATTGAATTTCTAAGGTTTTTTAAATGCTAATTCCTAACTATAACGTGTGTGAAACCCATGGTTTTTTCAGTGCATTTGCAAGGTTTTTTAAATGCTAATTCCTAACTATAACGTGTGTGAAACCCATGGTTTTTTCAATGAATTTGCAAGGTTTTTTAAATGCTAATTGTTTTTTTTTTTCTTCTATTTTTTTTTACATATTTTTATTTTAATTTTCTATCCTTTTTTAAAGACTATGGTTAAATTTTTAAAATTCTATAATATGTTTTTTTTAATATATTTTATAAAATAAACATGTAAAATTTATTAGCAATACATTTTTTCCTTTTTTTTTTATTTTTTTTTTAGTACGCGTACCGTAAGCTTACGGTAAGCGTACGGTTTACGCAACGTCCGTAATTTATCTACGCTGTTTGCGTATAGTTACGCAATTTGCGTAGCCGCGCGTCCTCCGCGTGGGACGCATACGCGTGTACGCTACACGCGCACGTTACGCGGAAGTGTCGGGGAGTGACTGTTAAGCGCATGCGCGCAAGCGCGTGTCTTTTTTACGCGCATGCGTACTTTTGCCGTAAGCGCACCGTAAGCGTACCGTAAGCGTACGGTAGGTCATGTGATCATGAAACACAACTTTTGATTGGTTGAAACTACTTTCAGTTCTAGAACTCTCCTACACCACACCCATTCCCCTCATTTCTGCTTGTGATCCCTTAGGAGAAGGAGCTGGGTTGTCTTTGTGATACGATGGCAGAACAGCAGAGCCCTTCTGAGAGTGAGGCTAGCAGCACTACCTTGAGGCAGAGAGCAGGAAACAAAAGACCTCTTACGTATGGGATTATTTTACTTTTCCAGAAGGCCAGCAAAAGGTAAATGCACCCTTAGTGACTTGCAAGCTGTGTAAGCGTGTACTTTCAAGAGGTAATTCTACCAGGAAGTATTCCTTTGGGAATCACACCATGATGAGACACCTTAAGGATGTACACAGAAGGACACATGCTCGACTTACTGAAGGTAACCCTTCAGTAAATCAACCAAGCACATCCACAGCAGCTCAGCCTGGACCATCATCTGCAGAGCCGAGTCCTTCTTCTGCAGGTCAGGTGAGCCCTTCATCTGTGGGGGGAGCATCTCCTTTTTCTGGTCCTCTGGAAATTAACCCTCGGTTTGCGAGGGTTGAAGTACGGTGCACCCATTGTCACGATCTAATTACTTATAGGAAGACCAGTGTTTCCCTAGTGAACAGTAAAATAGATCAGCACACTTGTCGTACCGTCTAATATTCCCAATCTTTCTTTCCTCTGTCCCTGCATGAACACAACGGCTCTTTTAAGAGCCAACCTTACCTTTCATCTATTTTTTATATATTTTTAAAAAAACTTTTTTTATTTTTTTTTACCGTACGCGTACGGTACGCGTAATTTATTTTTTTTTTTTTTAAAAACACTAAAAATCAATTATCACATTACAAGGTCCTTGAGAGACTACAATTAAAAACTGCAAATGTGATTGTAGAGAAGTGGAAAAAAGGGACCATGACATTATTGACTTACCATAGCCACTCAAAAAAAGATTTATTCATTTAATTTATTTTTAATTGCTTTTTAAATGGTTATAGTTTTCGAAAATTTTCTATCTCAATCTGAAAAAAAAGAAAAAAGTATTAATATTTAATAAAACATTTAATAATACAGTACACATATTTACATATTTTTCAAAAAATATTTTTGCCTTTTTTTTGCTGTTTTTTTTTTGTGAAAGCAATTGCATTCATCATTTAACAGCAGGCAAAAAAAAATTAACAATCTCAAAGATTGTTTTTAAAAAAGCCCAGAATCTCTTTTTTCATAAACATAACTTTAAAGAAATGCATAATATTCTAAAAAAATATCATCTAATATCTATACTTATTTCTTTAAAATACCGTCTGATATTTTTGTTTCAGAAGTATAATCACAATAATATATGTCAAATAACTCCACAATACATCTGGTTCCATTTCCTTTAGGCCAAATAGTAATTTTAAAATTCTTTTTTGTTTAATTTCCAATGGTAATCCAATAAAAAACAAAAGTTTAAATTGTACAGATGTCACCGTTTCTCTGTAACATTTTGGTTTCCGAAAGATTAATTAATAATTAAATAAGTCCACAATAGAATTGTTTACTTTTCCGCATGGCCAAATAGTAATTTTAAAAATCTTTTTTGAAAAAATTTCCAATGGCAATCCAATAACATTCCAAAATTTAAATTGTGCAGATGTTACCGATTTTTTCGAAATTTTTGGTTTTCCAAAATTTCCTTAAAAAATGGAAAAATTCCACATTACAATTGGTTACCTTTCCATTAGGCCAAATGATAATTTGTTAAATCTTTTTATTTGTAAATTCCAAATGGTAATCCAATAACATGGTAAAATTGTTTTCTCCAGATGTTGTCAAATCTCTCTAAAATTTAGGTTTCAGGAAGATTAGATAGGAATTTGCTAAATCAAAAGGCAAACGTTGCTTAAAAATCAATTGGGAATCATTACACAGTGTCCAGCCTTTTTCACATTTAAGATAAACTGTGTAATGACCAGAAGTTACAGTAGGTCCATCATGGAAAATTATTGCAACTGTTACAAAAGTTTTTCCTGAAATTGATAATTGCTGTCCTGTAAACTTCTTTATTAAAGTATCCAATTTTGAACCATCAGCTCTACATCGTTGCATCATTAAAATTACATACTGTCTGTATTCCTTTAAAATTAATGTTGAAAACATGTCAGATTTACACTCACTGCATTGCATGCTATGATTAGCATCTTTAACTAATTTAGCAAAAGTGACTGTTTTACTCTCTGGCAATGTTAAATAAATAAACCTTTCAGAATCAACATTAGAGCCACATATATTATAACAGTTTTCACAACTATGTTCCCATTTATAAGAGAGACCAAACATATTTTGTATTTGTACCCCTTCCTCTTCCAGTACCTGAAGAAAATACATCAAGAATTCCTGTGCATCTTGCTGTACATTTTGAGAAAACTGTGTTCGTCCTGAACATACATCTAAAAGTTTTCTAATTTCAGTAGCACTTTCTATTTGAGTTTTATCATTACTCAGCTTTTCAAAAAGGAGACTCAGCACAGTACAGAATCTTTTTCCCTGATTTACTATTATCTGCTCTTGCAAACTTTCCAGATAAAATGCAACATTCAGCACTACATTAGCGTAGCAGTTGACACCAGAGCTATTTTCAAAATGACATCCTACAACCTGTTCTTCATTTTCCTTATTCTTTTTGCTTGCAATTACATCACTCCTCTTTTTTTTCCTCCTCTCTACATCTTCATTACAGATATTCTCATTTCTCCTTTTACGAGAAACTACACGTTTCTCCAACACAGGATACTGACCTAAATGAGGAGCATAGCTTCTTCTTAATCTATTATACTCCTTTACACAGTTTGTATCAGCACTAACTTTTGAATCATCAAAGTCTATCATGAATAAACCTGATAATGTTTTCACTCGTGACAAAGCAACATATGCCATACCTTCTTTGAACACAGTTGAACCAATGTTCACAAATGCACAATCTACAGTCAATCCTTGAGACTTGTGAATAGTTACAGCATATGCTAGAGAAAACGGAAACTGCTTCCTACGTACATATAAGTCTTTCACAAGCATGAAACGAACTGTACAACGACAAATATCTTTAACTTCTTCTATCTGATCAAATTTTATTTTTAAACATTCAATTCCATCTTTTTCCTGATAATTAATAAAACCCACAACTCTTCCCATAGCTCCATTAACTAAACCTTTTTCAACATCCAAATTTCTCCTTAAAAATACTCTACAGTTCATGCAAACATATAGATTTTTTTCTAATCCAGCTGTTTTGGAAATCTTCTTCTCTAGTGAATCCAATTTATTTTTCAGTGTGCCTGTTAATGTGACAGTAATTCTTCCATCCTCAATTTTGTCCACTGCTTCCAATTTCCTGATATCTTCCTTTTCCAATTTCAAAAGCTCCTCATTGAATATTGAGCACTCACGTAGAGTTGGCATTAAGCAGATGACACTTTTGTTTTCTGCAATGTTCTTGTATATCTTCTCTGCAACTATTTCTTCCTTTGGAAATAAATTATGTAGCAGCCGAGTCTGTAATGCTTTTTTGCCAGCTTCTGTGAGTAGTCCAATCCTGATATCTTTCAGAATACTTCCATATTCTTCATCGTTTGCTTGCCTCATATTAGTTGTAAGTTCCTTGTACTCAAAGAAGGACCAAATATTTGCATTACCGATGCTTCCCAATGACTTCTTCGTGTCTTCATGTGTCACAGTATTAAACACTGGTTGTCCTTTAACTGGAGTAAGTTGCAAAAGATCTCCAAAAACTATGACGTGTTTTCCTCCAAATAACACGTCATAGTCTGACTTCAGAATTTGCTGCATTCTTAAATGCACAAAGACAAGCATTAAGTTCGATACCATGCTCACCTCATCAATAATGAGAACTTGCATCTTCTTCAATACTCTTGAAACTTCCAAGCATGCTTCTCCAGTTAGCTTGTTGTATTGTATTTTGTTCTCATGCTCCACTGGTAACATTAGCAAACGATGTAAAGTGATTCCTTTTATGTTATATGCTGCTAACCCAGTTGGAGCAGTAACCACACAAGACAAAGTAGAATCCGTTTTTTGCTGTAGGTAGCTTCTGATGACTTTTATAAGGAAACTTTTTCCAGTTCCAGCTTGTCCGCTTACATACATCCTGATTGGATGAAATGATGTGCATGAGCACTCTTTTTTTTCATGTAGAAATCCGTGATCAATTTTGTTTCTGATCTCTTCATAAATTTGTTGCTGCTCTTGATTCAGTTGTCTTTCCAAATTTTGTAAGTCTATAAATTCTTCTTGAGCTTGATTCATAGCTGTTTCCACTTCATTCATGGCTATTGATGCTTCATTTTCAACGATTGGTTGTCCTAGGGGATCTTGACTGAGTGTTCCTGAACTTTGGCTGTCCTGAGAACTGTCTCTAGCTATTTCTGCTGCAATTGTAGTTTCCTGTTCAATTTCTTCATTTAACATTTGCAGATAAGTTGTGAATGTTCTGCATTGTATGCTGTCTTTGCAAGCATTAAATGAATCTTCATAGCTTTGAAATTCTCCCAGTAGTTCATCCTCTGTACGCCATGGTTTAAACAGCTGTAAAAGAGCCAAGTAGTAAAATTCCTTTTTGTCAGTAGTGTCGCAACTCAGCTTCCGGTGATTTATCAAACTTCCTTTTGTTTGCTTCACCAAACATCCTTCCTCACCAATAACTTTATATTTTCCATTGTTGATGTCTTCTGCGGCTTTCCGTGAATAAATGTAGTTCTGCAGCACTTCATAGAGACACATGTTCTCCAGATGATGACTTCTCTTTGGGTAATATGTATCCAACATGTTTGATTTCAAAATATCTGTACTTTCTGGGTCATTCTCGGCCAAATATTCAATTTCTCCAACAGATTTCAGTACCCGATTTCTCATTGCTGCAAGGCCTAAACTTGCCCAAATTATTCTTCTTGATTTCGAGTAGAGACTTGCAGAAGATAACCTATCTGAACATTCGTAGGATCCAATTTCTCGATGCGATAACATCTTCAAACTGAAACTGTACAGCTTCTTACTGACAGTTTTCTCGTGAGAAATCTCTTCCCACATTTCCTTCAATTCTGTTTTTTCTGATTTCGTAATGTAAGACGTTACATATCGAGCAACAGCAATGGAATTGTCAGCTACATACTGTATATCCATGTTAGCGTTCCACATGGATAAAATCACTGGGTTGTAGTCATTTATATTTTTTGATTCTTCTTTTCTTTTAAGGTTGTAGGTATTCTTAGGTGATTTTCTTGTGATAGTATGTCTCACAGCTGACATAAAACTGTTAACTCTTCCTTTTGAAAGAACAGGTCTAGGAAATCCAAATCGACATTTAGTGTAGTATTTATCTTTGCTCTTGTATTTCCGTCGACAGTATTTTCCACACCGATGACTTTGGAAACGTGAAACTTGCTCCTTTAACTTTTTCTCTTCTGTGCTTTTTGGTATAGCACATGTTGCATATTCTTCAATGTAAGATAACACTGCTTCATCAGTATCTGTTCCAAACTTTGGGGCATCCTTGATCCACAACAGCATATGAATATGAGGAGCACCTCTTGCCTGGTACTCTTTTCTCCAAAAGAAATCCACTACTTCTCCTAGAGGTGGATTTTTTTTATTGCAGATGAAGGACATCATAGCCTCAAATCTATGATTGAAATATCTGCAGACATTAACCGGATCCAATGAGCACAGTTCTCCTGCTGTTTTGTATTAGATGTTTTTAATGTTTGAATTTGCCTCTCGTAGAAAATCCAGTAAATCATCCCAAGCGTACTCAGCACAGCTTAGGGTAAGGAACCATGTTGGTGTTCCTAAATTCCGTAACATGCATTTTAATTCACCATGGCGTCGGTACCAATATTCATTTGTCCCACGCTGACAAGCCATCAGATTGATCAGTTGTGTTTCCAAATGATCATCTCGGTGCTGCACTTTCTCCATAAAATCCTTAGCAGACACATTTTGTAAATGTACTCCACTTTTTAAAATGTGATTTACTGCATAAGACAGTGCAGACAAGTCGCTTTCAAATAAAAGATGGAACAAATAAGGAATACTTTGTCGAAATCTGGGATCTTCAGCATATAGTCTTGTAGTCCGATACTCAGAAGCTGGAATCTGTTCCGGACGTTCATCGTATCGTCCTCCTTTTCCTTTAGGAAACAGCTGGGGAAAACATCGAGCTTCCAAGCTCTCCTCCCATACACTCACGGGAGTTCCTTTTGCTTTCTTCATCTGAAATAGATCAATATTGTCTCCCATAACTTCTTTTGAATGAAGAGGATGTATGCTAAAATGTTCATAAATTTCTTCTTCCTTTGACTTGTCCACTTTTTCAATTTGTCCAGTTGGTGTTTCTGTGTCTTCTTGTAAATCTTCTTCTTCTTCTTCTTCTATATAAATTGATTCATACCATTTGTTATTCCTTTTCAAATACAAATTTGCTCTTTGTACTTTCCGTACATCTACCAGCTCCTGCCAAATCTTCTTATTCTTTGTAGGTACACCATTAACCAGAATAATTAATGGTTCAGTTTCCAAAGTATCCGCATCAATAGTTTCCATATTTTTTTTCAAATCCAAGGGCAAATACACCACTCTACCTTTTAAACCTCTCAGTAAATCTGAAGGAGGTAATTTACCAGTTTTGGGCTCCATACGTACTATGGTCTGGAACGGATGAACACATTGAATGAGTATAGACTCATATGTATTTAATTCAGAAAGTTCAGCAGGAATAGCATCCAATTCTAAATTATTATGTACAGCTCTGGTCGGCATTCTATTTTCCTCTAACTTGTTGTAACAGTATTTACAAATACGCCGAACTTCACCCAATTCAAAACAATTTTCAAGAAATATATAGGTGGCAAAATCCTTCCACTTATAATTATCTTCATTTTCACTCTTTCTGTAGAGATCAACATACCTGGTTTGTTTTCTATAATGAGTTCTGCGGCAACAAATACAAGTTATATTTGGTCTTTCATTAGAGATTATTGCAAATTTTGTTATGTGATCATTAAATGTCTTACTTACAGAGGGTTCTACATTTTCTTCCACTTCTTCCTCATTTACTGTGTCCTTCTCTGCACTGTTTTGTTCAGGACCAAAGTAACAAAACTGAATTTCATCAACAACCTTCTCTACATCTGATACCGTTCCACGGAACAGAGCCCTATTCAATTCATCTAACTTTATTGCTGGACTTTTAGCAAAATACAACCGTCTCACAAACTTTCTCATTTCAGTATGATGAACAGCCAGCATCCTAAAATGATGGAAAACACTATTACACACTTTTCTAGATAGACAAGCCAGAGAATGACCCTGCAAACCAGTATTCTCTCTCACTCTGCATGGATCTAGACTTTGAAGCACCTTAATCTTCTGTTTCACACTTTTTTTGCTATATTCTCTTAGAAACTCACGAAATTTATCAATAGATTCCTGACGCACAGTGCAAATACTACTACAATTCCAAGTGTACACTGGGGCTTTAGGACGTCTCCCCATAGCCTCATCCGCCATCACTTGTACCTCATCTCTTGGAACCATTATCTCCTTCTCCATTATGCAACCATTTTTCACTTCGTAAGCACGACCTCTGGTGTCAACTGCATGCAGCAACCTATTACTTTGAAAATAGCTCTCTTCATTAAAAAAAGGTTCACTACTTGAACTATGCATCCATTTTCCTAAAAACACTTTACAAAAGTTTGTTCTGTTCACTACTCTTTTCCTTTTGCTATGTGATTTCAGTACATTAACCATTTTGTCTAATGTACGCATCCTATTCAAAATTAAAATGAATAGTTTCCTTTTTAATGCTAATGCCTTTGCTGCAATGGCTTCAATTTCTTTTTTTCTCTTAAAAAACTTTGCCTTTTGCTTATATTTCTTCACATCCTTTATCAAATTGGACATAACTCTCCTCTGAAACATTTTTCTACGTATCTCTTTAAACGCTGTTTTTCTGTTTAAGTTTATCTTTTGAGTTGCAGAAGGTATATTTGCATTAACTAAATTCTCAATTTTTTCCTGTCCTTTTCGATTCAAATCATTCTTTCCAGTACAGACATTTTGTACATTTTTCCTTTTTTTGAATATGTTCCTTAGAAAATCTTTTTTTTCCTTACCAGAAGATTTTTTCTTCTTCCCAACATGAGCATCTTCAACTAACTTAGGTCCTCCAGTTGTCTTCAAATATAGGTTTTTTTTCTGCTCTTTTTTTGCTCTGGATTTTGTAGGCATCTTAAATTTTGTTCACTGCTCTTCAGCAATACCTGAAAAAAACTAAAAAAAAATTCCTTTATTTTATTTAAATATATTACTACATTTGTTTTCACATTAGTCACAAAACGAAATTTCTTTGCCAATTTGAAAGCACACTTACTGCTCTTTTTTTTGGCAAGTGATGAACACTTTTACAGACTGACACATTATGAATCCACTTTTCAGATTTTTTACAAAGCACATGTCCAAACTGCTTTTTCAGACCAGCATCATTTCTAACCTGGGTGTCTGCCTACACTCCAGCAAGGGCAACCAGCCTTAGTGATGCTGAATGTATTTGCATTACTGACTGAAACCTCAAACCCCACTCGCTTGTGAATACTGTGCATGATTCCACATGGTAAGCAGCTACCTGTGTGCTAAGAGTCTGCTTCTGCACCAAAAAATGGCTCCCCCTTTCCATCTAATGCAACTGTGAAATCTCCAGAGCAATACGCAATAAATCTCTGCCTGTAATTCCTATTTGTACAACTGAGTCATGTTTTCACATTAGTCACAAAACGAAATTTCTTTGCCAATTTGAAAGCACACTTACTGCTCTTTTTTTTGGCAAGTGATAAACACTTTTACAGACTGACACATTATGAATCCACTTTTCAGATTTTTTACAGAGCACATGTCCAAACTGCTTTTTCAGACCAGCATCATTTGTAACCTGGGTGTCTGCCTATACTCCAGCAAGGGCAACCAGCCTTAGTGATGCTGAATGTATTTGCATTACTGACTGAAACCTCAAACCCCACTCGCTTGTGAATACTGTGCATGATTCCACATGGTAAGCAGCTACCTGTGTGCTAAGAGTCTGCTTCTGCACAAAAAAAATGTCTCCCCCTTTCCATCTAATGCAACTGTGAAATCACCAGAGAAATACGCAATAAATCTCTGCCTGTAATTCCTATTTGCACACAGAGTCATGTTTTCACATTAGTCACAAAACGAAATTTCTTTGCCAATTTGAAAGCACACTTACTGCTCTTTTTTTTGGCAAGTGATAAACACTTTTACAGACTGACACATTATGAATCCACTTTTCAGATGTTTTACAAAGCACATGTCCAAACTGCTTTTTCAGACCAGCATCATTTGTAACCTGGGTGTCTGCCTACACTCCAGCAAGGGCAACCAGCCTTAGTGATGCTGAATGTATTTGCATTACTGACTGAAACCTCAAACCCCACTCGCTTGTGAATACTGTGCATGATTCCACATGGTAAGCAGCTACCTGTGTGCGAAGAGTCTGCTTCTGCACCAAAAAATGTCTCCCCCTTTCCATCTAATGCAACTGTGAAATCACCAGAGCAATACGCAATAAATCTCTGCCTGTAATTCCTATTTGCACACAGAGTCATGTTTTCACATTAGTCACAAAACGAAATTTCTTTGCCAATTTGAAAGCACACTTACTGCTCTTTTTTTTGGCAAGTGATAAACACTTTTACAGACTGACATATTATGAATCCACTTTTCAGATTTTTTACAAAGCACATGTCCAAACTGCTTTTTCAGACCAGCATCATTTGTAACCTGGGTGTCTGCCTACACTCCAGCAAGGGCAACCAGCCTTAGTGATGCTGAATGTATTTGCATTACTGACTGAAACCTCAAACCCCACTCGCTTGTGAATACTGTGCATGATTCCACATGGTAAGCAGCTACCTGTGTGCTAAGAGTCTGAATCTGCACCAAAAAATGTCTCCCCCTTTCCATCTAATGCAACTGTGAAATCACCAGAGCAATACGCAATAAATCTCTGCCTGTAATTCCTTTTTGCACACAGAGTCATGTTTTCACATTAGTCACAAAACGAAATTTCTTTGCCAATTTGAAAGCACACTTACTGCTCTTTTTTTTGGCAAGTGATAAACACTTTTACAGACTGACACATTATGAATCCACTTTTCAGATTTTTTACAAAGCACATGTCCAAACTGCTTTTTCAGACCAGCATCATTTGTAACCTGGGTGTCTGCCTACACTCCAGCAAGGGCAACCAGCCTTAGTGATGCTGAATGTATTTGCATTACTGACTGAAACCTCAAACCCCACTCGCTTGTGAATACTGTGCATGATTCCACATGGTAAGCAGCTACCTGTGTGCTAAGAGTCTGCTTCTGCACCAAAAAATGTCTCCCCCTTTCCATCTAATGCAACTGTGAAATCACCAGAGAAATACGCAATAAATCTCTGCCTGTAATTCCTATTTGCACACAGAGTCATGTTTTCACATTAGTCACAAAACGAAATTTCTTTGCCAATTTGAAAGCACACTTACTGCTCTTTTTTTTGGCAAGTGATAAACACTTTTACAGACTGACACATTATGAATCCACTTTTCAGATTTTTTACAAAGCACATGTCCAAACTGCTTTTTCAGACCAGCATCATTTGTAACCTGGGTGTCTGCCTACACTCCAGCAAGGGCAACCAGCCTTAGTGATGCTGAATGTATTTGCATTACTGAGTCCAACCTCAAACCCTTAAACTATTCTTTTATTATACCAGTACACCTTAATTTATTGTGAAAACATAGTCCATATTATTTTACATGTTCCTCACATTTAAATTTCTCCCAAAACAGAAAATAATAAACACAACTTCAACAAAAAGAATTGCATTTCTATTATTCATTTCTTAATTTACCATATACATCCCCTCTCAGACTCTAAACTCACCTTTAAAATTAGTTAGTTGTGAAAGAAATGTGGCACTCAAACAGCAGATTATCAGAGCCAGGATCTCTGTTCTCTACACCTCTCTCCTCTCAGCAGAACCAGATAATGCCAAACTTTCCCTCTCTTTTTCCACACATATACATGTTAGTTTCAAATCTCAGTGCTTGCCCCTTTTTTTCAAATGTAATCACACATTTCTATTGGTTGAAAACCCAACCCTTTTCCAAAAGTACCCTTCCCCCAACTTGACTTCTGCCTAGTACCCTTCCCCCAACTTGACTTCTGCCTGCTACCATAGCAACAGCTCATGGAACACTGCTGTGTGGAGTCAGGTCAGAAGTTCGCCAAACAATGTTTCAATTCCAAAGAGCAAGAGTGCTTGACTTTTCAAACCTAACAGCAAATCCATAGTACTGTTCTTTGGTAACACATTTTTCTGTACCAATACAAAACATGCTTCTATTAATTTACACATACAGCCTAGTTTTTATTCTAGAATGGTATGAAACAGCCAATCAGTTGTTTTTTTTTTGAAAAAAATATGTATGCCTCCATTTCCAAACTGTCTTTCTTTTCATATTGCCATTCTACTGAAAGACACCTCCCCTGAGTGCATCCAGTTCTCCTTTGAAGATGTTCACAGTGTGGATTGTAGGGCACAGCTATGTCTTCTGGAGTGAAAAGTATGCAGAGAAAACAGATATGGTGAGAGACCTTGCTTTGCCAAATGTAGACATTAAATGGATTGGTCAGAGAGGGTTAAAGTGGCACCAATTGATGCCATTGGTGAAATCCTTCATGCACATCCAACACCCTGACCTCATAATAGTGCACTGTGGTGGCAATGACCTAGGCACTTTGACTGGGGTAGGTCTGGAAATGCTTATGAAGGAGACCTTTGCACAACTGTTTTCACTTTTCCCTAAAACTGCCTTTGTGTTTTCTAACATATGCCAAAGGCAAAAATGGAACTGGTCCAATCATTTCTTTCTGCAGATTGACAAAGCAAGAAAGCACGTCAACAAATCTGTTTCTGCTTTCCTCCGTGACTATGGTATGGGTTCCATTTACCACAACAACTTGCGTTATGACATGCAAGACATTTATAGAGGAGATGGTGTACACTTCAATGATGAAGGGAACAGAGTCTTCCTCTTGAACCTTAGACTCTGCATCGGTACTTACTTGTAGGTACCACTAAAAAATCACTTAATAAACACAACGGCTCTTTTTAGAGCCCCCTAATATCTAAACACTTAAATCTGATTTTCATTTCTTTTTTTATTTTATTTTTCTACCGTACGCTTACCGTACGCGTACCCCGTGATTTTTTTTAAAATCAATAAATGTTTTCTTTGTACTTTTCTGTCCTTCTTTGACCCCCTTACAAATGTTAGGGGGTCTGTAACTCTCCTCCTTGCCCCCTTTTCTTGTTATCACTCTTTTTTTTCTGAGTGAAACACACGAAATGGCGGCCGCCGCTTCCTGGTTTCGACCGATTCGAATGTTTACTAAGATCTAAGAGCCAATCAGAATCGCGCTCGCGCACGCCACCGTACGCGTACGGTAAGCGTACCGTAAGCGCACCGTAAGCTGGCTCAGATATATATATTGATTTAAAGGCTATTTTCTCAGAATCTACTGAACAGATTTACACCAAACCTACAAAAGGCACTTCCTTGACCTGAGGACTACCTCTCTGCCAAATTTCTAGTAATTCTGTTCAGCCGTTCAGGCTGTAGCTGTGTCTAAAGGTCCTATGGAAAAATGCATGGGAAAAACACGTTTTGGGACCCCCCTTTTATCTCAGCCCCCGCTTGACGAATCCCCCCGAGACTTTCAGGGAAGGAGCGGAGCGTAGCGCCCCACCTATTTTGAAAAATTCGCGAGGATTCGTCGACCGGCGCCAAAGTTATTCAAAATAGAATGTTGCGGATTTCCTATGGAAACGTGGTCCTAACTATAACTACCTACTGGCGACCGCCAGTAGGTAATATATATATATATCTCAGCCCCCGCTTGACGAATCCCCCCGAGACTTTCAGGGTACGAGCGGAGCGTAGCGCCCCACCTATTTTGAAAAATTCGCGAGGATTCGTCGACCGGCGCCAAAGTTATTCAAAATAGAATGTTGCGGATTTCCTATGGAAACGTGGTCCTAACTATAACTACCTACTGGCGACCGCCAGTAGGTAATATATATATATATATTACCTACTGGCGGTCGCGGCCGCGTGCCCACCGTGCGTGCACGGCACTAACTGCGTAAAGTGGGCGCACGGTGCGCGAAGCGCACCGCGTGCTCACTGTGCGCGCACGGAACGAACTGCGTTAAGTGGGCGCGCACGCCACGAATGGCGTAGAGTAACTTAGCATTTAAAAAACCGTACAAATTCACTGAAAAAACCATAGGTTTCACACACGTTATAGTTAGGAATTAGCATTTAAAAAACCTTGCAAATTCACTGAAAAAACCATAGGTTTCACACATGTTATAGTTAGCGGAAATTTTACTGATAAAAAACCAATTAAATTCCCCCGTTATAGTTAGTGCAGGCAACTATAACTCACGCGACCGCAATCTTCTGCTGATGACATATGTGTCTTTATGAAAAAAAAATATTTGTAATATATGTATAGCTAAAAATGTATGGAAGAAGACATGGGCAAATAAGTGTCTAAATACAGTATTAGCATCAGCAGAGGATTGCGGTCGCGTGAGTTATAGTTGCCTGCACTAACTATAACGGGGGAATTTCATTGGTTTTTTATCAGTAAAATTTCCGCTAACTATAACATGTGTGAAACCTATGGTTTTTTCAGTGAATATATATATATATATATATCCCGTAGATTCCGTCTTACCTTCAATCCCACACAAAGACGGATGAGGACCACAGTAAGTGCTTGGAAATTTTATTCGTGCTCAGCCATGACGCTTTTCAGCCCACTACGAGCCTTGATCACATGACATGGGCTCCGCGTTTATCTCACATATTTAAAGTGACAAAGTGCTGAGTGGTAACAACCATGTGTTCAAACAGCGCAATAGTCATAGAAAACATTTGCAATAAAATCATGAAGATAACATAATGAATACATAATGCTATTACAATTGGAAAAAACGGGTTAAAAAGATTGACAGCATTAAAAGTGTATAAATATAATGCTTAAAATGCATATGAAAATTGATTAGCAGTTTTTAAAATTGTATAATACAAAATCATCACTGTTTTCAAATATCGCACATAATCTGTTACAGTGTCTGTTAAGATGAATTCAGTCCACAGTGGTCCTGTATCTATTTATTTATGGCACTGTCCCTTGTGCTTATGTAAAACCCATATTCCAACAATTTCTGTCACATTATTTAACATATGTATTCAAAACCAAGTCATGCCGACTTGCCTTTATAGTTAACATAGTTTTAAGTGCCATTTGCCAAAAGTGTCATAGTGCAATACATAAAAGTGATTGAAGTGGTATAAAGAAAAAATTTGCAAAATATAATCTGCTAGTGCAATATGTGCAGCTCCAATACGATTTAAAATAATTTCATAGTTTCCTGCATTAGACACAAGTAAAGATCAGGTATAGGCAGAGATATCTTGGCACTGGAGCCCCAAGCCTAAGGTGCCTTCACTTTCCTTTTTATTGTTGTACATGAATGTACTTGAGTTATAATTTTATTAAGTCATTTCATTTTGGGGATTTTTTCATTTATTCATTTTTTTACATTTGTCTAGGTAGCCAAAACATCTTAGTATAAATACCATTGTTTTATGTAATCATCTTCATCAACTTTATTTCACACCACTTGGGTGCATAAAAGTACACAGATCAAACATTTCAATGCAGATGATAAATATAAGTTAAAAAACAGTGCAACTTGCAATCAAATTACTGGAATGGCATGATCAGAAAAATAAACCAACAAAAACATTACAGTGCAAATAATAATCGCAAGGTAAAAACAATACAGGTACATAACCTTTAACCAGTAGCAGCATTCATGAGTTAAAATAACTACCAACGATTAAAACAGTGACTCTTAGGATATTATGGATAAATTATTAAAGGCCTTACGAGATCTCACAGTGGCCAATAAGAAGGAAGCAAGTACAAAACAGACAAATGGGGTTTCTAGTTGATAAAATAGAAAGAGAGCTGAAGCTGGGTTACAAATGGAAAATTTCTTTAAAAGGGGAATGATAAAAATCTTCCTTTCTTGGCTGTACAGATGGCAAAAGAACAATACATGTGCAGTTGATTGTGTCGCTCTGTTATTACAAGGGCAGGGTGGTAAAAGATTAATCGAATATAAATTGTGTGGGTTTCCCAGCATTAAAGGAATAAAATTGAGACGAAATCTAGTCAAAATAAAACAATGCTGGTTAATCTCAACAAACCCTAAATACGAGTGTGAATTATTTGGCAACTGAAGTATGCTCTCATAGAACTTCACAGACTGCTTATCTCTCTGGCTTTCCCACCTTTCTCGTGTAACTAGTCTTGACCAAACCATCATGCATCAATGGACCTTTGCTGTACGTGATGGATGGTCTCAAGACTATTGATCCTCCAATGACTGGGTCATTGAGTACCAATGGCCAGTTGCGGCTAATGATTGACTGTATCTGTTTTTGTTGCTTGCTATACTCCATAATAATTCTAAAGACACCTGTAGACTTAATGTCCTTGTCCCCTGTCAGTTGGATTGTATTTGTAGAATTAATCTGTTTATCCTCCAGTAGTGAATTCCTTTCATGTTTCACAGATTTAGATATGGCACAGTTAATGATTTTTGGTGTATATCCCCGTTCAAGAAATCTACTCCTACTATCAATCTGGGCCGTTTTTAGATCAATGTGGTTCCTGTGAATGCGTCGCAAACGTAGGATCTCACCATAGGGGGTGCTATGGATTAGGTATTTAGGATGGGAACTGCTTGCATGTAAAGTAGTGTTTCCTGCAGTTTCTTTTCTAAATAGCCTAGTCTCAATTTTGTTATTTCTTATGTACACCTGACTGTCCAAAATACTAACTTGTGTACTGCTGATTGTGGCTGTAAAGTGAAGATTCAGCTCATTATCATTGATGTTATTCACAAATTCATTAGCTTCCTCAACTGTCCCTTTCCATACCACAAACAGATCGTCAATAAAACGCAACCACAATTGAATATTGCTGGAATATTGCCAATGTCTGGTTTTGAGGACCATCTCCTCCCATCAGCCCATGTGCAGACATGCATAGCTGGGGGGAAACTGGCCCCCATCACAACCCCTATAGTCTGTTGATACAGGACATTATTGACATAAACACATTATTTGTTAGGCAGAAATCAACCATCTGAATTAACATTTCATTGTATTCCATCATATTTCCTATTCTTTTTTTCAGATAATGCCTCAAAGCACGTAAACCATCGCAGTTTCTGATACTGGTATATAGTGAGTTGACATCAAGTGCAATCAACAAATAATCTTTGTCCCATATAAAATTCATTAATTTCCTCAGAAAGTCACTTGTGTCGCAAATGTATGATGGTACCGCCTTGACGTGTTCCTATAGGAAATAATCAATGTATTGAGAGGTGTGTTCCAATAGACTTTTTCTGGCAGAAATTATTGGTCTGCCTGGAGGTTTCTTTGGGTCTTTGTGAACCTTGGGGATAAAATATATGGTCGGTGTCACAGGGTGATCATTTTTTTTTAAACTGTGCTCATGTTGTGTTATAAGTCCCTTGGTCTTCCATGTCAACGATTTGCTGTGGAATGTTGTGTGAATTGTTTTTAAATTGGAGACACTGCATCTCGAATAGCAGGATCTATCACTGAGTTGAGAGTAGGCCTCTCTCATGTATTCTTGTTTGGCCATGATGACAATGTTACCTCCTTTATCCGAATTGCAGATCACAATGTTATTGTTAGTTTGCAGCTTTTTCATGAGCTCATTGTATCTGCGATTTTGTAGATTGTATTTGGGTTTGCAATTTTGGGTCTTGTGGTTTAGTTGTTTGATTTGATCCACCACCTGCTCGTGAAAAATGTCAATAGAATCCCGGAGAAAAATAGTATTAAAAGTGGACTTTGGTCTGAAAGGTGTTGGTTCTATTATATCTTTGTTTCCACTTCCATCAGTTGCGGCGATATTTAATGTACTCCCATTTTGTTTCATTGTCCCATTACCTATGTTTTGGCTTGTTTCATTATTGTCCCATAATTCTTGAATCTCATTGATGAATGCCGTGTCTGATTAGGTTAAATTGGCAGATATTTCCACTGTCTTAGATTCAATTGTTTATTGACTGGGTGGCAACTCATCTTTTTTAGATAACACGTGATACTTTTGTAGTTTCAGTTCTCACACTCTTATAGAAATCGAGTCTGGTTTTAGAGTAATTGAAGTATTTTGCTGGACAATAAGACAATCCTAGACTTAAAATCTCATGATCTTGTTCTGTTAACTCAATATTCGCAAGGTTCATA
The DNA here is from genome assembly GCF_964204655.1 of Triturus cristatus. Classification (NCBI taxonomy): domain Eukaryota; kingdom Metazoa; phylum Chordata; class Amphibia; order Caudata; family Salamandridae; genus Triturus; species Triturus cristatus. The sequence continues at coordinate 663,018,564 of NC_140586.1, read as the reverse complement.
ATGGTTTGGTTATTAGATGTACTGTCCATTACTTTCTTTTCCTCCAACCCATGTTTCTTTTTTGATTGGACACGTTTCCTGCAGGCTTTCCTCCTTTGCCCTCTCCTGAAGTCCTATTTGGGAATAATTTGTTTTCTGTAGTCTTGGCCGGAGAGTTTGTCTCCAGTCGAGACATCAAAAACCTAATTCTTCCTCCAGTGTTCGTTTCTGTGTAGTTTGGTTTTTCTCCCAGTTGTTTGATTCTCTGTCCGACTCACTATCAATGGCCGAGCTTACTTCTGATAGTTAAGAACCAGATGCTCCTTCCTTGCCTCTTGAGGTGCCTGCTTTGGGTATTTCATCTTTGCGAATTCTAGTTGATCTCAGTGCCTCATATTTTTTGGCGAACGTAAAAATTTGACCCAAATCATAATCCATTTTGTCTCTCTGAAACTTAAAAGCTTTTCTCTCCTTTATTTTCTCTTCTTCTTTTTTGAGTCGCAGTAGCATTTCATCACGTAATTTGGTTTTCACATCTGCCAATATATTACCTACTGGCAGTCACCAGTAGGTAGTTATAGTTAGGACCTCGTTTCTATTCAAAAAGCGTTTTTTCTTTTCCCATTAACTTTGGCGCAGGTTGACAAATCTTCGCAAAATTTTCAAAACTAGTGGCCGGCTCTGGTCAGCGCCTGTCTTAAAAGTTTCGGGGTGATTCGTCAAGCAGGGGCCGAGAAAAAAGGGGGGTCTCAAAACACGTTCTCCCCATATTCATTTCCATAGGAAACTTTAGACAAAGCTACAGCCCGAACTGCTGAACGGAATTACACCAAATTTGGCAAAAAGGTAGCCCTTGGTTCAGAAAGAGACCTTTTTTTTAAATTGTGTAAATCCGTTCAGTAGTTCCTGAGAAATTAGAAGAAGAAAATGTTTCGAATATCTATTCTATTCTATATTCTATATCTATTTTGAACCCTCCTGGGCACGAGCATCACTCTAATTGGCTGCCAACACTCCAAACCAGGAAGTGTTGGCAGCCATCTTGTGAAGAAAACAGTGAAGCAAAGTGCAAAATGAAGAAAAGGGGGCAGGGTAGGAACACCCTGGCCCCCTAGGCCTGCTCAGGGGGTCCCACAAGGACCCCCAGGGCCCAAAAGAGCATTTTTTTTAAACTGCAGAATTTGTTGTATTTAAGCCCCCTGGTGGGCAGCCCCCCGCAGCCCCGCGGACCACTACCTCCCCAGGGCTCTTAATTTATTTTAAAAAAATGTGTGGGGGGCTAGATCCCCCACACACACCCCGAGGACCACCACCACCCCGGGGCCTTTCAAATTTAACATGGGGGCACGTGGCCCCCACCTGCAGCCCCAGGGACTGCCACCTTCCCGGGGCTCAGTTTAGAAAAATAAACAAATGTATTTTTTAAATGGTGTAAATCCGTTCAGTAGTGTGGGGCTTACTGGAGGTACCTGGTGGACTAGTTGGCCCCCAGGGACCATCAGGATTCAAGGGGACTTAATCCCCCAACTTACAATGCGCCTATTCAAAAAGCGTTTATTCTTTTCCCAATAACTTTGGCGCAGGTTGACAAATCTTCGTGAAATTTTCAAAACTAGTGGCCCGCTCCGGTCAGCTCCTGTCTTGAAAGTTTCGGGGTGATTCATCAAGCAGGGGCGAGAATTTTTTTTAATTTCTATAGGAAACTTTAGATAAACGGAATTACACTAAATTTGGCAAAAAGGCCCTTGGTTCAGAAAGAGAGCTTTTTTTTAAATGGTATGCTCCCACCCTCCCATAGCAAACTCTGCTTTGCTTCATTGAAGCGAGAGCAGGGAAACCTGCTCTCGCTTCAATGAAGCAAAGCAGGATTGCTTTTCCACAAGGGGAGCTGCATGTTAGCAGCTCCCCTTGTGGAAAAGCAATGCCGGCTCCCGCAGTAGGCAGGGAGTCGGCACGACCATGGGGCCATTGGGGTCCCCCCAAGGTCCCCAACAGAGCAGCCAGGCCCTGGGGGATGGGGTCCCTGGGGCCAGACATGGCCCAGTAAGGGGGCCACGTGGCCCCCCTCCCCAATAATAAAAATAAAATGTAAAAAAGGAAAGACTGGCCATAATTGGCCTTAGGAGGGAGGCCACGCGGTCCCCTCCAAATATATATTTTTTTAAAGTTCAATTCTAGCCATGGCCTGGGGAATGGGGACCCCGGGTCCGAAATTGGCCTTGAGAGGGGGAGTGAATCGAGCACAACATGTTTATTCTGCATGAAATTAGTGGTGTGGTTCCTTAATATCAATGGTGTATACTAAATATAGAAGTTAAAATATTATGGGAACTGTCATATCAAAGTTTTGAAAATCGATGGTAAGTATATGTTTATTTTAAGTTATAAATATCTATTACTTTAACTTTATGTTTTTTATGTAGCTGTTCTGTTTTTTTGTTAATAATGTGTACCTTATTAAATTATTGCTTTTTAAATATTCTTTAATTATACTAATGTTTGTGTTTCATTGGGGTGTTATAATTTGCATTAGTTAATTTTTTTTATTTTATTTAAAAAAAATTGGGTTGGGCTTTATACAGGTGTTGTGAGGGTAATGTTTCACAATAATGTTCAATTGTTTAATTGAGTAGTATTTAAAAATTATGTTTTAATACTTTTTAAGGGAATTACATTTTTAATATATTTTTTCTTTTATTGAATTTGTCTTTGATTATGATTTTAATTGTTAGATGTTATAGGGTTTTTGGGTAGGTAGTTTAAAAAAGTATGCATATATTTTATTTTTTAAATATCCATGCATTTATTTGATTAATATGGGCCTGATTAGGATGGCGGTGAGACCGCCACTGACAGCCTGTCGGTGACGGTCTCACCGCCATCCTAAGCAAGTCTCTCGCCCGCCATATTAGGATGGCCGGCGGTTCGTTGCCGGTCAGAGAGACCAACCGCCACGCATCCGAAAGGCTCCTTGAGCCTGCCGGTGCGTCAGAGGGGAATCATATCCCAACGGTGGCGGTGCCTAACAGGCACCGTCATAGGGATTATGATGTCCCTTTCCGCTGCAATACTAAATATAGTGATACCAAAGGGGATGATGGACGGAGCGTTTGAGCAAATCAAACACTCATCCCCAGTCAACTGATCTTGGTTTAATCCATCATCATTCTTTAGCTTACTCCACCACCCCAGTTCAGACATGGCCATATGCAAATCAGTCTGACCCTGTGCCTCATGGGAACAGTCCAGCCCGAACTGCCAAGCCATGTCTTCCCTGGACCGGAAACAAGCATCCTGGGACCGGTTTCGGGTTCATAACCCTCATCAGCCAGGCTATCTTGAATCCAGTGGCAAAGTGAGCAAGGGACCCACGTCTGGGCATACCCTGCCAACTTAGGGCAAACAAAGCGATACCAAAGGGGATGATGGACGGAGCGTTTGAGCAAATCAGCCCGAACTGCCAAGCCATGTCTTCCCTGGACCGGAAACAAGCATCCAATACTAAATATAGGCATTGCCTGCCATCTTAATCATCCCCTATGTTTTAAATTTTTTAAATAATTTTTAATAAAATACAACAATTTACTCTAAGAAATGTGTCTGAATTTGCAAAACATTTTTAATGCTTTATTTAAGAAAAATATGTCTTTGTTCGGCCTGGCACAAAAGAAAATATACAAAGACTTCACATCCAGAGCACCAGAACTACAGTCAGTAGAAAATGTCCTTTTGATCAACTGGTCAACTACATTTGTCTTCGCTTTTCCACTGATACTATTTATACCAGGAGTGATTAAATAATTGTGGAACTCGAACCTGAAGATGAGTCTAATAGCATCAAACTGACTGAGACCATGGTGATACATGTATCTTCTTCAGCTATCCTTGAGATACCACAAACGTCTCCCGCTCGGACCAGACCTCTTATCCAGCCTTCAGGGCCACATATTACATCCGACCCTTCAGTCCTTGAATTTGTCAGCATGACTCCTGAAATCACACAATACAGTCACTTGGAGTTACACCTCAATGTATGAACATTCTTAAGGAGCCCAAGACCATGTTATGCACTTAAATGGAAGAAGTTTTGTATCCGGTCTGCCATGATCCAATTACTGGTCAAGAAAGTGTCATACTTCCATATTTACTACGTTTAGTCAAATCAAAATTACAATTCTCATCCATAAAGTTTCACGTAACAGCATTTACAGCATACATAATGTCACCACAAGAATAGTCTTTTTTCAAGCTTCTTGTAATAAAAGATTTTCTTGAATGACTCAAAAAGGTTTTTTCTCCAATTAAAACACCTTCATCTCCATGGGGACTAAACTTAGTTCTTTCAAAATTATTGGGTCCACACATGCACAATGCACAAATCCCCCTTAAAACATCTGTCATAGAAGATTGCTTTTTTAATAGCAATGGCCTCAACTTTAGAATGTGAGTTGCAAGCTCTTTTAGCGATAGAGCTTTTCACATTTTTTCATCATAGTATGGAAGTGTTATGTACTCATTTTCCTTTTAACTAACCCTGGGCGTAGTTCGCGTAGCACTTCGCGAACTGCGTAGTACCCTGTTCGCACTGTGCAAGATGTCGTTTTCAATGATTGCACAGTGCAGACAAGCATCCGGCACTGTGCAATCATTGTAAACGGCATCTTGCACAGTGCGAGCTGTAGTTTTCTGCTGCTCGAGTCGATTATTACTCGAGCGGCAGATTTCTCAACGCGGACTGGTAGTTTCTCATCGCGAGCGGTCGCAAGCATACGCGACCACTCGCAATGAGAAACCTGACCTCCTCGCATTGAGAATCTCGCCGGGATGTTCATTTTCCATTCTCGCGATCGGCAACTTGATGTTGCTGATCGCGAACAAGGAAAAAGTCTCGCCAGGATGTCATTTTGCTTGCCAACTTGGTGTTAAGGACCGCGAGCAAGCAAAAAATGACCGCTGCACTACACAATGCTATGCTACGCATGTTTGCACTGTGCTACGTGCAATTCGCGTAGTGCGAAGTAGCGCAAACTTCGTAAACTACGTGAGCGTAGCGTAGTGCTTTGCCCAGGCTTACTTTTAACCAAAAACAATGTCTGATTTCCACATTGATTACACTACCCACTTTCTTTCCTTTCCTAACCCATCTACTGTAGAAAAAGTAAAATATGTTAGAAAAACACAACTTTTTGTAAACTGAGATCTGTAATGACAAGGTTTAGCTATTTCAAAAATCAAATCATGAGATGGATTATTTTATGTATTTCCTTATGCTTCCAACTTACTAACAGATCTCTTCCAGGTCAACAGAGAGCTCATTCTCAACAAGAGGTAAAGCAACAACTACAACCTGGCATAGACATGTTCAAATTTCTGAAAACTGTAAAGCAGCCACTTGGAAGTCAAAACATACCTTTACTAGTCACCACTACTGTCTTGAAACAGATATACAAGCAGAAGCAAAGGTTGGTCAAGAAACACTTAGAAACCTTTCTAAATAAAGCTTTTGAAACGTATTTAATTATGAAAAAAAAAATTCTTATCCTTCACTCTGTTCGAGGCGGAAGAGAGAACATGTATACATTAATAATTGTGATTAACATGATGGTGTTTTGTAACGATGACTCTGTATTAAATAGCAACTGGCTGGTTGTTTCTACGATTGTTGCATTGTTTGTAAATGCCAATAAAAAAAAATACAAAAACATTAAAGGAATCATGACAAATTTGGACACTGTCGATGAATTATTTTGATTTAATAGTTTTGGTATATTTTGAGCTGGATACCATCTGATTTGATTAAAAAAAAATCCTGACATTCAAAAAATAAAAAACCTTCACTCTGACAAATTTATATGATTACTATATCATGCAGTTGACAGCAGCTGGATTTTATTTTTAGCTTGCTGCTCTAGCCAGCATTTATGACTATCAATGAAGATCCTAAGATGCAGAAGGAAAGGCCTTAGTTCTGCACTGCAGGAATCTTCATTGAAGTTATAAGTGACCCACCCTCCTCTTGGATGTCTCTGCAGTCTATTTTCAGAATTCACAAAAAAGAACTGACTCTCGCAGAAAATTGTCAGTACAAGGCACTGTCAGTAAGGGTTCCTCCCAGGTCCTTAAAGGACAGGTTCTATTTTCAACTCTTCTCAATATAAGCCAATCAGGCTGCATTTCCTCTTCATGTTTTTCATGTTGAAATTAAGTTTTTTCATGACAGATGATGTAACATTAAGATGTTAATCAGTTTTCTGGCACCCCTGATAGTCTAACATTGAAGTTATACAAGAAATTAATTTAGATTTAGAACATTCTACAATATTATTTTAATTAGCAACATTATATTAAAAATGAGTTCTGGGGTTTGTGCAGCCAGTGGGGAATTATTCAGCGTTTATACTTTCAATAAAGATTCCTACGATGCAGAAAGAGGGCCACAGCAATACAACCTTGTCTTATCCTTGGTACACCTCTGTTGGCTATGCGCACCATTCAGGCTCAAACCCAAGTTTATAAGTCTTTATAAATAGGAGTTTGCATCAAAATACATGGGTGGATGCATGAGAACACCTTTACTCCACCCATGTAAAGCCTACCTGATGTAAAATAACGCAAGGCACCGCAAAACACAGCATTGTATTACTTTGTTTTTATTAAACCACTCAAAGCCATGCTTAATAAATGCCATAATTGATGCTTACTAAAGCTTAAAAAATGTAATTTAATTTAATATATTTAATTTCATTAAATATTTAATTCAATATAAAGTGAATAGTGCCGTGGCATTTGTTATTTTGTTCTACATTTTAAATAACTAGATCAAATTAATTTACATTGATATTTAACAGAAAAATGGCTCTACTAATTTGATTTTTAAGTTGAATACACTTTTTGAATTTTCCATTTAGGTTACGATAGGGAGTTCTCTGATGTGGTGGTGGAGAACTCCGCCTACATGTGTAAAGGTATGAGTAGTAATGTTGTACTTGTAAATTTGACTCTACCCACAGTTTCAAGGGAGACATTTAACTCTTTGCAGTGAATTCACTCTTGTAAATGATAAACAGCCAAAAATAGTACATTTACTCTTGTAAATCACAAACAGCCAAAATGTGTAAATTTACTTCAAAGTGTAAAAGTAAATTTACACGTTTAAATATACTCATGTGTAAATTTACCTCTGTAAATAGGCCCATAGATTTTTACTGCTGTCAGACTATGTATGTATATAAAGGCACTTATACAGCATGAACTCAGCTAGACAGCAACCGGATGCTGAAGAAGGGTGAGGTCCCTGAGTCACGATTAAGGATCGATTACAATGAAGTATGTTTGTAGGTGGTAAACCCCATTGGTGTTCGGAGCTATTTACAGTGCCTTTCTGAACTCCACTAAGGTTGGGGTATATGTGATGTTGATGTTTAGGTACCCTAGCTCACCTTCCTGCTGCCTGTGTAGATGAAGCAACCCACCTGCCCAGGATGCAGAGGTCAAGGAGATGGTCAAAGAAAGCTGTATGATGTGTTAGTGGTTCTATGTCAAACTATAGCAAACATATTGTTGGCCACAAACATTGAGGCCAAATGTACAGTGGCAAATCAATATCGCTAGAAATTATCTGACAATTCATAGTTGTTCTTTGCTGTCATTTCAGCATCAACTTAGATGTTTAGGGACACGTGAACTGTACAAAAACAACAGGAGGGAACACCCACCTGGCTTAGTCTATCTCTCCATAAAAGCCCAAGGGGATCACCCTACGATATTAAAAGAACTCTCACCCACTGGAATTCTAATGTGCCATGCTTTATCATAGAGCCCTCATCCAGGTACCCAGTGCATCTGGACGGGCTCAACCTTGGTGGCCAAGGGAGCTCTTTGGTTATCGGGTGGGAACGTAGATTTAAAATAGTCTAGGGTGTCTTGGTGGTTAATTTTATTTTCAAAGGGCACCCTGACAGAGTTAAAACCTGTTGGGATGCACTATGGATATTAGTATCCTTCGTATTCCTGGGTCAGTATGTTTCAGCCACCACACCAATGCTTACCCGGGCTAGTTGACTTTCATCAGGACCTCACAAGGATCACGTTAGTATCCTATTTGGGTGCATTCAGTCATGAAACTTCCATTCACTATACTCATACATGCCATACGCACTGACCCATTACATTTCTATGTTCGCATTTCTTTAGTAGCACCCTATTTAGAGCTCTTTGAGGGTAAGGAGGCAGGCTTGTAGTCATACTTTCATCAAAGGTTTCTTCCCAGCCGTGAACCTATATGGTTCATGGACATGAATTGGAGCCAATTAAACAGAACAGATAATATTTAAACACACAAACACCACCAATAGAATTCATTCATCAATGTATTGAAAGCCAAAAGTGACCTGCGATTGCGGCAAAATAAAAGATTTCATTTGTTTTTGACACCAACAGCTTAAGAGTAGTGTGGATGCTATAGCTTAAAATACCTTTTCTCTACAATTTAAAGAAAAACATTTACATAGAGACATAGGTGCCGATTCCGATCCGGCAAAAATATTCCCTGTGCGAATCGTATCTGGATTTTTTTCCGTACGAATCGTACAAGTCCCGTACAAACTGGCAAGTACGATTCGTACGTGAAAAAGACCATACGAATCGCATTGGGAAAATTCCCCGACACGTCCTCGGGTCGGGAAAAGTGTCCGACACGTCCCCGGACAGCTTTACGTACGAATCGGACAACTGAAGTCCGAGCGCGCAAGTACGAACCGTCCCGTCCGTCCGAAAATACAACGGTATGGTAAAAACACCGTACGGAGTAGCGGTACGAGTCGTATGTACGAGTCGTACCCCCACCCATGTATGTACACCCGTGTGTGTACGAGTCGTACCCCCACCCGTGTATGTACACCTGTGTATGTACGAGTCGTACCCCCACCCGTGTATGTACACCTGTGTATGTACGAGTCGTACCCCCACCCGTGTATGTACGGTGCGTACCCCCAGCGCTAGCTGGGGGTACGCACCGTACATACACGGGTGGGGGTACGACTCGTACATACACAGGTGTCCACCCGTGTATGTACGGTGCGTACCCCCAGCGCTAGCTGGGGGTACGCACCGTACATACACGGGTGGGGGTACGACTCGTACATACACAGGTGTACATACACGGGTGGGGGTACGACTCGTACATACACAGGTGTACATACACGGGTGGGGGTACGACTCGTGTACACGGGTGGGGGTACGACTCGTACATACACGGGTGGGGGTATGACTCGTACATACACAGGTGTACATACACGGGTGGGGGTACGACTCGTACATACACGGGTGGGGGTACGACTCGTACATACACGGGTGGGGGTACGACTCGTACAAACACAGGTGTACATACACGGGTGGGGGTACGACTCGTACATAGGGGGGGGCTGTGGGGGTGTTCGGCGCGTACCGGGCCCCCTTTTCCTCACGTTGTGTGGCGTACTTAGCTTTTCCGGCACATTTTGGGTGCCGTAAAAATATTGCCTTCCGGAGTGCTGTCGGTACGAATCGTACTTGCTGGTACGTAAACAGCTGTCTCACTCCGTACGAATGTCGCATATGCACTGTCCCGGATCACATTCGTCTGTATTTTTCTGTCGGTCGGTGTTTTTTCCGATTCGTACGGAAATGGTGTTTCCGTACGATTCGTACTTGCATGTTTGTACGGTCTTTTTCCCGGGTACGAGTCGGACGGAGAAAACGCTCCGTCCGACGATTCGTACCAGGTTTCTCCAGGATCGGAATCGGCCCCATAATAGAATGCCTTCAGTTATGCTTGAGTATTTTTAGCCTCTGGGTGGCTTATAATGTAATTTGAACATATTGTGAACTTTTAGCGGTGCTTATACAATATAGCTGCCCACTAACACACTGTGGATTGGATAACATGAGTGCTTCTGCGGCATGGTCCCTCTGAGGATATTAGGAGCAATGTGGTGCAGATGTGTTTTCAACTTACCCCAATGGAACAGATGTCTTTTTGTAATAATCCAATTAGGGTTTTTATGTCATCTGTGGAGGTGTTTTTATTTCCATCTGCCATGAACTTAATTAAGAAATAGTTGTAGGCTGTATTTGCTGCTTTAACCAGCTCAACACAGCTTACTGTTGGAAACTAGTGCGTATGCCTTTAGTCTTGAAATGACACTAAACCGATGCATACAACAGAATACATTATACATGCTGTTCTTCTGAATTGCTTTGGGCTATATTAAGAAATCCTATTTAACACTGCTAGAACAATGATTGGCTGTGGTTCAACAGCAGAAATATTGGAGTGCTTGACATGCAATCATGAATGCTGTTGTCTTCTCTGTCTCTCTCTGTTGCTGTAATTTAGAATTAATTGTGTGCCTTTGCATTTGGCTATTTGTTTCCCTGCTATGTAACGCCATTTGTGTCTTAAGTAACCTACAGGCCTTCACCCGACACCAATCTGTGTGCGATGAGCAGTGTACCTACCATTTATAAGTGTGTCAAACCAATTCAAATAGGATCTAATGCCTTTCCTGCAGCCTTGGCACTGCTTGTGCTTCGTTATGTATTTTTCAAGCCGGGTCTGGTGGCTCAGTGGACTAATGCGTCCACTGCAGGGGCCAATGTTCACCTCATGGTCACAGGCGGGTCCACTCAGCCTTTCATTCATCTGAGGTCAATAAAATGAGTACTGTTGAGTTGGGTAACAATAAACATTTGTTATTCAGTGGCAAGATGCCTTCTGGGTGAACATGTGCTTTACACATTGTTATGTTTTTGTTTACGTGGAAATACACCAATGGCAAAACTCGGAAAGGCTGACTAAAGGCAGGAGTTTGTTTGATATATATGTATGAAATTCAGGGCTGGATTAACCATTAACCAAAATAAGCACATGTTTAGGGCATCAAGGGAAGGGGGGCACTACAGAAATGTTTCATTGTCGGATTTACCATCTACCATATGGTGCAAAACTGCAAATGTTGCATTTGGAAAAAGTAGAAAACTTTTCAAATATCAATAAGGTGGAAGTATTACAAAATAAACATTATTTTGCATCTTGCTGCAAGCTTTGTTTCCTTACGAAAAATACAATAATATTTTATGGTTTATTATTGTTAATATTTTGAATTGGATATATATGGGGGTGCCAAAATCTTTTAAGTGCTTAGGGCCTCGAAAGGTTTTGATATGGCCCTGATGGAATGTAATCTAGTGATTCAGCTGCCTCTGGAACCTAAGGACCAGGGTTTGTGTCACTAGCTGGGCACTTGATTGGAAGTTGCGGATTTAGTGTGAAATCTTTTTATTGGGTTATTAACAACCAGATGCAAAGGATATTGAGGCCTGTAACATAGGCCGAGAATTATCACATCGCTGCAGAACTTATTCTAAAGATTAAAACAGGATTTCCCCCTGACCCATGCCACCGAAGATTGTTCACTTGGTTTCGGAAGTTGCAGCACGTCATGTATGTGTCGTCTTTTCTACCATGTTTAATACAAGGATCTTCCCTATCTCTTGGAAGTCAGCTTCAGTGCTCCCTCTTGTAAAGAAGCCCAATCTTAATATTCTGGATCCAAACAGCTATCGACCTATAGCTCAGCTTCCATACCCGGCCCAGCTAGTAGAAAACATCAAGAATCTCCAACTTTCCTTCTTTATTGAGAATAATCATCTTTTTGATGAAACGCAGTTCGGTTTTAGAGAAAATCATAGTACCAAAAATGCTCTGATTGCAGCTACGGAAGAAATTAGAGCATGCTTAGACAGAGGGGGTAATGCGGTCCTCATCCTGCAGCTTTCGATTTGGTCAACAACAAGATATTGGTTGACCGTATGCATGATCCTGGAATTGGAGACACAGCCCTGGCTCTCAAAAATTGTTACTCTCGGGACGTCGACAAGTGGTGTCACTGATCGAATTTAATTCAGTCCATACTTCTTACCTTGTGGGGTCTCACAAGGCTCTTCCCTATCCCCGACCCTATTTAATCCCTATGTTTTACCTCTTGAGTCCCTGATAAAATCATTTGGCCTGTTCCTGGCGTCATACGCCGATGGCACACAAATAATAGTCTCTCTCGCAAAAAGTGCAAACCATTCGGGTAGCACTTTTAGCAACTGTATGAGTGTGGTCAGTAAATAGATGGATAGTAATTACCTGAAACTAAATTCTACAAAAACAGAGGTCATCCTGTTTGGCAATGATCCGTCCATTTGGTCTCCGAACTGGTGGCTGTCTGATTTGGGCACCCCACCAATGCCAACTTCAAAAGTAAAGAATATAGGGATACTGATGGATAGAGAGCTAAAATATAAAGACCAAATCAATAAGGTCACCTACTCTTCCTTCTAATTACTTTAAATCTTTTAAAAAATCGAAAAATGTATTTCAGCAGACCCCTTGAAATCTGTAGCCTATCGCGATTGGACTACTGTAATGGTCTGTATGTAGACCTTACAAAAGGTCCACTTAAGAAACTACAAACTCTTCAAAATGCGACTGCACGATTCTTAATAAAAATTCTGAAATCTCAATCGGCTGGATCAGCCATCAGACAACTTCATTGGCTCCGGGTTAGCCATCGTATCACCTTCAAGGCACTTTGTCTGGCCTATAAGACCCTGTACAGGAAAGCCTCATCTTACTTTAAGATAAACCTGGCATGGTATATACCTGGTAGAACCCTCCTTTCAACTGTAGCTAGATTCATAAAGGTTGCTACTTTCAAACGTGCCATGTGGGGTGGAAGAAGATTTTTCAGATCTACTGCTTTACAATGGAACTGCCTTACACTTGAATTGAAAACAGCTTCTTCATTCTTTATCTTCAGAAAACAACTTAAAACCTGGCTTTCCAACCAGTGACCCGTTAACACCCACATTCATCCCTGTTCTGCATAGTGCCAAGACGCCTCCGGGCATTTGTGCACTTTAGAAGTCACATAATTAATTTATTCATTCATTCAAGATATGGCATATTTCCATTGTCTCCTTCCACTAGTTTACTGTGTGCTGCCACCGCCAACGCAGACAGCCTTGTGCCATGGTAGAAGGATGCCTGTGCTATGGTAAGGATAGTTTTTGTGCAGGAAGGAGTGCCTTCCTCCACAAAGATTATCCTTTGAGAATGTTACCTCTTTGTATGTTTGCAGTAGAATGTAGCACTCAAGCAAATAGGAAATAACAAGTAGAACTCAGGGCATTTCTCCTTGTGACGCCAGCCGCAGGTAGGCACACCATTTTAGGATAAAACCATGTCTAAAAATCTTTGTTAATGTGGCTTTGTATCAAAATCCATGGGTGGATGCATGGAAACACCCATGCACCACCCATGAAATGTTATGTTATGTTAATGCCATTTATAACGCGCTTGAATCACCCCAAAGGGTATGAAATGCCTCCCTGACCTGGAAAAAACAAGCAGGGAAGGGAAAAGGAGGTGGCAGTTACTTGCTATAGTGGCCTGACAGGAACACAAAAAGTAATCCCTTAAAATGACTTGCTCAGCTCATATAGCAAAGGTTTTAGTAAACAGGTATGTGTCATTAAGAAACCACCACATAAAGCACATAGGTACCTGCACTTACCCAATCAAGCCAAAAAAACGTTTGAGGAAAATCCATAGAAAACAGAGTGCTGCCACAAAGTAATTCAAGTCAGTTCAATGTGTATTGTGTTACTTTTTTTTCACAAACCCATGCAAATGTTCATTTATGTGGCTTTTTAAATCCCAAAAATGATTTCGCATCAAAAAAGTGACACAACCCTGACGCAAAATCTTTGTAAGTCTGGGCCAGAGACTGTGGAAACTGTAAGAGCACACAGCACGGAGCAGGACATGAACTCTCAAATGAAACTATATGCAACAAAAGGCAAAGATAGTTCTATGATGTCATCAGTGTAAGTATAAAACGAAACCAATCAAATGCAAGGGAAAAGTGGTCATCAAAAGCAAGGAGGTGAGAAAGGCAATAAAAAGCAAAGGGCCGGTGAAAAGCTGTTGCATGCAGTATTGTGTGCAATACTGTCTGCAGTCGACAGCAACGAGACCACAAAAGGAGCAGACGTTTTTAGGTCTCGCCTAGGCAGCGCGCATGCGCTGCCTAGGAGGGCCTTTAGCCATCGGCTGCTCATTTTCAAGCACGCACTCGTGCTTGTGGCAGCATGCACCTTGCGGGAGCAAGCAGCGGTGCACCACAAGCACGAGTGCAGTGCTTGAAAATGAGCAGACTGCTCTCCCAAGCGTGCGCGCACGCACCACTCACAGGCTCATCTCCTGCTCCCCCTCTCTCTTATGCGCGCATCACTCGCGGGCAGTGTATTTTCAGAAAGCGCTTCCCAGGACAGTATTTGTGAAACCAACAAAAAAAAACGACACACAGAACGAACGCTTTTTATGATGGATATTAGTTTGTAAAGGGTCAGCCAACCGGGCGGACTGTAAATACCCGACTGCAGTGATGTTTGTACAGTGTTTCCTTGAAATGGCACTGCAGCAGTCACATTTTTTTTTTATTCCATAGCTGTGTTTTCACAGTTAACAGAACGATTGACACGTCTCTGTGGTACCCTGCAGTCACTTCCATCTTTAGAAACCATGCCTTCCCCCGGTATGCCAGCATGGCTAAGAAATTAGTAACTTCTCCCGCCCTCTCAAATCGAATAAAATGAGGAGGCGAAGTGGCTGTGTTTTGCAAGAGTTGGAACTGCCCATCAACGCGCTTTACATTTTATGTACGGTGCTGGACTTATCGAGCACTACTTTTAATTGCCTTTCTCACATTTTTATGTTGATTGCAAACCTCTCCAGAGCTTAGCATTTCATTTGACAGATCCCTATAAACTGCTTGAGGTATGTAACCCGTACATTTCACTTTTTATTGTTTCAAGTTTGCATTTCTTCGCAGGTGTTTTTCATTTTTCTCTTTTCTTTACTTTGTTTGGTTTCTCTGCTGCCCCAGTACGCACCCTGCTTTTCATCTCTTCGTTTTTTGGCAGTAATTGTTTTCCTGTACTGTGATTAATCTGTCATACATCATTTTCTCTTTCATTTTCACCCTTCTCCTTTTTCCTGTCTCTGCAACATATTTGTTTTCGTTTTTCTAATCCCCTTTCCTCACTTTTTTACTACTGAAGGTGATGGTTGGAGGGACCCACCACGGGCATGCACTTGTTCCTCTTTCTTTCCTACCTTTTGAAGTGTTTTCCTGTTGACCTCCTTCAATATGTTTTTCACATTTCTAAATCTTGTTTTCACTACATTATGGATAGGTTACACTTTTTGTTTGTTTGTGAACTGTCCCATTCCCAGGCATGAAATTCAGAGTGACAGTTCTGTCGTTTTGAGATTCTACCTAAACAAATATATGCTTCTTGCCTTTAAGACCATAGTGTATCTTTGGAGTTCTCCCGTATTTGAAAGCTCCCTCCAGTCCTGTTTTCATATCCTCTCCTGTTCTTTTTGAGCTGCCCCACTTTTGCCTGCCTCCTTAGCAGATTCAGCTTTTAGCCTCCAGATCCATATTCTGCAGATGAATCACAGGGAGTTCTCTGGATTTCAGTTCCACCAAGCTCTTCTTGCTAACTACACACTTTGTGCTGAGCTGGTAATTGGATTATCCATGATTCAAGGGTGATGTGTCCTGAGAAAAATGGAGATTTCCAGACTGTGAAACATATGCTGGTTTTCACACTATTTTAGAAGGTAAAATTGGAGACTAAATTCAATACAGTACATTAAATTGGCCTAAAATGACTTGTTTTTAGAATTACCATTTTTATACGTGGTCGTGTCTCACTCGTGGTAGTAGCTGCAGGTGTCCCTCAAAGGCAGCAGAATCTGGAGGTTCTATAAATAAGGTTTTCTGTACACGCTTGCAGTGCTAGTAATCGAGCAAAGGTTTAATAATCCACTAAAACATGCCTTCTCTGTCCACTCCTTAGCCTTGTCTACACTGTATGTGCCCCCTGTGACATTTGGGGAAGAAGGGGGCAGCACGGACCACTGACACCAGGATTTGTGTGAAAAAGGCCACTTTATTGAAACAGGTGCACCTTACAACACAACCTAGGCCTTTGCCTCACAAAACTACAACCTCACTATACAGTTGAATCGACTATCCTAAAACTACCCCTCTCCCCTAAACTTCTCCCTCCCCCCCACATGAACTTGATACATTAACCTTGTACAGTCACATTGTAGCCGCTCCAAAACTGTTTAAATGTAACTGTGCACTTTAAACTCCCTCCGCCCTTTCCTACAACTATGAACCCTTATTCAAGTAGACCTCCTACATAACCTTGAACTTCCTGTGACCTCCAGGCGTGAACTCAACTAACTGTTCCATTTGACCCTAAGTTGGCGCTGTCAACAAGAATAAAGTTCCTTAAACGATGGCAACTTCTCTGCCAGCCGCCCTAAGCACCTGTTTGAAGCGACAACCCTAAACAATCTACCACAACCCAAGTGCACCTGTTCCAACAAAGCCCGCCCCAGCCCTAACTAACCCCTTCCCCTACAACCCGAAACCATGGGGGAGGGGGGATGGAGAAATAAAAAACCTTCTCCTATGTGCCAGCCACCGTGTTGCCACTAAAATGGTGGCTGGCACCACAAAATGTCCGATTTTATAATCGGAAAGCCCAAATGAAGCCCAAATCCTGATTGGGCTACATCCGTAGCCCAAACCAGCCCAAACCCTCGAGCAGTTGCCTGACTGCTCCTTTTCCCCCAAACACCCCCAGGGGGCAGACTTCCCTGCGGCCCGCTGCCCCCCAAGTCCCCCTTGGGGAAGAAGGGGGCAGCACGGACCACTGACACCAGGATATGTGTGAAAAAGGCTGCTTTATTGAAACATGTGCACCTTACAACACAACCTAGATCTTTGCCTCACAAAACTACAACCTCACTATACAGTTGAATCAACTATCCTAAAACTACCCCCTACCCTAAACATCTCCCTCCCCCCACATGAACTTGAAACAGTAACCTTGTACAGTAACATTGTAGCCGCTCCAAAACTGTTTAAATGTAACTGTGCCTTTTAAACTCCCCCTGCCCTTTCCTACAACTATGAACCCTTATTCAAGTAGACCTCCTACATAACCTTGAACTTCCTGTGACCTCCAGGCGTGAACTCAACTAACCGTTCCCTTTGAGCCTATGTTGGCGCTGTCAACAAGAATAAACTTCCTTAAACGATGGCAACTTCTTTGCCAACCGCCACCAGAAAAAGGGGAGAGGTAGGGGTAGCGGAGGAAAGGCCGGGAGATGCTCCCCCCCTTTTTCCGCCGCTCCCACCCCAAGCGCTTTCTAATGTATGCCCAGACACTGAGCCAACTCCAACTTCAGCTGAACTAAATACAATTCCATGCCCATAAAGGACAAATGGACTCCGTCGTCCCTGAAAAACTCCTTGTCCCCAAAACGAAAATCAGAATGCACCACCCTGCCGATGCCAGCCTGCCTACAAAAAGCACGCATCTCCTTATTGATTTTCCTCCTGGCCCTCTCTATAGCTGCAGGGCAATGGGCCCCCCTCCAGGTCCTCCGGGGCATGAACTCGGTCCACAGAATGTGGCACCCCACCCAACGCCTACGCACCTCATTCAAATCATCCTTCATAGCTTTCACTATAGCCAAGCCTTTCCTCACCACTACGTCGTTTTCACCCAAATGGAAACACATCATTACACTTACCATCCACCATAAGCCTGTTCAAGCACCGTAACAACTCCCCCCAGCGCATTCCACCTTTCCCATGCCAGGAAAAAGAATACCGGCTCACATTAAACCCTAAGTGAGCCCCTTGACCACCTGACTTGGCCTGCCGTGCGGCCCAGTTAATGAAAGAATGTCCCACAATCAAAATATGTATGCCAGCCTCCGTAGGACTCGGAACCGAACCTGTAAAAGAAAAGCACAAATTGACAAGCCACTCCGAACCCGTCAACATTCCTCCGCGGCGTGCACATAACGCTGGAAGCAATTGGAGGACCAACGCCCCAAAGCCATGATCCTAGCCCTACTCCACCCTTGCCTGCCCGCCTCAGTGGCCACACCGATCTGAAAGGACTGAATCCAAAAACCCCTGGGGTCCAAACCCAACTGAGTTAATGCCTTGCGCAAAATCGCCAGCAGCTGAAAAGGGGAAACCAGACTCCCGTTTACATGTTGAAACACCCGCCCGCTATCCTGCCATGAAAGTTGCTTCCAGGACCTGCCCCACCATACCGGGCAGAACACCTCCCCTGGGTAAGCCAGCAAAAGGACACTATGCCCACTGCCTTGCTAGTCTCTCTTAGACTTGTATAACCACACCCGCAGCCCCCGTCTACGTCAGTCACCTCCCCCCATAGCAGACCCCGACCCCCCTTGCCACCCAACAGCTCCGAGACCCGAAACGCTCCACAGAACATCCACGGCATCAGCGTGGAGAACAGCACCACCTCTGCCTCTGAAGTGCATATGCTCGGCAGCTCCCCCAGAATTTGGCCCAGGACGTCCAGAGTCAGCGGTCGCCGCTTGTCCCGTAACCGGCCCTGCTCCCTCGACCAACCTTCCAAGAGTCTCCTACCCAGCTCTCCTGCTGACGGGGCGTATCCCCAAAACAATTTGCCCATAAAGGCAATAGCCGCCAATTTACCTGAAATTGTCACCCCTGACTGTCCTTTCTCTGTCAGACCCAGAATGAATTGTACTACGTCCTCTATTCTGTCCCACTCACCTGCTCTCCAACGCGCCTCCCCCCCACAAGGATTCGGCCCACGCTTGCGAATATTGCTTCCTGGTGGATTCCGCCAGAGACCCTACTACCAATTGAAGCATCCTGGCTCTCCGACCAACCATAGGTCTTGCGGCATTCTGGTTCTGACGCTGTGCGCGGCCGTGGCCAGTCCATAGAACCTCTCCCACTGTGAACGAGACAAAGCATACGCTATGTCATTGTCCACACCTGGCACATGTTGAGCTCTAAAAATCACATCCAGCTGCAAGCAACGCAACACAAATGCTCTCAACAACTTTAACACCTGCGTATACCGTGCCGACTGCCTGTTGATGACCTGTACTACAGCCATATTGTCTAACCAAAACAACACTCTCTTATGCTGGAACTGTGCACCCCAGAGTGCCAGCGCCACCAGCAGAGGAAATAACTCCAAAAACGCAATGCTGTGGCCTTCATGTTTCCAAGCCGAAGGCCACTCCTCTGCGCACCAATGTCCCTGCCAATAAATGCAGAAACCGATGCCCCCCCAGACGCGTACGAAAAGATTTGCGCATCCCAGTCAAAATCCGATAAGGCCTCTAAAGGAATACCATTGAAAGCCTCCAAGAAAACTCCCCACATCCTCAAATCTTCTTTCACCCCTGCCGACATGCGGACATGGTGGTGAGGCAGTGACAGCCCTGACAACGCTAAGCCCTGTGTTCTACAAAAAGTCCGACCTGCCCTGACCACCCTGCAAGCGAATTTCAAGTGCCCTAACAGGACCTGCACCTCCTTAACTGTCACCTTTCGTTTTCCGAGCATGGTGTTCAGCAACATCCGCATGACCCGTTTCTTATCCTCGGGCAGTCTGGCCTCTTTGGCCACAGACTCAATTTCGATCCCCAGGAATGAGATCACTGTTGAAGGCCCCACCATTTTCTCGGGGACCCAAGGGCACAACTAGGTCCCCCATCAGCTCTTGGAACCTTGTCAGGGCCTTCTGACAGGACGCGCTCGCGGGTCTCCCGACGAAAAAGAAGTCGTCCAGGTAGTGCGTCACATTGACATTACCCGTGGCTTTTGTGAACATCCATTGAAGGAACATGCTAAAACATTCAAATAAAGCACAGGATATAGAGCAGCCCATGGGCAGAGCCTTATCTACATACCACTATCCACCAAATTGAATTCCCAGTAATTGAAAGTCGGCGGGGTGTACTGGCAAAAGACGAAATGCTGACTTGATGTCGCTCTTCTCCATTAATGCCCCCCGTCCCACCTTCTCCACCTGGGCCAAGGCCACGTCCACCGAGGAATACGTGACAGACACCTGCTCCTCTGGGATAAAATCATTCACAGACCGGCCCTCTGGCCATGAGAGATGTTGAATCAAACGAAACTGCCCGGGCTCCTTCTTGGGTACCATCCCAATGGGTGACACAATCAGCTCCGCCATCGGCCAGTCATCAAAGGGGCCCGCCATCCTACCCTCCAGGATCTCCTTCTCCAGCTTGTCCTTCACCCCCTGCTTATGTGCATGTGCTGATTTGAGATTGTCCGCCCACCGACGCACCCGTGGACCTCTGTAACCCAGCGTGAAACTCAGCGTCAAGCCCTGAAGCAACAACCGCGCATCCTCCCGCCTGTCGTAGGACGATAGCCAAAAGGCTAGTCTGTCCAGTTTAATTGGCGTATGAGCCTTTTCCCGCAGGTCCTTGCTCCCTCTGCCGGACCGCAAACCCCCTGCCTGTCCCTGCTGCTTCCCTCCATAACCCTGCTGAGACCCCTGTCCTGCAGACACCTGCCCACCCCGGCGCCCCAACATTTGACCAGCGGGAGCTTGCCGGAGAACTTGGAGCACTTGTGTCGGAATTTGCAGAAATCCCTGGCGCAACTGCCTTTACTGAAGTCCCAACATGAGCCCGCTGCACTGATCTGACCTCTCCCTGCACCCCCCACCCCTGAATGGGCTGTTATACTATCGGCAAGCCGCTGGCCGTAAAAATGGTCTTACCAAATTTTGCCGGGCCCATAGTGTGTTGCCAGAGATCCATATCCATATCGCCCCATTGCGCCTCTGCGTCGCAAGCCATCCAGGCTCTAAACTCCTCGTCGTACTGGACCAAGGCGTACCCACCGTAATTGAGATGTGTAATTGAGATGTGCTTTCCTGATCACATCCATATATTTAAACATAGCGACCGACCTCTCCGGGAACTTTTCGCAATACACACTCGCATATATGAGAAAAGCGGCAGTCCAATTTTATATGGTTACCGGAACCCTGGGATGCTTGGCTAACTCCACCTCTTCCTCCTTCGAGCCCTACTTAGACCGCAACTCCCTGTGCAGCAGCTTCATCATTTCTATACATTCACCTTTCCAGATTTTCTCCTAAGTGGACGCCAAAAGATGTGACCCCAGCGGTTTTGAGGTTCCCATGTATGGGAGCCTCTTGAACTTCACCTCTTTACTTTCCAATTTATCTGACTTCTCCCCCTCTACTGACTTGCTCGCCTGTGAGGTCCCCACACCTGCCACCCCGCCGCTTCCTTTTTCCACAACCCCCGCCGCCACTTTGCCTGCGGCTGTTCCTTCCTTGATCTCTGCGAGAGAGGACCACACGGCCCCAACCCCTCTGACCCCTGCCTGGTCTTGTGTACCTACGCTTGTATCTGCCACGTATCAACTCCTGTTCAAACGGACTCCATGCACACCCTGTTGTGCTTTAGCCTCCACTCCCACTGACACCATCACTGGGTAACCTACAGCGCGGGTGGTCTTACCTGTCGCCAACATCGGGGCCCGCTGCTTGGATTACTCCCGTCGCAACTATATCCCATCCCGGTGGCCGAGGGTGTGCCCAGTACTGGTAGCCTGTGAAAAACTAGGACCATATAAATTGGAAGCACCCCCCCTACCCTCCTGTTGTAGCTGATCCCTGCCCTCATACGATTTTGCATCATCCTCATCTCGCATTTCCCCTTCTTCCAGACTTTCCTCTTCAAAATCCAACACTGTGATGTCCGGTGCCTCTGACCAACTCTGCTGAGGGGCCGAGTACTGCCCTCCCAGCCTACCTGTGGAACAAGGCCTACACCTTTGCACCATATCCGTTACCCTCGGGCGCTTCCCGCTCCCACGTGCTGTTCAGAAGTGACATCCGCCGACCTCATCAATACCGCCTGGCTTTGGTCCCACGACGTCCTCCAGCTGGCCGCACGGGTCCGCGCCTTCACTTCCCCTCGGGGTCCTGGAGCCGTACAAAGCTCGCCCGAGTCTGGCCCGACCCTTCCCGGTGCTACCTGTGAATGACAAGGAAGGCCCGGTGTGCTGGCACGCCCCCAAGGAAAAGAACCCCCCACAGCCGCCTGGCCTGGATCCCCCACCGATCGCACTCCCTCCTGTGAGGACCCCACCCGTTACTCCACCTTCTCCCACCCCGACTCCCCTTTCGCCGCTCTGCTGTATACCTTCAATGGCGGTCGGACCACCAGCCCCTTGCCCGCAATATAGGTCCGGGCACCCAGATCTCTTCCCCCGCCCCACTAAACTCGTCCCCCTCATCCTCACTCCAAATCAGCTCCGCTGCTGCCAGCGCCGAGCGACCCAATCCCTGGGAGCTCGTCCCGGGCCCCCCCAACTCCTGACCTGCCCCAATGCCCCTTCCCAAGCCCAGCGACTCCGCCACCCTCCTTTCTCGGCCGCTCCCTTGCCCCAGGGACCAGATCCCACCTGGGGCTCCATCCGGCCCGAAGCCCATCTCCCAGTCTATAGCAGTCCACCCCGAGCTGGGAGCCCCCCACCTGTCCCCCTGCCAGCCCCCCTTCCCGCTCCTGAACCTCTTGCTCTCCCAGCCACGCGGAGTAAACCTGGCAGAAGTCCACCTGCCCGCCCTGCCCCTCAGCTCCCATTTTCCCCATGCGCCCCAGAATCTCCCCCCGCCCCTGGGCACCCCCCACTGCCTGCTCAGGATCTCCCCCTTCTCTGCCTGCATGCCCCACTGACCGTGCCCGCTTGCGTGCTGCCACCCGGGTCCCCAGTACTCCCCGGGCCTCAGCGCTCCTGCCTTTACCTCTGTGGGCAGCCCCACCCCCTTGCTCACCCCTCTGTGTGTCCGGCGTCAGGGCAGAGCCCCACATGTTATGCCAGACGACGTGGCCACAGCGCCTACAGTGCCATTACCCCTAGCCTCTACACACCTCCCCCGGGGCCCACCAGCAGACGTGGTAACTGCCACACAATCCCCCACCGCCTTTCCCCAACTTTCCGGCCGCTTTGCTCGGGCCGCGTGCTGACTGACAATGGCCTGCCTACTGTTTCAGAGTGTGGGGCCTCCGATTGCAACGCGGAGGCCCCTTGCAGCAATACCCCCAAGCCCCTCCTCTCCCGCACCGGGGTCGCCTTACGATGACGCGGGCGTCCCCGCTGGCTCACCTGGCTGCCCCCACATTCCAAGGCCTGGCGAGGCGGTGAGCACGCCAAAACCGCCGCCGCCACCCCCTCTGACGCCTTCCTTGCGGGGCATCCCCCGCGCACCGACGCTCCCTCGGCAAGCAGGTCCAGCCGACCAGCCGCCAACAGCAACGCCATTGCTTGAGCCACCATCTCCTCCTTAGACATGGCCATAATCAAATTAAATGAAAAACCCTCTCCTATGTGCCAGCCACCGTGTTGCCACTAAAATGGTGGCTGGCACCACAAAATGTCCGATTTTATAATCGGATAGCCCAAATGCGGCCCAAATCCTCATTGGGCTACATTTGTAGCCCAAACCAGCCCAAACCCTCGAGCAGTCCTCTTCCCCAAACACCCCCGGGGGGCAGACTTCCCTGCGGTCCGCTGCCCCCCAAGTCCCTCATGTCCTTCATTTTACAATAGGCCTGGGTCTGCTAGGATTGACCACTTATTTCAGTACTATGCTGGCCCTTGTTTTCTTGTGCTAGAGAAAATATTGGTTACAAGACCTCATCCTTCAGGTGCTTTATGCACACCTAATATATACAAAACTTCACCAATAATGTTCAAATCAAGAGTTTGCCAAAATAAGGTAGAGGAGAATGTTGAAGGCATTATGTGCCAAAGGCTGATTAAGTCATCACCAAGCACCAAAGTACAACATTGCATGCATACGTTTATCCAAATACCATGACAGCTGGACATAGCTGCAAGAAGCCAAGGAGATACGTAAGCTGGTTAGCTCATAACACAATACAGAATGATGGCTTTGGGGCTAGCGTCCAAAGTCACACATCTGTTAATGCCACGCCTCACATAGATTTTACTCATCAGGATTGATTTGTAATGGTTACAGTACAAAAAGGGGATGCCTAAATTTGACATACCCTAATTTAACCAGCATCCCTAAAGAGTATGCATTTTCCAGCCACGCCATCTTTCCTGGTAATACTTCTACCATCTCTTTCTCTCCGTTTTACCCCCCTTGTCTTTGTTGCTGTATCCGTCTTTGCTCCACTGCCCTCCTCTGCTCCACTGTCATTCTCAATCTCTTGTTTCCCACTCGGTACAGTAGACTTCGGCTCAGGTCTGTTCAGTTCTCTGCAATATGGGAGCTTCATTGCCATTAGCTCTCAGCCTGCTGTGTTGAAGTTAATACAATGCTGCAGAATATACCCCTCAACATATTTCCATGAGTCTTATGTCACCTCTCCTCTTCCTCGGTTTCTTTATCCTCATCTCGTGACTCAAGGCTTTAGTTCTCGTTTCTGGGTTGGAGCTGTGTTTGCTTCTTGCCAGATTGAGTTGTTTAACATTGTTGCTTGGAAAATAAGCATACATTATATGGATGTGCCATGCATATCCGAATGCATCCCTAATGTTCTGGGAAGTGTGGGAGATGATAGTGGGAGGTGCCCTCAACAGACTCCAGAATCGAGATTCATTGGGCCTATAGTGGAGCTCAGATATGCTTTTTCCAGCAGTCTTGGTTAACGTGAGACTTCTTTATTAGTATTCTGAGCAGTAATATGCGGGAAAGGCTCGTCTTGGCTTATATGCAGCTTGTCTGTGCTGTTACAGAAGAGCACAACTTTATCAAAAGTCATTCATCCTTGTGCAAAACGATCCTTCTGTCCCGAACCACTAGTCCGTGCCCCCTCTCCTCGATACTATTAAGCCCTGAAACATGTGTGCCTCCTTCTACCTGATTTGTGAGGAGCAGACCTTCTATTTGTAGGCGAAAGGATGGTTACTAAAGGCACCAGAAAAAGAGCATTGCTATGCTTGAGGTTCAGGTCCGGTTTTAAAGTGTATGCACGCTTTCAAGTAGATCCTATCAATTGACTTAAGTGCATCGACATTGGGACATCTTGCACATTAAGTCGCTGAAAGAACACCAATATTGAAACAAGCATTGGCATAGCCAATAGGTCTCGCCTTTGGGACCTTATAAGTGTTTAGCCATGCAACAGTTGATGTTGTTGCACCAAGGATATTGTGCTGCATAACTAAATACTTATAAGGTCCCAAAAGCAAGACCTATTGGCTATGCCAATGCATGTTTGCTTTGGCTTCCAAATTCTGGGAACCAACCCCCTTACAGTTGCACTTTAAACACCATTGACTACTCCAGAAAAAAACCTAAAACTCCACTTCATCAGCAAGCCCCTTACACAAAAGGCTCAATCTGTATATAACTTTTAAAAAGCTGGAAATCTACCAGTTTTTGGTTCCCTCCTACCCTTTGCATTTATATAGGACCATTAGGAAATTTACAAATATACGTATACACATGGAAATCCATACAAATAATAGATTTTGAAGCAGGCTACTCCACAAATACTTACTAGTTCGTAATATCTGTATGGTGGACTATTCACACTAGTAAACATTGCTGGCATTTCTATGAACACCTGTATTTTATTTTTTCTTCACCTGGAAATTATTTTTTAAGCACGAGGAACTGTTACTTGTAGACCGCTTGGAAATATGAGGGAGTTCATAAGATTTCCCACCATGAAAAACAGATGGAAATCCAATTACGAACATGGCCGGTAATTATGGCAGAATGTACTGAGCCTGTGCTTACACACCAAATGAAGCAGTAACAGGAAGCCATAGACATCTCTGCTAGCACTGGGAGATAAGAATGAATAC
Source organism: Triturus cristatus (assembly GCF_964204655.1). NCBI lineage: Eukaryota > Metazoa > Chordata > Amphibia > Caudata > Salamandridae > Triturus > Triturus cristatus. The sequence continues at coordinate 662,992,741 of NC_140586.1, read as the reverse complement.
CCTAGTATGTCCTAGTATTATGTACTCTTACATGCATTTTTTAAACAACCCCAAAATGTCCAGCTCCCTATAAGTACAAGTGCAAAGATGCACAGTTCGTTCTATCTATACTAATGGTATTTAAATATTACCTGTATATTCGCATTTTATTCCTATTTCAAATTTATTGACGCCAATTCACAAATGCTTGTAAGAGTACATAGATGAGGACACACCCCAGTATGTCTTTGTGAATACACAAGGCTTCTCTGCAGGTGCAAAGGGAGAACTCAGCTATTAACCAACAGAGACATATGTGAAAATAAAGAAAATATTACAAACACATATATTATGTAGAAAATAAAATGAAGAAAAGTGAAAACGAGGTTTTTGACATTAAGAGATCATTATGAAAGCCCAATATACATATTATACCAGTCCAGTAAACACGGGGAGCATTGATTTCAGCATTATTGGGTGAACGCTGAGATTTGGGCTAAAGAAAGGTAACGGTTGTGTTAAGGTTGTCTTAAAATGTAAAGCTACGTCTAGGATAAGAAGGGATGAGGTTTGGGGTAGGCACTGGGTGTGGGTGGGTTTAGGGTTAGGATTACAGTACGCATAACCAAGGGACTAGGGCCATATCCACATTTATAGTACAAGAAAGGCCAGAGTAAGGACAAGGAGAAGGGCAATGATAAGGGATGAGTAGGGGTAAGGGCAGGGTTATGTTTAGGTTGAAGTTTAGAGGTGGTTTTAGATTTTGTTACATTGTAAGGATTATGTTTAAAGGTAATACTAGCTTTAGAGACCTGATCTTTTCTATAATGGAGTGAATGTAAAGGCAAGAAAATTCATAACTGAATAGAGATATGATTGAAAACTAGCCCAAATTCTAATTGTCCAGGTACTAATTTCTAATCAATCTGAAACCACAATCACCACAACCTACAAAACCACAAGGTGCAGATTTCCCTACTAAGCAGTTCTTGTTTTTCCCTTGGCCATTTGTGCATTAAGACTTCATTGCTGGAGACTGTTGTATTTCCTTTACTTCCCCATAGCTATGCTTCCACACCTTCACATCATGCTGCCTTTGACTTGTCCATGTTATTTTATATTATATGTACTCATAAAGCGCACATCTCAAACTGGACAGTATCTTAGCGCTGATGAGAAGAGGTGGTGTTGTCCTGGCTGAGGCCTATTTGAAGAGCTAAGTTTTCAGTTTCTTCCAGAATTCTAGCACTGAGCTGGCGACCCCAATGTGAAGGCAGAGGTCGTTCCAGGGTTTAGGAGCTGAGTACATGAAAGCACAACCGTAGACTCTGGCTCTTTGGATGGATTTGGGGTGGGGGTGGCTACGGCCAGGAGGATGGCTAACCAGAGGTGCCTAGTGAGGGTGTAGAAGCTGATGAGTCTGTTCAGATATATAGGACATAAGTTGTGCAGTGCTCTGTATGGATGTGTGAGTAGTTTAAACAGGATGTGCTTGTTGATGGGGAGCAAATGGAGATCTTTAAGGTGAGTGATACCTGGGTGCGCGGTGGGAGGCTGAGTGTGTGTCTGGCTGCTACATTCTGTGCAATCTGGAGTCGCTTGGTAAGTTGGGCAGAGATTCGGACGTAGAGTGCATTTCAGAAGTCTCGCTTGCTGGTGTTAGGTGTCTGGCTGATTGTTCGGCAGCTGTTGAGAGGAAGCCACTTGGAGACTTTCCTGAGGATATAGAGGGTGTTGAAGCAGGAAGAGGTAATCGCCCTGTTGTAAATCACTTCACTTTCATTTTTTAGTGGCTATGTAACACAAAGCAAAAGTTTAGTTGGGCATGAGATAGAGGGCTCCTTTATAATTCCATTGCTGTGCTTGCACCCATCTATCACAGGGCCTGAAGACCTGCACAAAAAGGTGCTTTACCTCACCAAACTGCCCTAATGCACCGAAATTAATCTACCTTGATGGTGACCACATTTTTAGTTAAAGTGAATGAAATCAGGAGGTGATATTGAAAGTCTAGAAAACCTAAATCAGATTGAGTATGCCTTCCTTCCTACAACTCGGCATTTGTTTAGGACAAGCAATTGCAAAACCCATAGGTCTCGCCCATGACACTGGGGTAAAACCTCCCAGCTTTGCAGTGATTTGCTTTTTTCTCATATGTCCGCCAGGTGTGAGCATTCACTGTGGCCATCTCAGAAAAGGTTTGCGTAAATCTCAATGAAAATCATTCCAAGATGGTTGCCATGCGATTGCACATATACATGTGCAGGCACGATTACCATCTTGAATTGGTTTTCTTTTGCTATAAAGAAAAAAATAGTCCAAGATGGCTACGATGTGTGCACAACCTTAGCAGCTATTTTGGAATAGATTTTCCTAAAATCAAAAGAAAAAACATTCCATGATGACTGTTGCGGATGGAAGAATGCGTACGAGGCAGTTCATCTTTTAATGACTTAAAAACGTGGACAGGAAAATGAAGAGGATTGTGTGGGCAAAAATGAATTGGGGCTAATATTCCAATCAAGCAAGTGGAGCTGGGCAGGGGAGTGGGGAGCAGGAAAAGATAGAGAGTAGGAGAGAAATACGTCCCTTATGCACTTCAATGCTAAAAGTCCTGATGTCAGCAGTGGTAGACTGCAAGTCACCCAGTGAAAACACAGTGAGACCAAAATGTTCCTTGGAAGGGACAAACCCAAGAAAGAATAAAGATGAAGGATATCAGGGAGATAGAAAAGAAAGTCATAAATTCATGATCAAAGCGTGGACATAAAGCCCACCCTCAGTCTACATTGAATATAATAGGTATGTTGCTAAAAGCTGTCTGTAGGTGAGTCCTACAAAATGGTAACAGAAAATTTTGCAATCCCAAAAAACATCACTCAGCAATTCCTCTTTTCCTGTGAACAAGAAACTGGGATAGAAAGAGGGAAGGTAAACTCTTTGGGGTGGTGGGGGGGTGTAAGATGGGGGATGGAGGTCCACTTGGGATGTCCCAAATACATTTTCCGACCTGACCTGGAAAAGACAAGCTGGGAGGGGAAAGGAGGAGGCAGCTACTTGGTATAGTGGACTGACAGGAACACAAAAAAGTAATCCCTCAGAATTACTTTGCTCAGCTCATAGCATAGGTTTTAGTAAAGGGGGCACGTACCACTCAGAAACCACCAGACAAAGCACATGGGTACCTTCAATCACCCAATCAAGCCAAAAAAGCACCCAGAAAAATCAATCAAAAATGGACTGCTGCGGTGGCTGATTGTATTTTCATGTGTAGATGACAAACGGGTCTAGGCTCTGCTCAACTACACTCACACCAACAATTCTTTATTTAAAAAAGGGGGAAGTACACTGACACTGAACACTTCTCCCCAACAGCTGCAGGAGCCCATAAAACTGTTAAATAGGGCCATAACTTTGCTAGGATTTCACCAGTTTCACACTGGTTAGTCACAGAGGCGAGGAGGAAAATGAGCGCACGGCTGAAAGTTATGTTTTACTTAACGCATGCAAAGTCCGAGCAAGCCAAGCCTGAATGTGAAAGCCATTTCCAAGAGGCGAGCCGGTGGCAAACTCCACCTCCGGTGGTTTTAGGCAGCGGGGCTCGCCGTGGCGACCTTCACTTTCTAGCAGGCCGTGTAAACACACCCGTTAAGTGAATTACAGTTCAACGTTTTCCCCCTCAATTTAAATGTGAGTGTTTAATAAGCGAAATGAATTCTCGATCATTACACGCATAACTCCACAGTGCCCTGTCCCGCTGCATGTCACGGTCCGCCACGCGTCAGCGGCTGCCCTTTAGTTAAAATACTTTTTATCGTTTAACTTTATAGCAGAAGACACAGCCCAGACACTCACAGTGACAAGGACTATTTCCCTAATTACTGTACTCAGATAATAGCAGTTGCTCTGGCAGTTACAGGGCTATTCAATCAGGAATGATTCAATACAAAAAAAGCTGATTTTTCAAAAAAAGGGATTAGCATAAGTGCCCGGGAGTCACATTGCATTTTCGTCTGAAGGAAATGCGAGCTGCATTAAATCATTTTTGGGGGCACTTTTTTTCCAGTGGCAGACTGATGTGTCAGACTTTACAGTAATAACAACGGCTATTTGGACCTCTGCAGCACCCTTATTTTCCAATTAGGAAAGGAAATCACTTTACAAATAGCTTCCGCATTTTACTGCCCTCGCTGCGAATGTTTGAGAAAGGCTTAAAAATCCGAGTCGACCTTGGAATTTCAACCTCGGGTTACTCGATCGACGCACGCCTGATGCAAGGTGTTCCCTGAGCAAGGAAAATACAGTACCCCTCCTAAAACGGAATTTTAACAAGATGGAGCGGGAGCACGTGAGATTCTGATCATAAATATTCATATTTAGGTCTCGGCCTGGAGAGAGCTCTGCCATAAGAGGCCTTTTGCAATCGATACGATTCCAGCGCGAACGGGGAGACAAACAAGAAAAAAGATGTGCACTCGGGGATTGGATGCTTTACTGGTGGCATGATACACTGGGGACTTTTTTTCTCGCCGCCAGTAAAGGCAGTCCCCGCGTGCAGTAGCGGTCCGTGGAGGGAGTTCCGTGGGGCGGTGAGGCGGGGCGGGGAGGGGCAGGGTGGGGAAATGTAAACACCGGAATATGGATGAACGGATGTAAGTACACATTTAAATAAATAAAACAAATTCCTTTGCGCGCGCTGCATCGCAAAATGCAATGCAGCACGCGCAACAAAATTTGTTTTATTTATTTAAATGTGTACTTACCTCCGTTCATCCATATTCCGGTGTTTACATTTCCCCACCCTGCCCCTCCCCCGCCCCGCCTCACCGTCCCACGGAACTCCCTCCACGGACCGCTACTGGAGACACCATCTGCCCAGTATCACACAATGTATCCTAAGAGGGATCCAACTCTCGTCTTTCGGATCCAGAGTCCATTCATTCGTTGACTACAATTGACCAGCTCCGTGGACTCCGTGCTCAAATTCACGGGAAGGGCAAATTCTGTAGAACTTATAGGATGGAGTTCAGGTCTTATTTTTAAAATGACTATTTTCTAAAGCTAGTCTGGGGTCCCCGGGTCCAAGCGCTTCGTGTGGGGCTCCAGCATAGCGCCTTCTTCCAGAGCCCCCACGGGGAGCTTTGCACCGGAGCACTTCCTACAGGCTCCCCAGGTGCGGCTAATGTTCCGGAGGGGGTGACTATCTGACAAGCGGTAACCTGAGTGAGTGAGTAAACTTCCCTCATTAGAGTCATAGACATGCAGATTTCGAGGACCTCCGTGATGATTACACCCCCTCTCACCCCGCCCCTCCGGAACACTGTAACTATTATGCAGCGCTTGGAAGGCTGAGCTGCTAACCACTCACCATCACTTCCTCTAATGAGCACGTTTATCCGCCTCCTCTCCCCTCAGGCCCTGCTGGGTTGTAAGAGCGCGTGCTGTGCGCAAGCAATACCCCCCCCCCCGCCTACCTTAGTCATTTTTGACCCGTTCTTAATTTGTTGGCATTGGAGTTTTTATAGCGCCAACTACACCAACACCCTCAAACCCTCTGCTCTCAATGTAGGTATACGTATGTGGTCACCTCTTATTTAACTCCTTTGTCTCCTCTACACCCCCTCTTTACTTCCCCGGGTGCATGCATGTGTAGCTCCTTGCAGCCCGTTACTTTGAGGTCAGAGGAGGCTGCTCTCAGTACTTCTGTACACGTATGGGCGTGTCGTCAACCCCTCTCCGTTTTAGGTCTCGGCTGGCAATGGAGCGCGCATGCGCTCCTCGCCTCGATACACATATTCTCTCTCTACTACTCACTCTCTACTACTCTCTACTCTCTACTACTCACCCTCTACTACTCTCTACTACTCACTCTCTAATACACTCTACTCTACTACTCACTCTCTACTACTCTCCACTACTCTCTACTACTCTACTACTCACTCTCTACTACTCATTCCTCTCTAATCACTCTCTACTCACTCTATACTGCTCTCTATTAATCACTCTTTACTACTCACTCTCTACTACTCTCTACTACTAACTACTACTCTCTACTACTCTGTACTACTCACTCTGTACTACTCACTCTCTACTACTCTTTACTACTTACTCTCTGCTACTTACTCGCTACTACTCTACTACTTACTCTCTACTACTCTCTACTACTCACTCACTACTCTCTACTACTCATTCTCTACTACTCACTCACTACTCTCTACTACTCATTGTCTACTACTCACTCTCTACTACTCTCTCTCTACTACTCTCTACTACTCACTCTCTACTACTCTCTCTACTACTCACTCTCTACTACTTACTCTCTACTACTTACTCTCTACTACTCTACTACTTACTCTCTACTACTCTCTACTACTCACTCGCTAATCTCTACTACTCATTCTCTACTACTCACTCACTACTCTCTACTACTCATTCTCTACTACTCACTCTCTACTACTCTCTCTCTACTACTCTCTCTCTACTACTCTCTCTCTACTACTCTCTACTACTCACTCTCTACTACTCACTCTCTACTACTCACTCTCTACTACTCTCTCCTACTCTCTCCTACTCTCTCTCTCCTACTCTCTCTCTCCCACTCTCTGCTCTGTACTACTCACTCTCTACTACTCTCTACTACTTACTCTCTACTAACTCTATACTACTCACTCACTAAACCCTCTATTACTCATTCTCTACTACTCACTCTCTACTACTCACTCACCACTCTACTACTCATTCTCTACTACTCACTCTCTACTACTCTCTCTCTCTCTACTACTCACTCTCTACTACTCTCTAACACCCACTCTCTACTGCTCACTCTCTACTACTCTCTCCTACTCTCTCTCTACTACTCTCTACTCTGTACTACTCACTCTCTACTTCTCTCTACTACTCTCTACTACTTACTCTCTACTAACTCTCTACTACTCACTCACTAAACTCTCTACTACTCATTTTCTACTACTCACTCTCTACTCTCTACTACTTACTCTCTACTACTTACTCTCTACTACTCTCCGCTACTCTCTACTACTCAATCTATACTACTCTCTACTACTCATTCTCTACTACTCACTCTCTACTACTCACTCCACTACTCTCTACTACTCAGTCTCTACTACTCTCTCTTCTACTCACTCTCTACTACTCTCTCCTACTCTCTCTCTACTACTCTACTCTGTACTACTCACTCTCTATTCTCTCTACTACTCTCTACTATTTACTCTCTACTACTCTCTACTACTCACTCTCTACTACTCACTCACTACTCTCTACTACTCATTCTCTCACTCTCTACTACTCTCTCTCTACTACTCACTCTCTTCTACTCTCTCTCTCTCCTACTCACTCTCTACTACTCTCTCTACTTCTCATTCTCTACTACTCACTCTCTACTACTCACTCTCTCCTACTCACTCTCTACTACTCTCTCTACTACTCACTCTCTACTACTCACTCTCTACTACTCATTCACTACGCTCTACTACTCACTCTTTACTACCCACTCTCTACTACTCTCTACTACTTTCTACTACTTACTCTCTACTACTCACTCTCTACTGCTCACTCTCTTCTACTCTCTCTCTACTACTCACTCTCTACTACTCACTACTACTCACTCTCTACTACTCTCTCTACTACTCACTTTCTGCTACTCACTCTCTACTACTCATTCACTACGCTCTACTACTCACTCTTTATTACTCACTCTCTACTACCCTCTACTACTTTCTACTACTTACTCTCTACTACTCACTCACTACTACTCTCTCTCTACTACTCTCTCTCTCTACTACTCTCTACTCTGTACTACTCACTCTCTACTACTCTCTCCCACTCTCTCTCTACTACTCTCAACTCTGTACTACTCACTCTCTACTTCTCTCTACTACTTACTCTCTACTACTCTCACCTACTCACTCTCTACTACTCACTCACTACTCTCTACTACTCATTTTCTACTACTCACTCTACTACTCTCTCTTTACTACTCTCTACTAGTCACTCTCTACTACTCTCTCCTACTCTCTCTCTCCTACTCTACTCTGTACTACTCACTCTCTATTCTCTCTACTACTTACTCTATACTACTCACTCTCTACTACTCACTCACTACTCTCTACTACTCATTCTCTCCTACTCACTCTCTACTCCTCTCTCTCTACTACTCACTCTCTACTACTCTCTCCTACTCACTCTCTACTACTCTCTCTCTACTACTCACTCTCTGCTACTCTCTACTACTCACTCTACTTTTATCTACTACTCATTCTCTACTACTCACTCTACTACTCTCTACTACTCTCTACTACTACTCTCTCTACTACTCTCTACTACTCTCGCTCTCCTACTCTCTACTACTCTCTCTACTACTCTACTCTGTACTACTCTACTCTGTACTACTCACTCTCTACTACTCTCTCCACTACTCTCTACTACTCACTCTACTGCTCTCTACTACCCACTCTCTACTACTCACTCTCTACTCTCTACCTCTCTACACCTCTCTCTACCTCTCTCTGCCCTCTCTCTCTACTACTCTCTACCTCTACCTCTCTACCCACACACAAACACATATATACATATATATTGATATATATGCATATGCATTTATATATATGTATGTGCGCATATATACATACATACATATATAAACATATATATACACATCTGCATATCTATATAAATACAAAAATAAATGCATGCATACATATACATATATGCATACATATGCATGTTATGTAGATGAAAGTTTGAAAAACACGAATAAAACCAAAGCTAAAAAGCCACCTAATTACAAACAGAATTGCTTTAACTTAAACGATGGCGAGACCTATTGCATTTTCAATGCTTGTTTGAGACTGCTAGGCCTCGACAGATCGTTTGCAGGTGGGTGGACATGGGTTTTCCAAACTGTATTCGGAATCAAGGTAATTCTTTATTCCTTGTCCTTGGGAACCTATCAGACAGCCAGAATGACCCTGGAAAAATTAAGAAATATAGCATAAACTTCCTGAGCATGAAAGCAGATTCGTATCTACCATTGGTGCAGATGGTGCAGTGGCACCAAACCACTTGAACCCTGATAATTGTTGTCTTTTATCAGCCCAACAGCAGTCAAATTGGCTTTTTTCCTTGCTTGCATCAGGATTCATGGTATCACTGCTACACTATTGCAAGACAGAAATGTGGATTTATAAATTTCGAAACTAGGTAGCAAGCCAAGAAGCACTGTACACTTCAGTGAGCCCTGAGGGATGGTGGGCTGAGGATGGAAAATGGAAGGTGTTTAGGGGTCAGGACAGGTCAAATTTGGGGATTGAGTGTGCACGCTTTTGGGGTGCATAGGGTAATGTGAACCATAATTACAGCTTGAAGACAGGGATCCCAGAAGAAATTTAGAAATCGGGGCAGAGGCTTGCAGAGGAAGAGTGGAAAACATAACTATGAAGGTAGCTGCAGGAATGGAGATAAGTGCTAATGGAAGGGATGATGTGGCGAGAGAAGGTCACACTAGGTGGGCAAAAGTGACAGACAAAATGCCAGTTCCGGATCGACTGGCCTTGAATATCATTCAGATCATACAGCATACACTCAGTAGGTAAATGTGAATACTGTCGAGAGATGTGTGTTATCTGCAGGCGAAAATGTTAAATCCAGGCCACTCTTCGTCATCAGTCTTGGATCTTATGCACTATCCATAAAAATGCAAAAGCCAGCCTTTGTCCAAAAAAGGATTAAAATAAACTTCCCTTATCCTTCTTACCATGAGGACCTTAGCCCACTAAGCATAGATGTTCACTCGAATAGCTCCGAAAAGTTCCTTTTTAGGTCTCGCCAACGCGCATGCGTTGCTCTGCGAGGCAGTTAGTAAGGGCTTTTTTTTATTAGCCCGCAATAGGCCTGTGCATGCGTCTTTTTTAAAAACACAGCACGCAATTGGTCCAAGGTGGGTGATTGTCCCGCCTTGTTTGTTCCATGGCCTAGGGTCCTCAGGAGCGAGCATTAATGCCATCTGTTTCCAATTATCGCGTTGGCGTTAATTGGAAACAGATGGTGTTCGCGTTTTTTTCTTGTTTTTATTTTACAATGGCTGCCCCCACACACAGCACTCACAGGATGCTGGCTGAAATTGTCCTGATCTTTCTTTTTTAATAGACGGCCCTTGAAGTAGCCGTATAGGACTCTGCTTTCACCACTCAAGTTCATAATTGTTCACGGGCATTTCTTGCGCATTACTCACTTGAGCATGCTCGGCGCAGAGTGCGCATGTCACTGCCGCCGGCCAGCCTGTGTGGAAGAAAGGTTATGCACAAAGTTCAGAGATCTTAGACACGTTATAATTTTATGGAGAAAAACATTTATAACTCAGTTGTTGTGAAATCTGCTGCGTTTAATTGAAGTTTTTGACTGGCATGTTTGGCATGAAAAATAATTTCTTTTGTTTGCTCTGTAAGTGAAATCATAGACAGTCCTGTTTTTCTGTGATTATTAGATGAAACCGTAAATCTCACCAGATAGGACGGCTTCAAGCCGCTCTTTCCGCGCACATCGCACTAGATTCTGTTGGCACTGAATATTTGTAATGACACCAGAAACAGATCTGTCAGTCAGTTTCTATGTTTCCGGGGTGTGTAAAGGGTGAATGAATCGAGTGGGAAGCGGGGGTCAATTAATGCAAACATGAACGGAGGTGGGGAGGGGGCTCTGACCATTATTATTCTAACAAATATGACACAAAGTACTTATTCTTGTTTTCACACGACGGGTTTATTAATAAAAGCTAGTTTTACAAAGTATGTATTTTTTTTATAAACTGGAACTGGGCGTCTTAACAGGCTCCTTTTCTCTCCTTGTTTTTTTTAATGTGTTATTATTTTCCAGATGAAAAGGTTGTAATTACACAGGGCAGCTTATCGACGGCATAGATTCTGCAATGGAACAATTTAATTAGAGTTTTATATTGTGGTGTGCAGGCAATGGATGCATGCTTGGGTATAAATACACCCACGCGCACACAGTCCCTAACTCAAGCGCTTGCATCAGAGATGAATATTTTCTATGTTAAATCGCGTTATTGATCCTGAAGTATGTTATTGAGATGACAGAAGTAATCATGTGTACATTACAGAGATCCGGAAAACACAGCATTTGAAATACCTAAAAACACAAAAAGATTGCATGAGAACCGGTGCCGCGGGGCGCCTTTCCTCTCAGTGATTGGATACACCTGCTCTCCCTGCAACTCTCTCGCTCTTTCACGCACACAAGCGCTCTCTCTCTTTCTCTCTCTCACACACACATGCATGCACACATGCACACTCTCTCTCACTCTCCCTCTCTCACACATAGGCAAGCACACATGCACGCTCTCTCTCTCTCCCTGTCTCTCACACACACACAGGCACGCACACATACATGCTCTCTCTCTTTCTCACACACACAAGCACCCAAGCACACATGTACACTCTCTCGCACTCACACACACACACACACACACATACGCATACACACACATGCAGGCTCTCTGCTCTCTTTCTCTCCATCACTCACACACGCATGCACTGAGGAAATATGAATTTTTATGATCAATTGTGTCCCCTATCTTAGACCCCAACGGCTCCATGTACATGCTACAAGTACATGTATGTTCCCTCCACTTCAAGCTATGAAGACGCAAATACAATTGTGTCCAACGTTAACATGTCCTCTTTCAGATCCACCATGAATGGGTCGAATATTCCGTTCCTAAGTATGCCTTGCCACCGTCTTTATATGGTGTACCTTTCACGTTTTTCAGCTCTGGCAAGTTAGGCCCTGAATTCTGCCATCGAGCTTTTCCTGCTTTCTGCCTCTGAATGCTCCAGCCTGGACCTGCATCTGTATCCATGACCTTTGTCTTACTTCCTGCGCGGCTAACGGTGCCTGGCCCGGCCTGTTGCCTGCCAAGACTGTATTCAGCCTTCAAGTTATCTGCTCCGCTCCTCGAGAAATACATTCATGTCTAGTAGTTTAGGTAAACATCCTTCCAGCTACAGAACAAAGGGCTCGGCCTTACTGTCTCCGTGCAAGTAACTCATAGCTCCTGTTACCATGGTAGGCCCATGCCCCCTCGCATCTCATGTAGACACGTAGACGCTTATACACGCACTAGAAGTCAGTATAGGATAGCCTCTGCCTGAGAGACCTTCCCTTCCAGATAATACAGTTCCTTAAACACAAGATATTAGATACGATTTGGGATTAGGTTGTTCTGACATCCCAGACTTCTGTCTCCTCATGTAGGGCTAAATGTCAAGTCTCCTTCACCCTCCAGTTACACGTCAATCACACGTCATGCTGCCGTGCGCGCACCTCTGCCATGTATTTCTGCTGACTTTGCAGGATTCTCTTATGGATCCACCCACCTGTGACATCCTCAGAATGACGTTTCTAGTACACGCCCTTATGCACGCCTATTGTAACGCCTTTTTTCATTACGTATGTGTATTCTTATCTCTCTCTTCTCAGCTGTTACACCTTCTGCATATGTCTTTACTGTAATGCATTGACTATATATATGACAACCTGTCAATAAAGTATTGCTCTATCCCTTCCCGAACCTTCGTGGTGACGGAATCCGATTGCCTGGTTCGAACCAATTCCTTTGTAAGGAATAAATCCCCTTTTAAAACCTCAAATACCACGGATTCTGCCTCTTATTTTTACTGAGTTATTCTTATTGAACTTTACCGCATAAATTAAGTCTAGGTAATTTAAATTTACCACATAATTGGCGCCCGAACAGGGACACCTCCCCCACCCCACGCGCCGGAGGTGCATTGCAGACCCGGTCTCCTGCCACAGCCGGACGGACAACTACGCGTACCTGCAGGATTTCCTGTACCTCCCTCAGGCCAACGGAGGTGACTGAGGCTGCGATCAACACCCAGACGAGGCGGTGAGGAGTGCGGAGGATCCCGACCAGAGCCTAGCTGAGAGAGCAAGATCCGAGGTATGCAGAGGCCCCACCAGGTTCCGAAGTTCCGAAGTATCCACGTCACGAGTCGAGTCGAGTCCAGTTTGGTCTAGTCCAGACCAGAGTTTCCGAGGCCTTCTGTTCCGTTCCGTGCTTCCCGGTGAGTACCGTTGCTGGGGACGCATCTAGACGTGCGCATTGGTTTGTGCCGGTCAAGACGGGTTTGGGTACACGGATCCGGTCTGCACTGTTTTAGCAGTGTATCTGTACTGTTTAGCAGTATATCTAGTATTATGCAGTTAGCTAGTTTTATTCTAATTATTATTGTTCGTTTTAAAATGTTTTAATATGTTTTTTTTTGATAAACTTCTTTTTATTGTGTTTTGCGGCATAAAGAACAATATCAGGAATAATATACAGCTGTGCAGTGAACAAGGCATCAGTATCTGCAATCAGGAAAGCATCAACAGGCAAGTGCAAAAACCCTCCCGCCCCCTCCCCCCATTCGTCCCCCCCCCGCGCACCCACCCCTCAAAACAGGCCCCCCAACCATTTCCCCCATATCTTGCGAAAAATTTTTGGGCAGCCCCGTGCAGCGTATAGCGACCGCTCCTGAGCCGCACACCAATCCACCCCTTTACTCCAGGTAGCCACTCTGGGCGGGTCTGGCTGTGACCACACTGCCGCTATATCTCTCTTGGCTACCATAAGGGCAGTGGTGAGGAAGTACTTTTCATTACGGGACCCGTCCATCCCGTCCATGATGCCCAGCAGGGCCATTCTAGGCTCGTGGGGAACCTCCGAACCCAGGACCTCCGCTAGATCGGCCTCGATCGCTGCCCAGTAGTCCCCCAGTTGAGGGCAGGACCACACCATGTGGAAAAAATCTGCCGGAACCTCCCCACAGCGAGTGCAAGAGGCGTCCACGCGGAGGCCCGCACGATACAGGCGGTCCGGGGTCAAATAGGCAGTGTGTAGGTAATAAAGTTGGATAAGCCGCAGCCTAGCGGAGGTGGTAAGCGACCGAGGGCCCATAAGAGCGTCCCTCCAGTCCGCCTCATCCAGGGGTCCCACCCAAGCCTCCCACCGCTGCTTTAGCCCGCTCCAATCCACCGGTGTATTGTTAATTAGGGATTTATAAATGCGGGATATGCCCCCCCTCCCAAGATACCCCAGCATCACCTGGGCCTCAGGCGGGCTATGGGAAGGCAGTCTGGAATCTAAAGGGACGTGAGCCCGAACCGCATGGCGTAATTGAAGATAGCGGTAGAATTGAGAAGGTTGCAGCGAGAAGCGGGTCCGAAGCTCCTGGAAGGAACACATGCGGCTTCCACGCCATATATCGCCCAGACAGGAGATACCGAGAAGATCCCACTGCCGAAAGCCCGTTAGTCCCACCACCTCCCGCAGCCACGTCCCGTGCCAAAGCGGAGTGAGTTGCGTGGACGTCCCCGACCATCTAGTGTGTCGCAAGGCCGCACGCCACGCGAGAAAGGGAGCCCGCACGACGCCGGGGAGCGACAGGGGGATCGTTGTGCCATAGAGCATGTTTTGGATGGAGGAGAACCCGAGGCAGTTCACCTCGAGTCGATAAGCCGGGTCGCCCCAGCCCCCTGAGAACCAATCGTGGACCACCAGTAGTTGGGTGGCCAGATAGTAGAGGTAGAGGTTGGTCATGCTTAAGCCGCCGTCGTAGGAGGGGACCCTGCAGCGGTCCAGGGCCAGCCGAGGTCGACCACCGCCCCAAAGGAATTTGGTCACCATCTTATCCAGGTCCCGGAACCACGGGCGCGGAAAGGGGCATGGAGTGTTTTGCAGCATGTAAAGAAACTTGGGGAGGATCATCATTTTATATAGGGCGACTCTTCCTAGCGGATTCAATGGGAGGGCCTGCCACCGGAGCATATCTGCTCTGGCTTTGTTTACTACTGGAGCCACATTGAGTGCCCAGCAGAGTTCCGGGAGGAGGGTGACCCAGATCCCCAGGTACTTAAAGGAGAGTCTCCGGAGGGGAATATCCGATTGCCAGTCGAAACATTCCCGCGACGGGTGTAGCGGGACTAGAACAGATTTTTTTGGGTTCAGATGGAGACCCGACGCCTGGCCAAACCGATGGAGGATCTGGCGGACCCGGGGCCCCGAGGTCGCTGGGTCGGAAAGATAGAGGAGGACATCGGGGGCCACATCCGGCCATTCCCATCCGCGAAGAACGGGATCCGCGCGAATCAGCATCGCCAGGGGTTCCATGGCCAACGCAAAAAGGAGGGGCGAGAGCGGACAACCCTGGCGCGTCCCCCGACCTATGGGAAACGGGCGAGAGAGAGCCCCGTTGACCAACACCCGGGCCCGCGGATGCGCGTACAGGACCGCTACCATGGCACGGAACCGGGGGCCGAAACCCATGCGTTCCAGGACGTCGGCCAAGTACGCCCACCCCACGGAGTCGAAGGCCTTTTCAAAGTCAACCAGGAGGAGGGCCAGGTAGGGGGAAAGGCGGCCACGGTGCGCCATCGCAAGATGCAGGCGCCGCAGGCAGTGTCTGGTCCCCCACTCCGGCATAAAGCCGCATTGATCCGGGTGGACCAAGGAGGCAAGCGACGGGCGCAACCGCTGTGCCAGGACCGTAGCATAGATTTTGAGTTCGGTGTTAATAAGGGATATCGGCCGATAGTCGGAGCAGGACCGCGAGGGAGGCTGAGTCTTGGGGAGGGCAACTATGGTTGCCGTATCCG
Source organism: Triturus cristatus (assembly GCF_964204655.1). Classification (NCBI taxonomy): domain Eukaryota; kingdom Metazoa; phylum Chordata; class Amphibia; order Caudata; family Salamandridae; genus Triturus; species Triturus cristatus. The sequence continues at coordinate 662,977,066 of NC_140586.1, read as the reverse complement.
TCTCGGGCCGGAACGAGCCCGTTTCCACCACGGCTGCGAAGAGGTCCCGAAGCCTCGGGGCCAGCATCTCACGATAGTGAGCGTAGTACTCCTGGGGGAACCCGTCGGGACCCGGGGTCTTCCCAGGCGCCAAGCGGCCAATGGCCTCCTCGATCTCCTGCAGCTCGATCGGCGAATCAAGGGTCTCGGAAACCTCAGATTGCAACCGCGTAAGTGTCACCGAGGTCGTCCCCAGCAATTCCTCAAGGGAGAGCGTGGACGGCCTGTGGCGGTATAGCTGGGAGTAATAATCAGCGAACGCCTGGGCTATCGCCACCGAGGCTGTGTGAGTACCACCCGCTGGGTCCGCGATGGCCGGAATGATCCTTCCCGCCCGGGGATAGGTCGCCAGGCGGTGGAGAAGAGCGCCGTTTTTGTCTCCCCACCCGTAGACCCGGGCCACCGAGGAGCGCCATAGAATCTTCGCCGCCTCCAGGGAATGGAGGCGAATCTCTTCCCGCAGGAAGGCCAGTCGACGAGATCGGACGGCGTCGTCCAATTCCCCCAGACCGCGCTCTAATTCCAAGGCCTGGGCTTCGCAGTCCGCGAGCTTCTGGGATTGGGCCCTCCGTTGGCGCTGCAGATGCCCCCTAGCGGCGCCCCGGACAGTCGCCTTGCCGGCCTCCCACAAGACGGCAGGGGAGATGACAGAGCCCTCGTTATGGGAGTAGTAGTCGGCGATTTCGCCCCCGACCACCTTCCGGAAAGCCTTGTCGTGGAGGAACCAGGCGTTCAGGCGCCACATCGGACGGGCAGAGAGGGGTGGGGGACCAAGGGCGAGGAGCACAGGCGAGTGGTCCGAAAGGCCCCTCGGAAGAATGCGTACATCTCGCACCCCCGCGCAGTCGGTGGATGGTACGAAAATGAGGTCGATCCGGGCATGGGAGTGATGGGCCGCCGATGTGTGGGTGTATTGGTGTGCCTGCGGGTGCCAGATCCGCCAGACATCGCAGAGGCCTTGCGATTCAGCCCAGGTTGAGAGCTGTTTTGCGCGGGCGGCGCGGGACAGGGAGACCGGGCCCGTCGAGTCCAGGTGAGGCGAGTAGACGGCGTTGAAATCTCCGCCGAGAATGAGGGAGCCCGCCGGGAGTGTCGGGAGGAGACCCGCTGCGTGGGAGAGGGCCGACTGCAAGAGGGATGGCGCTGCATAAAGGGACATCAGGGTAAGGGGTCGCCCCTCCAGACTGCCAGAAACCACCACTACCATACCTTGAGGGTCCAAATGCACCCGGGACAGGACAAAGGGGAAGGACTTGCGGAGCAAAATGGCCACCCCTCGGGATCCCCGTGCAAAACCGGAATGCCATACCCTGTCATAACCGTAGCGGCCAAGGAAGGGGCAGTTGTTACCCAACAGGTGAGTCTCCTGGAGGAGGAGTACATCGATCTCAGCGCGTTGCGCGTATTTGAGGACCGCCATACGTTTAAAACGGTCCAGAAGACCATTGACGTTCCAGGATAGTATGCGCATGGCGGCCCTAGGGACAGGCGGGTCAACCATGGTCTAGGACAGGAGAGGGGGCCAGCAGGGGCGCGACTGAGCAGGTCCCCAGGGAGGAAGGACAACGGGACAGCGTGCAGGAGAGCAAGCCAAACAGCACATGATGCCTTAGTACAACAATTAAGAGGGAGTCATCCCCCACCAACAAAGTCATCCCAACGGGGAAGAAACAACCCCAAACCAACCCCAAACCCCCCCCCCCCACCCTACACTTCAAAAACGGAAGCATCTGTCGCCCAAACCAAATGAAGGAACCACCAAGCTAAAACGCTTGGGCGTGAGCGCTAGTGGACCCCTGATAGCAATAAATTCAAACCTGAGTTACCTGCCCTGGCCAAGAGCAACACTGATAACGGAGGATCCCACCCCCGCCCAGGCATCCCCAGCCCCCCTCCCCCAAAAGAAGCAAAGAAAGTCAAATGGTGGGGCTGCGAGAGAGGTCCGAAGAGTCCACCAATTCGACAGGCTGAGTTGCAGGGCCCGTGGGCCGGGGCGGCACGGTCCGCCGTCCATCTGCCCCGGGACTGGCGTGTGCGGCCGAGGAGGCAGAGGAGGCTCTCGACCCCCGGCGTGACCTTCTCCCAGAGCGTGTGTTGATCACCTCCTCAGCTGTGCGCTCCCGGGGTAACGTGCGATGCCGCCGACGGGTCCTCGATGTCCGGGGCCTTCCTCGTCCCCCCCGCATACCCGCAGGCGAACCGCGTCCAGAGCACTGCAGGGGGTGCTCCTCCGTCAACCAGGCCCAGGCCGCCCGCGGGGTATCGAAGAACACAGTCTTGTGCTGGAAGACGACCCGGAGGCGGGCCGGGAACTGGAGCTGATATTGGAGTCCCAGAGAGCGCATCTTTTGTTTCACCTCCGTGTAGGAGCGGCGTTGCTCTTGGACTTCGCGGGTGTAGTCCGGAAAGATCATGATTTTGTGGTTCTGGTAATGGAGGGCGCCCTGGCAGCGGGCCTCGCGGAGGATGGCGTCCCGGTCGCAGAAATTCAGAAGTTTGAGGATGAACGGCCGGGGGGGCGCACCAGGGGGCCTGGGGGCCAGGGAGCGGTGGGCCCTCTCCACCACGAACGAGGGAGATAGGCTGTCCGCCGGCATCCAGGACCGGAACCATCGCTCCATGAAGTCGTCCGCTCGGCCCGATTCAACTCCCTCCGGAAATCCCACTAAGCGCAGATTGTTGCGCCGGGCGCGATTTTCTGCATCTTCGACCCGGCGGTGCAATTCCTTAGAATGGGTGGTCAACTCCCGAACATGGTCCTGTAGGTGGCGGATGTCGTCCTCGGCGGTGGAGATCCGGGACTCGGCCTCGGAAATGCGGGCGGTGGCATTCCGCAGATCCTGTCGGAGAAGAGCAACGTCCACTTTGACCTCTCCCACCATGCCCTCGAGGGAGGCGCGGGAGGAGTTGATGGCCTGCAGGATGGCAGCAAGGTCCGTGGCAGGGGCCGGGGCCGGCGCGGCCGCGGAGCCGGCCCCCCTGTCGGAGGTCGTAAATTTGTCCATCCTGGTTTGGGTGGCCCCGGACGCTGGCTTGCCGGGTTTGTCTTTACCCATATCTGCGGCGGCCGTCCGTGAATCGGGGCAACGAGCGAACGTCACACCCGCAGAGCGTCAGGGGGTGTTCGAGCGAACAGGAACCCAGCAGGGGGGCAGCGGGGGGAACCTGTGGCCGAAAAGGTCCCGACGCGGCCAGCCCCAGCGGTCAGACCCCGGCGGGCTCCCCAGCGGGGCAGCGAGTCCGATCCCCCGCCTCAGTCGTGGCCGCGAGCCTCTCCCAGCGAAGCAAGGTCCAGCAGTGCAGCCCACAGTCTCCGGGCAGCGGGTCGTTCTTCAAGGGCACCGCCGCCGGGAATCGCCAGGGCCAGCCCTCCGGAGCATAGCCCACCTCTCCAGGGGGGACACCGCGCCCGAGCGGTCCCACCGCCACCTCCAAGGGGGGGCACGGTGTCGCCTGTTGACTTGCGTGGTCCGGGGTTCCAAACGATGATGAGGGGGGGGGGGTAAAACAGCAGCAGCACCCCCCCGACCGCCGATGTGCGGCCCGAAGCAGCGAGGACCCCTCCACCCCCGGGACCGGAGGCCAGGCTCTGAGCCACGGGGCCGGGGCAGCGCCGCCGCCAGGAGGAGAGGTTGAAGAGAGGGAGGGGGGGGAGCAGGGGTACAGGTCTCCCCGGCCGCCGACGCACGGCCCGATGGGGGGGTCTCCCCTCCGCCCCCGACCCCCGCAGCCGCCCCGGTAAAGCGATCCTCCGCCGCCGCACTCACCGCCTGTTCCTGCTCCCAGGCTCCGCTCGGGGGGGGGTCCCAGCACGACATGTCAGGGGGCCGCGGGCTGCAGCTACGCGGCAGAACAGCACTCCGTCAGTGTCCTCAGCCTCCACGGCAGCCGCGCGGCCGCCGCGTCCTCTTCACAGGCCGGATCAGGCCTGCGCCCCTCGTGGGCGCCGCGGGCTGGATTTGCTGCCCGGCCGGATCGCGGTTCCACAGTCGTCCGCGTCCGACGCCGGCCGGGCTTCACGTCGTCCAGGCAGGCCCCCGGTGGTCACAGCGCGGCCAGAGCCGGCATGGGGCAGCAGGGCAGCCTTACACACCCCAGCGCCCAGGTCGTGGCCGGCCAGGGCAGTCCAGGAGGGGATGAGGCGGATTTGCGGGGACCGGCGTCGGGAGCCTCACGAGAAGGCGTCCATGACAGGCAGGCGCCACCTAGCGCTCGTTTTAATATGTTTTAAATGTCGTGGTATGAGTGATTGTTCGATCTTCATTACTGTGTTTATTGTATTAATTGTGTTCAAGTCCGAGAAAGAATCAAGTAGCAAGGTTTAAGATGCCGTTATTTTCAAAATTAAGACAGATTAGAACTAGAAAAGGGATACTCGAGGAAGCCGTTCCCATTCCACCTAGGGACACTCCAGGGTACTTTATGTACCATAAACATGGCCTAGATGCCGTATTATATCTCGATTTGTGGGTGGACTACACCAAGGATTTAGCAGAGAATCAGAGATGGCCCGCCGCTGGGACATGGGATGCAGATTGCATCATGAGAGTAGAAGAAGCATTATGGAAAAAGAAAGCCAGACAGTCACAGAAAGATGCCATTGAATTATGGCGTAAAGAATCGCATAGACGCACAGAGAAAGCGCTCAGAAAAGAAGAGAAAAGTAGGGAGGATTCAGACAAAGCCCGAGAAAACGTATTAATTGAGGAAGGTATCCGAGCAAAAGCAGAACAAGTAGACAGACAACGAAACACTCTTATGAATGGTATGTATCCTCTTCTGGCCGAGGGTTTACCTAAGGCCACCCTGGAAGTACCGATCTGCCACCTCCATTGCTTCCGACTAAATTGCTCCCCAAGACCGCAAAGGACATTTTCCTTTCTTCCTATTTAGACGATGTAGCCCCCGAATATGTTAATGCTCCGCCGCCACGCACACCACCTGCTAACGGCGCTCGACCCCGAGATAATCTGCCCCCACTTCCGCAGCAACATACTCCTCCTTCCGTTTCAAACCTTCCGCCCGTTCCTTCACTCCTTCCTGCATCTATTCTTCCTACCTTACACCCAATGAATCCTTTTGGACCTGGCACCTCAGGAGGTGCGACAGGAAGTTTTCATACGCCGCCATCAGCGCGTCGATTGACTTATAGGGATTTAGCACACCAACGTACACCTCAAACAGCGAATTATGACATATTTAAAGAGCCTCTTACAGATTGTAGATATGATCCAGTACCCGGTAAAGACGACAGAATGATGCTATCATCAGTACGTCTACGACGAGTTGCGAATTATTTAATGATATTACCGGGAATGATTGATCATCTAGACAAAATATATCACTTTGTCCAAACAGGGCAAGGTCCTGAAAGTATTGGCGAGGCCATGGCATACCAGAAAGTGGACACGCAAAAACTGCTGTTACGCTTCTTCATAAACTGCCTGATAAGACACAGAGATAGGCCAGGTGTAGACCCGGAAGAAATGAAAGCACTTAACAAATGGGGTCAGAATATAGCGGACGGAAAACATGATAAACAGAATAGTATAGAAAGTATGTACCGAAGGATCCGAAAAACAGTAGAACAAATATGTGAAAGAGAACAAACTGAAAGAGAAACAGATGCAGATAAGACTGAGTCCTCGGGGGAGGAGGAACAACTAGAAATGACAACAGGACAATTACAATTACCAGCTAGAGAAATGATAGCTTATGTAGGTAAAGGAAGATCCTTCAATAATTCAATACGTCCGATACATCCAGAAAGTAAGAGAATTTTTCAAGCAGCCATGTCAAATCCAAAGACCCCTGAACACTTATTTCAGGCTACTGATAAAATACTTCAAGAACGAATGGGGTACCATGTACTCGATTCTATGGATGAACAAGAATTAGCCAGGTCAGCAGTACAATGGGCTGACAGTTCTGATAAATATAGTGATGATGCGCTAGTACATACGTTTTTGAATCTTTCACCAGACGAACAGCGTTTAGCTGGTATGTACATGATACAACACCTCCTTATATTGTATAAAGGTCAACATTCCGATCCTGGTCCCCTACCTGATATACTGATAGAACTACTCATGAATAAATGGAGAGGTCTAGGTACCGATCTAATTAAAGTACTTCTAGAATATCGGCACAGATATAGTGCCTTTTTGTGTCCAGAGCTTGATCCAGCTCCCTCCATGGAAAGAAAAATGTATTACATAGACAGACAGAATCCCTTACGCGAAGTGCACCCAGTTAGAAATGATGATAATACTTTTAGACGCGTGTTTGTGTACACGCCTATAACTAAAATAGAACTATTTGAAATGAAAAAATTAGTGCCCAGCCATGACAGGGATCCAGCAGGTTTTCACCGTGAAATAAAAGACATGTTACTCATGGGTGATTATACCTATCCTGACATTATAAAAATATTAAAAGTATTATTGCCTGCCGGTATTTACGAGAAACTCAAAGAAAAAGAATGGGAGGTGGGAGAACAAAAGATTGATTGGACAGCATTAGAAAACGAAGAAAATGCCCGAACTGCAGGCCTAGGGCTTGGGGACAAAACTAAAGCATTACCAGGATTATTAGTACAAGTATTGCCACGTTTATTAACTACGAAAAAGGAAGACTGGGGAGCAATCTCAGCTTGCAAACAGAAACCCGATGAAGACACTAGTGATTTTTATTCCCGATTTGAAAAATGTTTTGGTATTAATAGCGGTCTGAAAGCAAGTAGCGATTCATATCCACATCTTTTTGTAACAAAATTAGTCGAGAATTCCTTGCCACAGGTTAAGAACAGAGTATTGAAAGTAGAGAGCTCTTGGCAAGCTAACACCCCGTCACAAATGTTACAAATGTTACAGTACCATCAGAATAGAATTAGAGAAGAACAAGAACACGAACAAAGACGTATGAAAGACACGAAAATGAAAATGCTCGTCGCCCAGTCAGTTCCAGCTGACAGTCATAAAAAGGGTGCGACACAGTCCAGTAATTCAGCGGTTCCTGTTAAAGGGACATGTAACTATTGTAAACAGCCAGGTCATTATATAAACGATTGTGCAGTTCTGAAACATAATATCTCTACGGGTAAAACCAAGGAGAGACCACGTCCACCTAGACAGGATCAGATCCAACAACAAGTACCTCAGAATGTACAGCCTATGCCAGCTTCACAACAGACCGTAGCGGTACCACAACCACAGCCTAGTGTCGCAACACAAAACACGACACAACAGATGTACCAGTATGCACAAAATGACTATCCCGATTATCAGCGATACACATGAAACAGCCTAGAGAGGCTTACCCCTTATTGAGGTTCCTGTAGATCAAGAGGGTCCTTATGTACATAGTCAAGTATTAGGGAAAGACAGAAAGTTTTTAATTGATACAGGGGCAAGCAGAAGAACTATAAGTCACAACGAGGTTCTAGGGGCACCCCTCTCAGGCTCACAGAATGTTTCCCTTGGATTTTCAGGAAAACCTATTGTTAATGAAGTATCGCAACCTCTTCCTCTTGTAGTTGGTCCATTGACACGGACTACAGATTTATTGCTTACTAAATCATGCCCAGAAAACTTGTTAGGTATAAAGACATTGAAAGCTCTAGGAGCTGTAATATGTTGTTCCCCAGAAGGGGTACGACTATTTTTGCGTGACTTTATAGGTCACTATGTATTTAGAGACATGGATCACCGGTTACAGAATGTCCCTGCACATTTATGGGCACAAGGCCCCACTGATGTAGGTTGTATGCATATTACACCATATCGAGTTACACTCAAAGCAGGAGTGGTATTACCACGAATTCGACAATACAAGTTACCTCCAGATGCTGTAGTGGCTTTGCTGCAAATCATTGACGAGCTCATTGCACAAGGAGTGGTTGTGGAAACCGACTCCAATGTATGTAATTCTCCTATTATTCCAATTCTTAAACGTACTGATCCAAAAGCACCCCCAGTTTATCGATTAATTATTGATCTGCGCGAATTGAATAAATGTATCGTACCACAGTATCCCGTGGTTCCAGATATCTCTTCATTATTAACAGCTATTGATTCAGAAGCAACGTTCTTTACTGTGATTGACCTCAAGAACGCCTTCTTTAGCGTCCCAATTGATCCGGAAAGCCAATATTTGTTCGGATTCTGTTTAAATGGACAAAGCTTCAAATTTGCACGCGCACCTCAAGGATTCACAGAAAGCCCCAGCATCTATAGCCAAGCACTGAAAAGACAACTTGACAGTATCCACATGTCTGTTAACACTACCCTGCTTCAGTATGTCGATGATCTGCTGATCACCGCCCGAAGCGAGCCCGAATGTGAAAAAGCATCACTGACGGTTTTACATTTCCTGCCCGACAAGGGGCACAAGGTGTCCCCTTCGAAGCTGCAATTCTGTGTTCAGCAAGTTGTGTACCTTGGGCACTTGCTGTCCAAAGGGGGGAGACAGCTCACACCTGACCGCATCCAGTTAATTGTAAACATGCCACCACCCAAGACACAAAAGGAGGTGCGGGCCTTCATAGGTCTCACTTCGTACTGTAGACAATGGATTCCCCAATATGCATTTCTAGTAAAGCCACTCATTCAGTTGACAACCCAGGAGGCAGCGACTTCGACTGTCCTCCCTTGGACTCAGGCACATACACAAGCTTTTGAAGACTTAAAGAAAGCCTTATGTCAAGCACCTGTTTTAGCGACACCATGTTACAGTAAGCCTTTTACACTCATTCAGTTGACAACCCAGGAGGCAGCGACTTCGACTGTCCTCCCTTGGACTCAGGCACATACACAAGCTTTTGAAGACTTAAAGAAAGCCTTATGTCAAGCACCTGTTTTAGCGACACCATGTTACAGTAAGCCTTTTACACTTTTTGTTACAGAACGCGAAGGTACTGCCTTGTCAGTACTCACTCAGGAACAAGCAGGTTCACACAAACCGTGTGCTTATTTTTCTAGCACATTAGATCCAGTAGCCCAGGCTCTGCCTACGTGCCTGAAATCAGTCGCAGCGACAGCTTTAGCGATCAGACAAAGCGATTCCATAGTATTAGGACATCAATTGATAGTGCAAGTTCCACACTCCGTGGAAGTTCTTTTAAACCGAACTCAGACTCAGCACTTGACTATAGCACGACTGACAGGTTATGAATTAACATTGTTCCAGCCACACATAGAAATCAGACGCTGTAGTACATTAAATCCTGCCACACTTTTGCCATTAAGTGGAACAGACCCATTGGCACATGATTGTATTGAAGTCATTACTATTACGACGAAACCCAGACAAGACTTGACAGACATTCCATTACCAGATCCAGACCTGACACTTTATGTGGATGGTTCATGCATGAGAACAAGTACAGGAGAGTTAGTGGCCGCTTACGCAGTCACGACAGACACCGAAATTATTGAAACGAATTGTATTGACACATTGTCAGCTCAAGCAGCAGAGCTCATCGCTCTGACACAAGCCTGTATTCAAGCCAAAAATAAAAGAGTCAACATATACACAGATTCACGTTATGCATTCGGAGTTGTACACGACTTCGGAGTCCTTTGGCGAGAGAGAGGTTATTTAACTTCTCACGGTGCCAACATTCAACACGGTCCCCTCATTCAAGCTCTGTTAGATGCAATACATCTGCCTACTTCAATATCTATCATGAAGTGCAAGGCCCATACAAAAATTACCGATATCATTTCCCAGGGTAACGACCTAGCAGACCGAACAGCTAAGCAAACAGCACAGAATCGGACTCATGCAACTGACTTGACAAAGACAATAGTTCCAACATCGACAAACTGCATGACAGTTAGGGATCCCGCCCTTGATGTAATTGACATACAGACACATGCTACACCAGAGGAAATCAAGAAATGGACTGAACTAGGAGGGATCCAAACAGATCAGGGATGGATGACGAAGGGAAAATCTACATGGTTTCTCCCCGACTCCATGATTCAAGTTATCATTAACACAATACATAGTCCAGCGCATCTAGGAGAGAAAGCTATGTTAGACAGTATTCAAAACATTTGGTTTAATAAACACTTACGAGCTGCAGCCAAGCAGAAAGTGCGTACTTGCATGATTTGTTGTCAGTTCAACCCAGGTAAAGGCGTTCCTGTAGAGCAAGGTGGATTTCAACCTCCCGATCACCCTTTTGAAGTCCTCCAGATGGATTATATCCAGATGGAACGTTGTCGAGGATTCAAATATGTCCTCGTAGTTGTATGCGCACTTTCCCGTTGGACAGAAGCATATCCAGTCTCAGATTACACTGCCCCGACCACTGCCAAGCAGCTGGTTCGTGAATTCTTCCCACGGTATGGTTTGCCCCGTATCGTGTACTCAGATAACGGCCAACCGTTCTCATCCGAGCTAATGAAACACATTTCACTCCTGTTAGGCTATCAATGGAAATTCCACTGTGTCCGGCATCCCGAGGCAGCAGGTCTCGTGGAGCGTCATAATCAGACTCTGAAAATACGACTTTCTAAAATCTGCAGAGAGAAAGGCGTCGACTGGATAGTAGCTTTACCAGTTGCGCTCTTTTACATGAGAATGATAGCACATTCTCGAACAGGGCTATCCCCGTACGAGGTGGTCTTCGGTAGGCCACCAAATATGGGGGACGCCTATACCTCGTAAAATCACTGATGTTGATTGTAATATGCTGACAGATTACCTTGCTTCCTTGATGTCTGCACTACAATCTTGCCGTTCACAGGTAGCTGCAGCCTTTCCCGACAACACCGAGGTGAAGCCCCATGAAGTGGTTCCCGGAGATTTTGTTTTCATAAGAAATTTCGACAGGAGGAGCCCGCTGGAGCCTCGCTGGCAAACGCCGAAATTAGTACTCCTGACCACGAGGACAGCAGTGAAGATTGAGGGTCGCAAGGGTTGGCTACATTCGAGCCATATCAAGAAATTTCATGGACTGCCTTCTGATTTGAACTCTCAGCCCTACCCTCCTCTACAGACTGACTCAAAACTCCCCCTGGTCGAGAAAACTGCTTCCCAAGAATATAAACTGAAACTAAGGTCTAGCAAGTCAGACAATTTGATTGTTTAAGTCCTCTCCTAGGTGAATCGGTTAAATTAGTCTCTGACATGTATCCTCTAGACCGAAACAGAGAGAGAGATAGACAGAAACAGCTCAAGAAACGTGCATATTGTAAATCACTTCATAGTCACTGTATAGTGACATTATTGATTATGTTTTTTCTAAATCTTCTGATTATTGCTGCAAGTATACTGTTGCACATATACTACCCTATTTTCAAGCGTGCACATTCTGCTTCCGATGTTACTGCCGAACACTCTTTTAGCGAATTACCTCCACATGAGTTGCCCTACAGACTTGCGCTGCGCAATAACACATTCATTAGTATGTTACATCACTCCCATCAGGCCAACAACGCTACAAATTGTTTGATATGTGGCCGACTCCCTCCCTATCAGAAATACAAGGGAGTTCTGCCCCTCTTTCCATATCCATTCACACACAATGGTTCCTGTGGTGCATGGTTTAGTTTGATTAATTCCTTAGATTCAAATACCGTAGTTTACCAGAGCAACTGGGTATGGGGAAACCTGAACTTAGTTTTGCTTAAAGCCTGCTACCCTAACAAGGAGGGACTTCCCAAAAGGACAGGAACTGATCTAGAAAATGAAGTATATGGATTAGGTAATTTTACACTTAACCTCATGATTCTGAATGTTGAATCCGAAGCTGCACCAGTCTTGCCTGCTATGTCAGTATTACCAGTCAAAGGTGAATTATGTGTAAGAAAGAATGGTTCAGTACACTTGGGTCATAGTAAATGTACTACTGTGATCGAATTCAGTGATCAAGGCAAGTCTACATTTAGAGCTTCCCGTCATTCCTACTTCATTTGTGGTCATACCGCATATATACGTTTACCTCTAGATTGGGATGGTACCTGTTACATTGCATTCCTTCTGCCACCTGTTTTCCTAGCCCCTCCTGATTATCATAGAAACACCCATCTAGTACACAATAGACCCCAGAGAGATCTCCCGATTGTCGACTACACTGAAACGGCATGGGAACAATATACAGACTTCAATAAAGGTCTCTTCCCCTACATAGGTGTTGTCTCTAATAGTAAACTGATACGCAGATTAACCAGAACCCTTGAAGCAGTAGTGAATGAAACTACCTCTGCCCTAGGCAACTTAACAGAGGAGCAGTCTGCGATGCGGATTGTTGTTCTCCAACATCGTCTTGTCCTTGACGTCATCCTGGCCGATAGGGGCGGAGCCTGTAGAGTCATCGGATCAAGTTGCTGTGTTTTCATTCCAGAAAACGCGCCATCAGTATATAAAGCCATAACTCGTCTTCATAAGATTGCAAGTCAGATACACCAGAATCCAGGCACCTGGACGTGGTCCGGTTGGTTCTGGAGCATGTTGTCAGCCTGGGGATGGAAAGTCCTATCCTTCCTAGGTATTGCCCTTCTCATAGTATTCAGTTGCTGCCTGTGTCTACAATGTGGACCAGCGATTTGCGGCCTGTGTGCCACATCATGTATTCCACACTCAAGTTCTCATTCAAAATCCCGGAAGAAGAAAGAAGAACAAATGATGTTACATGAACAGATTGATGGATTCCTGAGGATCGATATCTCATGAAGGGTCCGTAGGGGACAAGGAGGGAATGAGGAAATATGAATTTTTATGATCAATTGTGTCCCCTATCTTAGACCCCAACGGCTCCATGTACATGCTACAAGTACATGTATGTTCCCTCCACTTCAAGCTATGAAGACGCAAATACAATTGTGTCCAACGTTAACATGTCCTCTTTCAGATCCACCATGAATGGGTCGAATATTCCGTTCCTAAGTATGCCTTGCCACCGTCTTTATATGGTGTACCTTTCACGTTTTTCAGCTCTGGCAAGTTAGGCCCTGAATTCTGCCATCGAGCTTTTCCTGCTTTCTGCCTCTGAATGCTCCAGCCTGGACCTGCATCTGTATCCATGACCTTTGTCTTACTTCCTGCGCGGCTAACGGTGCCTGGCCCGGCCTGTTGCCTGCCAAGACTGTATTCAGCCTTCAAGTTATCTGCTCCACTCCTCGAGAAATACATTCCTGTCTAGTAGTTTAGGTAAACATCCTTCCAGCTACAGAGCAAAGGGCCCGGCCTTACTGTCTCCGTGCAAGTAACTCATAGCTCCTGTTACCATGGTAGGCCCATGCCCCCTCGCATCTCATGTAGACACGTAGACGCTTATACACGCACTAGAAGTCAGTATAGGATAGCCTCTGCCTGAGAGACCTTCCCTTCCAGATAATACAGTTCCTTAAACACAAGATATTAGATACGATTTGGGATTAGGTTGTTCTGACATCCCAGACTTCTGTCTCCTCATGTAGGGCTAAATGTCAAGTCTCCTTCACCCTCCAGTTACACGTCAATCACACGTCATGCTGCCGTGCGCGCACCTCTGCCATGTATTTCTGCTGACTTTGCAGGATTCTCTTATGGATCCACCCACCTGTGACATCCTCAGAATGACGTTTCTAGTACACGCCCTTATGCACGCCTATTGTAACGCCTTTTTTCATTACGTATGTGTATTCTTATCTCTCTCTTCTCAGCTGTTACGCCTTATTGCATATGTCTTTACTGTAATGCATTGACTATATATATGACAACCTGTCAATAAAGTATTGCTCTATCCCTTCCCGAACCTTCGTGGTGACGGAATCCGATTGCCTGGTTCGAACCAATTCCTTTGTAAGGAATAAATCCCCTTTTAAAACCTCAAATACCACGGATTCTGCCTCTTATTTTTACTGAGTTATTCTTATTGAACTTTACCGCATAAATTAAGTCTAGGTAATTTAAATTTACCACAGCACGCTCTCTCTCTCACACACACACACAGACAAACACAGGCACGCACACATGCACATTCTCTCTCTCTCTCAGAACACACACATGCACGAACACATGCACTCTCTCTCTCTATTTCTCTCACACACACCCACGCATGCGCACATGCTCGCTCTCGCTCTCACATGCATGCATGCACACATGCCCCTCTCTCTCTCTCTCCCTCTCTCTCTCACACACACACATACACACACCCACGCACATGTGCACACTCTCTCTCTCTCTCTCTCACACACACAAAGGCACTCACGCACACGTGCATTCTCTCTCTCTCTTTGGTGTGTAGTGCCGGAGCACCATTGATTCCTGCTACGCTCGGTAAGTTATTCATTGGTGCTTTTATTATGATACAAGGACCCCTTGCTCCCTGCCAGGCCTCCAGCACTGGTGGCGTGGTAGTGTGTGGTGTGCAGTGCCGAAGCACCATTGACTCCTGCTGTTTACAGTAAGACCTTCGCTGGTGCTTTTAGCTGGACTATGGTATGATACAAGGACCCCTTGCTCCCTTTCAGGCCTCCAGCACTGGTGGTGTGGTGGTGGTAGTGCGAAGTGCCGAAGCACTTTTGACTTCTGCTATGCATGATAAGGCATTCATTGGTGCTCACTGCTTTCAATAGGGCCATGGCTTGACAGCATGCAGGCCTCTGCTCTCTGTCAAGCCTCCAGCAGTGGTGGTGCACCATTCATTCCAGCTGCTCAGGGCTGGTGCCTGTTAATGATTCTCCTGCAGCTGTGGAGTTAGCAGTGGGTGCGGTTGTGAAAGGCTAGGGTGGTGTGTGTGTGTTCCCTCTCACCTTTTCCTGCTCTACTCCACGCTCCCCGCTTGTACCTCACCTCCATTACCTTGCCCTATCCTGCAGCCAATGCCGTCCTCTTCCATCCCATCCATTCACTTGCTAAGCACGTGCCAATCTTCCATCCTTCACCAGGTATCCCTGCTCTGCATGTGTGAGCTTTGCTGCCCCCTGCCAGTGTACTGTAGGAGTTTTAAAGAGATGCACTGGAAGTGCATAGGTCTCTCCACGTGAGTGTGGGAGTGCTAGGGTTCACACCTTTCAGTGAGAGGCTTTGGGGTAGAGGTGTACGCTGGCAGGCCAGAAAAAACCCATGGGAAGAGTCGAACCAGAGGCCTTGCATGGTTCTAAGATAGGGTGACCAGATTCTCAAAACAAACAAGCACTGGCATAGCCAATAGGTTTCGCCTTTGGAACCTTATAAGTGTTTAGACATGTAACAGTTGATGTTGCACCAAGGATATTGTTCTGCATAACTAAATACTTATAAGGTTCCAAAGGCGAGATCTATTGGCTATGCCAATGCTTGTTCTCTTCTCACTTGAAGCATACCTATCATGATTGCTAAATCGACTCATTTCTGTCTACGCATGCTACCACCAAACTCTCTAAGATCATGGCCAATGATTCAGCATCATTTTGTGACGACTTGGTCCCATTAGTGACCTGTTGCCTTTTTTGGGACCCACTACATCTTGGTTAGCTCTCGATTTTGGTTGTTTGTTTTACCGTTTCTTCCTTCCTGACATATTATAAAGCACTCTAATACCCTCTTGGGTCATGTTCGTGCTATATAAAACTTTATAAATAAATAAATCCTATTTCTTCAACAATATTTTACCCATGCGCTCCACTCACAGAACCTTTCTCACCCATAGCCTTAAACCCAGCTCACCTAATGAGCTCATTCTGTAAATTTGCCAATCCATCCTGTTCAATCTGCCAATATTAATCTAGTAGAAAAATGCCTGGTATTTACCGGAACATGCAGAAATTGGTGCACTAAACACCAAAATCTGAATGCTATTTCCCCCAGAAAAATCCACGCCTTGAGTTCAGGCTGCCACAATCTCTCAAAAGCCCTGAAACCTCACAATGCAACATCCAGATTCCTATATCTTTGTTGTTAGATCCATGTGTCAAGGCCGAAATATTTCAAAAGCACTGGCATAAGCCCAAAAACCAGGCATTACCAAAAACAATCAACCATAAATGCTCATAATTGGCAGTGAATGCAAGTACGAGAATGTAATAACAAAACAGCTTATCAACAATGGTGACCCAAAGCATAGGCGAGACAAGTGTCACAAAGCTCACTCCATTGTACCGTTATTAGATCACAGCCAAATCTGCTGGGTAGTTCCATGTAGATCGCCAATCTGAAATCCACTTCAACCATACATGGGGCTGACGTTTCTGATGTGGCTTGATCTATCACCAGACAGGGCAAAAATAGCAACATGACAACCACGCTTAAGGACCTGCTTTGACTCCCATCTCATCTTCTGACATGGGCTGTCCTGTAACCACTGAGAACCAGGGGCTGTGAAACTATAAAGGCAAAAATGGGATCTACATGTAACAATCGTAATACAATAAATGTAAACATGAGAACATTAGTCAAAGTCTTTTATTAAAAGGCAACATACATGAAAAAAGCTATTACAACAGTTAATAAAGTTGTTGTATAGTTGTAATTCTTCATAAAAAGAAAAGAAGGAAGTGGTCATACATGAATAGTGATATTTGAATCTCACTAGAAAGTGTACATCATTGATTCTATGAGGCTTATTTATATGGTGGTGGAAAAGATACTCCATCATCATGGAGTATCCTTACCACCACCATAATGGTCTGCCGGCCCGATTTAAATGTGGGTGGACCATTGGTGTACCTATGGTGAAGACTACTCTGTCTCCGACATGTTTACACCCCTCTGATAGCTTGACAGAGTAATGGTCATTAGTGGTTGACCTCTATGACCATCCTCCTAATTTAGATGGGTGGACATGCAGTTCAAATTTCATTGCCCGCCACCGCTTGGAAAACCCTGGTGGATGGGGCAGTGAAAACTGTCTAATGCCCTTGGCATGGAAGATATCGCCCATGTCGAGGGGGGGTTATTTATTTTATGTCCAAAAACATTTGGTTGGCTTATGTTGTTCATTTCACATTTATTGTATTGTCATTTACTCCCATTCCCAAAGCAATACATTGAAATCACTATGCAATTTATAACGCCGTCCCCAGCAACCAGGCCAAGTCACACTCGTTGCTCAAGTTTTCCAATGTAGCCACACATGCACCACATCATTGACATCCCTAGAGCTGTTGTTTACTCACAGAGCAAGAAAGGACTAGGGGGCGATGATCTTTTCTCTTACCCCATCCTTTGTGTTTTTTTATTATTCTTTTTTTATTGAGATTTACAATCGAGGAATAAAAGAAAAAACAGGACAAATAATAACAATCATTACGAGGGGGGGAAACAATAAAAGACAATCACAGTATGTAAATGTGATGGCTCCAGAAGCATTCTCATACATGGTACACAATATCACCAGACTTTACATTAGGAGATAGCGAACAATGTGGTGTAACAATTACAATCATCGGTAGGGAGTTATAATACAATATAGAGGATCAATGTGTGGAAAGGAATCTCAATGGAGAGCCCCCAAATACAGCCTACAATTGCTATACATCAAGGTGCCACACCAGTGCACTTCCTATGTGGGGAGCCAGTAATATCCCGCCACTGCCCCTTGCCGAACCAATGAGAGGAAAGATTCCCCAGCTATCTGGTTTACACTTTATCTGCCAGATAATCTTGATACAGACTCCAAAAATTCTTGGGACGACTCCAGGGGAGGGGGGGGTTTGGGGGGAGTAATTCGCTATATACTTCAGTTTGTGTGTTACAATATAGCATATCTTGTAACCATTGCGCTATGGTGGGAGGGGGACATGTGGCCCAGTGTATTGCAACCATACGCTTCGCTATCAGTAGTCCCATGTTGACTAAACTTCTAATGCCTTTGCGGATATGCTTGGAGAAGCCAAGCAGAGCCAATAGTGGGTCAGGATTCAGAGTCTCTCCAATAATATCACTGAGTTTCTGAAAAATGGCCTCCCAGTAGTTAGCTACCTCGGGGCACAGCCAAGCCATTTGGATAAACTCTGCAGGATCAGTGCCACACCTTTCGCATCTCATGGAATTACAGAGACCGTACTTGTGTAAGCGGGACGGGGTGTAATATACTCTATTGATAAATGTAAAATGTATAAGGCGGTGCTGCCCATTAAGGGAGAGGTGCCGTGTAGCCTCGCAACAGAAGCGCCATGTATCATCGTCAAGTGCCCTTTCTAAATCGATTTGCCAATCGAGCTTGGCTTTAGTGAAGTGATGTTTCCGATAATCTTGGGAAAGAGAGTAAATGTTTGAGACAACCTTCCGACAGGAATCAGCGCCCAGCACGAGGGAGAAGGGGGCGACCTCCGGCGGCTCAGGTAGTTTGTCGCCCAACATGTCACGAAGCACTTGCCTAACCCTGTAATAATGAAACATCATCAGAAGGGTAACATCTAGCCTGTCCAAGACCAGGTCCTCCCATCTCCGCCCACCCATCCTCAAAGAGATCACCAATACGGGTAATGCCAAGTGATGTTTGTGCGTGCTTCACCTCCGGTTTAATGAAGGCCGGCAACCAGAAGCACATTTTTACTGGAGTAATTGAAGAGTATAGAATAGAAGCTGCCTGTCTCTTCAGTATGTTGTACCACGCGTGAGTGGTAGCATTAATTGAGTCAAGCGTACCTGAACATCTATAAGGGGCACGAAACAGGAATGAAGCCAGTGAGGAGGGCGCTGTCGCAACCCTCTCCATGTGCAAATGAGGCGGAGTGGCTTGCTGGTGCAGCCAGTAGAAAGCAGGCAAACATTGTGCCGCATAATAGTAAAGTTCCAAGTCCGGAGCGCCCAGTCCACCCATGGAATAAGGTAGCGTTAAAATGTCCTATCTGACCCGGGGTTGTTTACCTGCCCAGGCCAGTTGGATCAGCAACAACCTCCTGCGTTTAAAGAAAGGAGCAGGAAGTATCATTGGTATGTTGCAGAACAGAAATAAAAACCGAGGGAGGACCACCATTTTCATTAAAGAGACACGGCCCATGAGGAATAAAGGCAAGCACACCCATCTGCTGACATCATCTTCAAGTCTGGCCACCGCCCTGCCATAGTTCTCGTTGAACACCACTTCTGAGTTAGTGTGGACTTGTATACCTAAGTAGCGCACGGATTCTGTAATCCACTGCAGCGGGAACTCCAGGTCAGTAAGTTCCTGAGCCGGCGTGAGAGGGAAAATGGCAGACTTAGTCCAGTTAATCCTGGAGGCCAGAGAACTCGTTGAAACGCACCACCTCCCTCAAGACTGGGGAGAGATTGGACTCGGGGTCTCTCATGTAGAGGAGGGTGTCATCAGCATACGTGGAGATGATTAGATTGTACTCAGGGAAACAAATCCCTTTGTGACTATTGTACCCCCTGAGAGCGCACGCTAAGGACTCAGCCACAATCGCATAGAGAAGTGGTGACAGTGGACACCCCTGACAAGTGCCCCTGGAAATCTTAAAGGGGGAGTAACCAAATTGCCCACCCTGACCCTGGCCGTTGGAGAGTTGTATAGGACAGACACTAGCTTGGCGAAGAGGTCACCCAGACCCATTCGCCTCAGCACCAACCTCATAAAATCCCACTCAACCGTGTCGATTGTGTTGGATGGCTCCGAAGACCGTCCATAGATTGTGGGCGACCGTGCGTCCTGGCACAAAGCCAGCCTGCTCGGGTCCAACCAATGTCGATACCAATGGAGCTAAACGATTGGCGAGGACCTTAGTGAACAGTTTAGTGTCGACGTTCAGTAAGGAAAGTAGTCTGAATGATGAGCATTCACCCAGCGGCTCACCCGGTTTCGGGAGGGTGACCAGCAGGGCCTCACGCATCGACGGTGGCATTATACCACTCTCACTCATCTCCTAAGGAAATCAGGTGGGGGAACCCCAACCTCTGTTATGAGCTCCCCATCCACCTAAGACTGGCCTCCTTTTTCATGACCATTAGGATTGAACTCTACACCCTCCTTGTGTACCGCCCCCTGCAGCTCCTCCTATGTTACTGTTTGCAGTATTGACCTCCATGTAAGGACATCTGTGTAATTTTTTACCCCTCTACTTAGGTAACTATTGGTTTTTCCATCTGTACACAATTAGCAGTAGTGGGGAGCTACAATATCGAATGTTTAATATCATCCTGCACATGTATTGACTTTGCAACATCAACCTATACTATGTCATGACTGTGAGTAGATGTGGATTTGAATAGTAAATCTACTTCCATATATTCATCTGGATGATATGGTGGTAGTTGATATTGTGGAATGGCGGCTCCTCTGCTATGGAGCCTGCATCGAGAACATGCCCACCCCTCCAGCCCCTGGCTGAGCGCCATGTCACGGCGCTCAGACGAATCACAACGCTCCATTGGAGTGTTGTGATTGGTTTAGGGGTGGGATCCTGTCTGTCTGCTTCCTGTTCTGACCTGGAGTCGGACACAGGCGAACAGGAGAAAAGACGCAGGACCCGGCGGCGGCGGCAAAATAAGTTTTATATATTTTTATGTATTATTATTTTTTTGAAGCAGTCCACGGCCAAACCCCCCTTCCCCGCGTGCCTGCCCCCCCCCCCACCTGCGAGTCGAGCCGGCCACCCTTGACTCAATATTTGTGGAGGTAGATATTTCTTTTCTCCAGTTTTAGACACACAGCCTTAGCGGTTAGATCCCTGCTACACAAACACCACAAGTAAAACGCATCTGAGGTTTTAATGTTTGAGGTATGCTAGCAGCCCTCTGCTGGCCTTCTTGGAGATTGTAGGGTTCCATTGCGTATATTGTGTTTCTGATGTTGCTGGATGCAAACATTATAGTTTATTATTAAACATTGCAATAATGTTGTATCACCAACCAGTTGTGCTCGTATGTGTCTATAATGTATATAGACATGTAGATTGATAGCTTGAGGCATACATGCGTATGTAGCTAAGTATATAGTAAGACTGTGCTCAGCAAGCCAAATTTGGCGTAAAATACTTTTTTTGAAGTTTGTTTTTTAGGGGAATTTGATGACAGCTTTTATAATTCAATGCTGCAGGTTTCAGCAGTAATACAATTTGATGAAGCACATCATACTATGAGCAGAATGTGAGGAGCAGGAATGGTGGCACATTCACTCAACTTTCCCCCCATCCGCCCCACCATGAACCCACATTCTACACCAACCATGTACAATAAAATAACTGTTAACTTGAAGATGCTAAGCCTACGCAAACGAAGCGTCTCACCTCTAGACTTCACTACACGTTTAAGTGCAGCAATAACTTGTTTGCAGCTCATCACACCAGCATTTGTTTCACATACGCCACACTATAAATGCAAACTTGCACAACTGAAAAGCATCTTAATGGAAGAAGGTAAGTATATGCAAACTGAACTATATCTTCTTACATTCCTTCAGTTTCATAACATGCTTAAGTGCAGCAGCACATTTATGTTCTGAGAATCCCCTCTGAAACTTGCACACAACATAGCGCTTATCCATAAAGACTAGGACGCTGGGAAATAATTTCTGACATCGTTGTAACTGTCCATTTATTGTGTAGCACACTTTTGCCCTCCGGCCCTGATTTGTATTAAGTAAAACTTCAAAAATAAAATATATATGTGCAGGTACATTATAATATAATACCTTCTTTTATATAGCGCTAAACACAACACCTCTGAGCCCAGAAAATCATGAATGTTACTAACCAGTTTATCATACTACCGACATCAGAAGGATGGAGGGCTGAGTCTGTGTTGCTGCAATTTTGAACTCATGACCGCCAGAACATTGCATTTGTCAGTAGCAAGCATAACACTTGGCCATCCTGCCCGCATCAAATACTTTAGTAGAATTGTAGAATCTTACAAGGCACCTCCACAAATGTCCTCGAGAGTACCCAATTGCATCAAATGGCCTCAAAATAGTCCTCTTGCGAGAGAAAAGAATGACCCAAAACATCAAAATATGCTTTCGTCAAGGGATTTTGAGAATGATTGCACTGGTGAAAGTAGTTATAAGCTTTATATATACACCTAACAGCATACCTCATGTGTGCCCCAAAATTGTTGGAATAGGTAAAATGATGGTTGCAGTTTACCATTGAATTCAAGTAGGTGGTAAACCACTCACAAACGGGAAGGGGTCCCAAGGGAACCCCTTCCCCTTTGTGAGTATGTGTGAAAATATTTTTAAGAGCAGGCACTGGTCCCGGGGACCGCTGCCTGCCCTTAAAAAAATGAAACTGAAAAGTTTCGCTTAGTCTTTTTTAAATACAGCCCGTTTACCTTTGAAGAAGATGGGCTGCATTTTTAAAATAAAATGACTGGTTTATTTAAAAGCAGTCCAAGATAAGGTGGTCTGCTGACCCAGCAGGCCACCATCCCTGGGAGTGCTAGCCAATCCTAATGGGGCCACAAATTGCGAAAGCCTCATTAATATTCATGAGGCATGCAATTTGCAACCCTATTAGGAATCGCCAACAGTGCCTGAGACACTGTTATACATCCCAATTTGCGAATCACAAATTGCGAGTTGCAAATGCGACGCAATTTGCGAGTCGCAAATTGGTGAGTCGGAAATCTGGCCCTAAAACCCTAAATCAAAAAGATGAATTCTTGCATTCACAACTACACACAGCTTCTCCATCCCTCTCTGAAATGCATAAACTGTCTATACCAGACACGAAATATGGAATATACACCTTTTTTAAGACGACTGTGCTTTTGCTTCGTTCCCGACCTTTTATTCAATTGTTTGTATTTATTTTATCTTAATATTGCTACTATCATTTTGAACTATTGGTAAATGACTGTTTATTTTGAGACATGTGTGATCACTCTGCCTAAAAGCGATTGTTTCACTTTTTTTATTTTTGGGATAAAGGATTACCTGTAAAAAAGACAACGACTACGTGGACTCTGGCCAGCATAAAGGAATATCTTACAATACTGTACGGCCAACAAGCCATAAGAACCCCCATCCCCATCTATGCTCTGTTGCTCTGTCGATGTTCACCACTTCTAAAGTTTGAGGGGTTAGGGAGAATGAGTTTATATCTCCCTTCTCAAAGTCTCAGACGGGCAAAGAAGCAGAGCTTGGCAATAAAACAACCAAAACACAAACTGAGCCATAAATAATAATGTTGGATCAATATCAAATTCTGATTACAGAATAATTTTGCACAAATACAATTTGTAATTGCATCAGAACTTGAACCAACTTATAAGAGCAGCCGGACAGCATTTGCTGACAGGCAGATTCCTAAACTGTTTATTGTAAACAGGGAATAAGCAGAGTTGTGAAAGAAAACGTTCAGTGGAATGTATTAAGGAACAATAAGCGCAGCAAAAAACTCTCCAGACTCATAAGTCCAGGACAATTTACCATTTTTTAGGTTTAAGATGTTTTTATTATTATTGCAATGCATAGAAACAAACAATACGACACATCAAGAGTATCCGAGTACAGCGGCGAAGTCAGATGCTGGGCTGGAGGCCCTGTAGTGAACATTTTAATAATACAGTAGCCCGCTGTAACCCTCGATGATAAACAGTGCCGTAACAGTCAAAAACAGTCCCCCCCCCTCCCGAACCGTCCTCCCCTACCCCTAATTCCCATACCCCCACCCCAAACCCTGCCCTCCCCCCGTCCAGTGCGTGGGTCTGATCCTCTCCGTCTCTCCCTCCCCGTCTCTCCCAGAGGGACTCCACCACATAACCAATTAAGAGGCCGATTTCTCCAGCGCCGTAAGCCGCAGGAGGCGAAGATATCTCGGGCAGGTCAGTTCCCTAAATTCAGTAACCAGCAGGAACTGAAACGGCTGCCAGAGATCAGTGAACTGCTCTATATCCCCTGCCAGTGTATTTACCATTTTTTAAAGTAAACTTCAGCAAGCTTTGTTTTTTCGTTTTTTTGTGTTTGATTTGGTTGCACAAAAAAGCTCACTCGTCTCCGTGATTGATTGTTGAGAGCAGGTACAAGCGATGCCTCCTTTGGGCTGGGGGAATTCTCTTGACAAAGACAAGGAAAATCGTCATTTATCTGACAAAGGGGAGATATAGACGGAAGTTGGCGGTTTCTTTTAGTTCTGAAAGCAAAAACTCCATTCCAGCAGAGCTGGACAGAAAAAGAGGGAATTTCAAACATTTTGTGCCATGTTATGGGGTAAAGAGAGAGAAAAATTAACTAGAATGATGAGGATCCTCTGTTTGTTATAAACTAATAAGAAGTCATTACCAATGTATTTGTGTACACTTTTGTGTGCATTGAGTAATGCTGTGCTGTGATGTTTCACTCACAGCATTTTGGGTCATGTTTTTCAGTCTTCAGCAACAGGTTCTTTAAAACTAGCCCATCCGGGCTCGCACGAGGCCAGTAAATGGCCACTTTGGGCAAATAGTGACTTACACAGCTCATTTTCTAAGAAGTCTTGAACCACTACTCCTTCCCAGTTGTCTGACTAAAGGAGGTGCGTATTCTGTCTGGCATCTTTTTTCTTCAGACTCTGGAAAACCTCATGAAACGGCAGGGGTAGCGAAAGTCACCACACACAAACTCTTTGATGTCAAGGGCATCACGGGTCAATAAAGGCGCCGCAACTGAGCAACTCAGTTAAATCTCATCTACACCAGGCAGCAGGAAAACATGTCTTATACCAAATTTGGACAGCTCGATCAGTTCCGCTACCAATCAGAGAACTGAATCCAACCTGGAGATCTCTTGAAAGTATGAAGAGCTGCAGATTGTGTAACTGCAGAAGAGACTCTTTAGTGCATGCACTACTCTGCTGCCTGGCATTGCTATATGGCATTGCTATAGGTCCGTTGAATCCTACTTGTCGTATCTGGGGTGGACGGGGCAGGCCTAAGGGCATGGGGGGTCTGCACATAAATGAAGGACACAGCAGTCAGGGTCACTGGTGTGGGCCGAAGACCTCGAGCGGTCTTGCGCCCGTTTATTTATGCCTTCGGGCGTGCCCGCCCTCCGGGTGCGTGGGTGCGTGCTCAGCGTGACGGAACGGGCCGGGTGGCTCCGTTACCACATCCCTCCAATCTTTCAGATACAGAGATCATTTATTACGGAACAGTTCGGCTCTTGCGCACACCACGCAAAGTCTCTCAGTCTCTGACTAGGGGCCGGGTTTGGCCGGAGGCCATACGGCTGGCTCCGGGAGACGTCTCCTCGTCCGGTCCCGAAGGTTCCTTTATCACTGGGTACCCCCACATCTTCGGAGGACCCGTTCTCTCGTTCTCCCGCGCCGGACAGTGGGGGTGCGCTCCGCGATGTGCTCGCCTGCCCTCCTGGTGAGCTGCACACTTCTCTGGCCTCGAGCTCCTCCTCCTGCGGGTCAGTCTCGGGGGGAGCTGAGGTGACCTGTTTGAACCAGGACGCATTTCGAGTCACTGTCCGTGTTCCTCTCCGGACTGACACCATGGTGCCCTGCACTCTGATCACCTCCCACACTTCCGGTTCAAACGGGGTGAGATACTTCCAATTTGGATAACGGTCTTTCATGATGACCTCGTCCCCCACCTGGAGACTCCTCGCCTGGGCCCTCCTCGCCCGACTGGCCTTCTCGTTGGAGGTCCGCCTTCTCCCTTGAGCCGCCCCTTGGTCCAGCGGCCGAGGCTGCCACACTTGACTCGCCGGAATGTTGTCCCTGGGGGCCTTCTTGAACAGAAGGTGCGCTGGCGCACACCGAGTGGTACAGTGAGGTGTCTGGCGGTACGCGCTGAGAAACTGTGAGAGGCATTGATCCGCGTCCCCTTGTTCGACTCCGATCCTCAGAGCCCGGTTCATCGTGCGCATAAACCGCTCTACCTCTCCATTCGCCTGGGGCCATTGCGGGGTGATCTTCCTGTGCCTGACCCCTCGGGCTGCTAAGTAGTCTTGGAACTCTCTTCCTTGGAAAGGTGGCCCATTGTCCGACCGGACTTCCTCAGGTAGGCCCATCATGGCAAATATGCGGTCCAGCGCCGCTCTCACCTGGCTGAATGCTGTGGAGGAAACCACTTCCACCACCGGGAACTTGGAGTGCGAATCCACCACCACCAAGGTGTGTCGCCCATCCGGGAAAGATCCAAAGTCCACACACAGCTTGGACCAGGGTTCTAGACATGGGTCCTCTGTGATCACCGGATGAAGTGCCGGCTCGCTCCCGGTGATGTTGCACGAGTGACAGTTGCGGACGACTTCCTCAACCATGGCATCCATCCGAGGGAACCACACCTTGCTCCGCAGCCTGGCCTTGGTCTTGGAGACGCCTTGATGCCCTTGGTGCGCCAACCGAACCACCTCTCCTTGGAGACTCTTCGGAATGACGAGTGTTGCGCCTCTCATGACCACGCCATGCGGTCCCTCGCTGAGCTCACTCTGCGCATTCCACATTTGCTGCCGAAAGACTCTCTCGTCTTCAGTGAGGGCTTGCACCCCATCCAGGAAGTTCCGCCAATGGCGGTTCGCCAACGTGCGCTTCACCTTTACGAGGCACTCGTCCAGCTCCGTGGCCTTGCCGATGTCTTCCAGCGTGAGTGCCACCGGGCATGCTGCTTGCGACACCATCCGGACGAACTCTTCCGTGCCTCGCTCATCCGACTGATCAGGGTGTGATTGGGCCGGCCCCGGGACCCGGGACAGGAAATCCGCCGGGTTGTTGGCACCGGGTCGGAAGACGACCTCAAACCTGTAGGCTTGCAATTGGACTGCCCATCTCTCGATCTGCGTGGGGCCCAAACGTGCCGTGCCAGCGAAAAGCGGGACAAGGGGTTTGTGGTCGGTGACCACCCGGAAGTCGTGACCATACAGGTAGAGATGAAAGTGCTGACAGGCCCACTTGATGGCCAGCGCCTCCCGCTCAATCTGCGCATACCGCATCTCGGTGGCCGTCAAGGCCCTGCTGGCGTATGCAGTCGGGACCCATTCCTTCGCCTCCGTTTCCTGCATCAGGACTGCGCCCAGCCCAACGGGGCTCGCGTCCACCACCACCTCTGTTCGCCTTTGGGGTCTGAAGTACGCCATGACCTTGTCGTCGATTAGCGCGTCCTTGACCGCCTGGAACGCCAGATCTTCCTTCGCTGCCCAGGTCCAGGGCTGGCCACTCTTCGTGAGAAGCCGGAGCGGCTCCGACAGGGACGCCAAGTTGGGAATAAAACGTCCACAGTAGGTTGCCATCCCTAGAAAACTCCTGACCTCGGTGGTGGAGGTGGGCCTCGGGGCTGCTCGGATTGCTTCCGCCTTCTTCGGATCCACTCTCAGGCCTTCCCTCGAGAAGACGTAACCGAAGAACTCGACCGACTCCTGGTAGAAGGAGCACTTGGCCTCGTGCAAGGTGAGGCCACTGTCCGCCAGCCGCTGCAGTGTGTCTCGAAGATGCCGATGGTGCTCTTCCAGAGTCTTCGAGAACACCAAGATGTCGTCGCTCAAATTGATGACTCCCTGGAGTCCCGAGAGAGTCTCCCGTATGGCATTTTGGAACACTTCAGCCGCTGACGAAATCCCGAAACTCAGCCGCTTGTATCTCCGCAGGCCAACGTGGGTGGAGAAAGTGGTGATGTTGCGGCTGTCCGGGTGGAGTTCTAGCTGATGGTATCCCGCGTTGAGATCCAGTTTTGTGAACCACTGTGCGCCGGTGAGGTCGGCCACGGTATCGTCCATGGTGGGCGTGAGGTGTCTTTCGCGCTTTACTGCCTTGTTCGGGAGGCGCATATCGACGCACAAGCGGATGGCGCCTGGCTGCTTGGGTTTGGGTGCCACAACTAGGGGGGACACCCACGGGGTGGGGCCCGATACCTTTTCGATCACCCCCAGGTCTTCCAACTTCTTCAACTCCTCCTCCACTCGTGGTCTCAGGAGGAATGGTATTCTCCTGTGGCGCAGCGCCATGGGCCGGACCGTCGGGTCCACGTGCAGTTTGAACTGTTTCCCGCATAGGCACCCTAGACCTCGAAACAGCATGGGAAAGTCCTTCAACATCTCCCTGGCATGCAGGTCATGCACCTGATTCGCGAAAAACACCAGCGCCAGATCTTCGGCGGTGTGACAGCTCAGCAGGGTGCCCCTCTTGCCTTCCGCCACGTGGAACGTCGTGGCCAGCTTCCTGCCGTCACTGACGACTTCAACGTCAATCACCCCTCACAGGGACAGCGGCTTGTCACTGTCGTATGTGAAGATTTGGGCTTTGGAGGGTCTCAGGGGTGGTCGTGGCGACAGTCTCTCATACTGGCAGCTGTCCATTACGTTTACTGACGCCCCCGTGTCGATGAGAGCGCTCACCGGGGACCCGGCCACCATGATGTCACACATGGGCGGCGGCCTTCGCCTCGTGCCTTCCCGGCCAACGAACGAGACGAAGAATACTTCATCATCCTCCACCTCTTCTTCGAATTCCGTCTTGGTGTTGTCTCTCAGGGCGGCGGATTCTTCCACTGTCAGTTGGTGCACGCTCGCCGCTGCACCTCGCGGGCCCCCAGCACCGCCACGCACCCCTCCGCCTCTGCAGACCTTCGCGAAATGGTTCGCCCGTCCGCACTTCAGACATGTTTGTCCTCTTGCGACGCACCGTCTGCCAGGCGGGTGACCTAGGCCGCAGTTGCCACAGGCGTCTCTCTGCGGAACCCTCGCGGCTCCGCGCTGCTGGTTCGGTCGCCTCTGCAGCACGTCCACCCTCTCTTCCTTGACTGCCGGCGGTTTCGGGGCCGCAGCCGGCCGGTTGAGGGCTGCTTCCATCACGTCCGCCCGAGCGTTGGATAGCTCGTGAGACCGGCCCAGGATCAAGATGTCATCCAGGGTGATGCCTGGCTGCCGTAGGATGAGGCGCCGCAACGGGACCGACCTGCAACCCTGGATGAGCTGCGCCCGAATCTCTGCTCTCTGGTCCGGTAGCTCGCATGACAGCGAGAGTTTCCAAAGGCGGGCATAGAAGACGTCGATGCTTTCTGTTTCCTCTTGTCGCGCCTGGCGGAGCTTGAACCACTCAAAGTCGGGGTTGGTTTGGGGGTCAAAATGGCGATTTAGGGCCCTTATGGCGCCCGCATAGTCGTCGGCGTTCCCTCTATCTGGTAGGGTCTCGAAGAGGTCGTACAGTTCCTCGCCACCGTAGCACATGAGGAGAGACCTCTTGACTGTATTATCCGGTCTGCTTTCCAGGCGAGACCACCGTCACACTCCTCCCCCGCTTAGGGATGATGCAGGCTGCCTGTTTGTCGCTGCGCGCAGGCGAGACCAACGGCTGTGCTCCGTGACGCAGATAGGTTGCCTGGCTGGTGCTGCGCGTGGGCGAGACCACCGGTTCTCTTTTTTTTTTTTGTTTTGAGCTTTATGTAGACCGATCTCCCCAGCAGGCACTTCTGAGGACGCCCCTGCCACTCGTCTCTCTCGGGGCCTTCTCCACCAGAGCTTCGATGAGCTCTCCTCTCCCCACACAGACGCTGGCCGGGCTCACGAGGGCCGACTCCCCCCCTCCGACACAAGCTTACCGGCAGTGTGAAGGACTCTGGAATCCCCTCAGGGCAGCAGTATGGCGCGCGCGGCCCAGTCAGCCAGCGCGAGGGCGTGCCTGAAAAGGTCCGCCGTGTTCCGCCTCCGCGGACAACCTGGAGCACCGCCAGCCGGATCAGCAGGTGCGCGGGAGGGGCGATGCGCGGGTAGGATCCCACCCTCGTCGCCAATGTCGTATCTGGGGTGGACGGGGCAGGCCTAAGGGCATGGGGGGTCTGCACATAAATGAAGGACACAGCAGTCAGGGTCACTGGTGTGGGCCGAAGACCTCGAGCGGTCTTGCGCCCGTTTATTTATGCCTTCGTGCGTGCCCGCCCTCCGGGTGCGTGGGTGCGTGCTCAGCGTGACGGAACGGGCCGGGTGGCTCCGTTACCACACTACTGAGGCCCATCCTTTTACAGCCCGGTATTCGGACGGCCAAAGAGGCTGTCCCATAGCCCATATTTATACACCTTGGACTCAGTTCCAGACATGGCCAAATTTGGTGAATTCATAAGGCAAGCCAGTAATTTGTTAATGAACTCGAACAGCCAACAGTCCTGTAGCCAAACTCATCACCCACCACCATGGGCAGTATTAAAGGGACTTCACAAACAGTAGTGCTTTGTATTCGAACATTATAGGTCATTATTTGGCACATATAACTGGCTCTCATTCTCTGTTGTTTCCCTATGGCTACTATGACCGGCCTAACCTCGAGCTGCCCCACTATACGATGCTGTCCGCACTTTAGAAGTAGTACTTTCTTAGGCACTTTAGCACCTCAATTATATGGCTCATAAAACGCAGTCCGCGTGTTGCTTCTCTATAAGAACCTTTCTAATGCTGTGTGCACCATACAAGACTATGCCTTCCGGCTCTGCACTTTGCATATGGGCTGCGTCAACACGCCTAGTATGATTCTGAGCTGTTTTTGTACATGTATTGCTCCTTTTTACATACCGTTTGCATTTTACAAGTTGTTCACTGTTTGTCACCGCCGTTTGCACATTAATGCACGTCCTGGTGGCATTTCAGACGCTGCTATCACACAATAAACTTGGCTTGGCTTGACTTGACCTGACATCAGGGGAAGAGACATCATATGACCTTTGACCCCGCCTGATGACATCATAATAATTGACATCACTGAAGACTAGTGTTTAGATCAAAGAGGAAAAGTATTTCTAAATCACAGGAAATGCACAAAATACAGAATAAAAAAAAAAATAGTAGTGGTCAGGCCCACTGGTACAACTTTGTATTCCTATGTTGTTGGCTTGATTTACTCGTTTTCATTGTTAATACGTTTTGACTTATCATTACTTGTAAGGAACTATCACACTTGCGTAGCAGAGAAGTGATGGTTCTGTTAAAAAAAAAGTGTTTTCTCACATGCTCACAAAAATGGACTGTGGCAGCAATTTTAAAAATGTGTGTTTTTTTATTTAGTTAAAACTTATTTTGTATTAGCATTCTACCTCTGAATGTATTTATTTTGAACATAAAGTGTAATCTCCCCTTGGGATCTACAGTAAGTAAACAGTGTTCATCATACCTCTGTTTACCTTCTGTGCTCAGTACTACTTCAGCCACCCCAGAGGGCAGCTGTCGCAAAGCAGTGTTAGGGGTCACAAGGGCCAAACCAGGGGTCGCTGCTGCGACCATTGGTGACCCCTTGTCACATACATGCATAACTTTCTGGTATCTTGGGAAGCCCACCCTACAGCAAAATCTTAAGGTATTAACGCACGTTCATTGGTAAAAATCCGCAAATGCATTCAATTATCACTAGGGAATTGTGAGTTGTTTTTTTAATTGCCGAAACCTGGCTCACGGAGGATGCACTACTGCAAAGTTCTGAGGCTGCCCAATCAGGATACCGCATTTTCAAGCAAGATCTCAGTGAAAATAAAACTGGCAGCAGTGTAGCAGTGTAACATAACATAACATTTCTACTACACAGCCTGTGTCTTTTGCAGCTCAAGTAATCTGCTTATTACCCCTTTTAAAGTTATCCCTGCACTGCTATCTTATGAGTGTGTGGGTACTAAACGGCGTACTAATAATCAAAATGAAAGTATAAATAATATATGCTTGTAACTGGGCAGGTACAGCTACCAATTCTATAGATTGGCTGCTAATGTGTACCCGTCTGTTGATTTTGGTAGGCTCTACCACCAATCAGTACAACACATACTGGGAATGTACATGTCACCGGCATGTCAAAAGTGATATGAGTTTTGTCTAGAGTCAATGGGAAGCAACTAGCTCAGACTAAATGCAGCCAAAACAAAGGTGGTGGTGGTTAACAACAGATCAAATTTGTGGATGGCATCCTACAAGCTGAGTAAAATAGGTAACCCTTCCTACACTTGTTAACCCAGCACACAGCTTAGGAATCGAATTTGACTCTTAGCTTACCATGCTTGCCCGGATTCCATCGCTACTGCTATCTTGCTCTTGCCATCCTACAAAAATTGAGGAGGGTTATTCCTTTTCTCAATAATGAGGGGAAAAGGCTAGCTATCGCAGCTAATATTGGATCATGCTTAATTTACGCCAATGGCATCTACCTTGACTTTCTGGATACCTATTAGGATGCATTCAGACCCGTCCAAATCAAGCAGCAAGGTTAGTGACTGACTCAAACCAGTTGCCCCTCTCTGGTCCCCTGTTGATTGCTGTTCACTGGTTTCCTGTTAATGAGCATATGATGTTCATGGTACTTTGTTCCATTCATCGAACCTTTTACCATAATTCTTCTGCCTCAATTCATATACACTTTCTACATTGTTGTCTAATCAAGACACTTTATCTTACCTCATTGAATCAACTCTATATTTCTAAATTCAAGCACATCCCTTTGGGTGCATTCAGTTTTCAGCCCATTCAATGGAAAAAATACTTTTTGTTTGTGCTCATTTCCCCCTTTGTCCGAATGGCGGATTACGATACTACTACAATAACAGAAAAGCTTGACTAGGGAACAGATTACTGTTATGGAAAATCTGAAAGCGGATAGTAGTATCGTAATCCGCCATTCAGACAAAGGGGGAAATGTAGTAGTCCAGGATAAACACAAATATTTGGCAGAAGGGATCAGACAACTGAATGAGGGTGATTGCTATTGTGAATCTAGCATGGCGGACATATTGAAATCTAATACAACTTACAGAGAACTATTGGTGGAATGGAGCGAGAGAGGACTATTGGAGTGGGAAGAATTTAATTATTTGTATTGTGCCCACCCTAAAATTCCCACCCTTTACTTACTTCCAAAACTCCACAAAAATGTGTGTGACCCCCCTGGGAGACCCATAGTCTCTTCAATTGGCTCTCTGTTAGAAAACACGTCCAGATTTATTGATCATTACCTTAGATCCTATGTGGTAGCTCTTCCTTCTTATCTTAGAGATACTACACACTTTCTCACTATAATTGATGGGATCCATTGGGAAGAAGGCTTCACTTTGGTAACTCTTGATGTGAGTAGCCTTTATACGTGTATCCAGCATGAGTTGGGATTACAAGCTATTCAATACTTTATTAAGACTCGGTCTATTTCATTGTTGTACCATTCACAGATGATTGTTGATATGATTCAATTTTGTTTAGTTAACAACTTTTTTATCTTCAACGATACCATCTATAGGCAGTCACAGGGTACTGCGATGGGCACCTGCTTCGCCCCCAGTTATGCAAACTTGTTCATGGGCTGGTGGGAGGAGCAGGTGGTCTCACACATGACTGAATTTGAGAGCAGTGTAACCCTGTGGCTGCGCTATATTGACGACATTTCTTTCATTTGGAGTGGAGATGAGAGATCAGCGAAAGGTTTCATTGATAAACTTAATGTAAATGAGTACAACTTGACCTTCACAGAACATATCAGCAAAAGTTCTATGGAATTTCTAGATGTATTTTTAGAAGTCAAAGGGAATATACTAGAAACTAGTGAGGTAATTTCAGTTTCCGATCTCGTTAGTATGTAGCCACCATTTTGTGTCTTTCTGCCATTTTGTGTTGCCCTCACTCAGGCGGCACGGTGAACGAAGAGTTGTTTTTCTTCATCCTACTGCTACGTGTCAAATAACCTCCTGCCTCTGTTTATAGCTGGTGTCAGGGTCCGGCCGACTCCACTAATCCTCGTCTGGTCTGACTGATCCCTGTTTCAACTATCCGTTGGTTCGCACCATTCTTTCCTGACTTTATCTTATCCTCTGGCCTTCGCTATTCTTTACTCGTATTCTCTCATTTCACAACTGTCCTCTAAGCCATACAAATGTGTCCTGCCACCTGCAAGTCGACTTATAAACAACACCACTGATTAACTTGTGGGGAAGGGTGACAAACACTGTTGGGATAAGGGCTTATTTGAGTTACTCAATATCTTGTTTTCACATTCTTCTCATTGGTTGACTCTGTATGCATTGGGAGTGTTCTTTGTGAATATGTATGTTATAAAAGATTGTGCGCCATGAAGTAAAGTGGCAGTCTCCTAAGAACATACCGAGGGTACTTCTGGGACAACTGCACTTAGCTGCAGCTAATAAATCTTATCTTCTACGCCTAACGGAGTGTCCCATGTCTCTGTTCGACAAAGCAGGTGAACTCAGGAGATTAAGGCGTACCTTGCGCCGCCAGGCCCCTAAGGTCTTGGTTCTTCAATTGGCACCCACGTTGGGCCGGCTTCAGAGGTAGCAGTTCTTGCCTGAGGATCGTGAGGAGCCCTGCAGGAAAATTCTGGAGGAATCGCGAACCACGTCAAGTGACCCCTGTATGTCGAAGTGGTCCGAAGGTCTTTTGCAGCACGGTTTCTCCTTTCTGACGGCTGCTGATGACTGCCGCCCTGCTTTGGTCCCTTTGATGATGTTTGGTATCGTGAGACATTAGACGGGCCTCTGTTGGCGTAAGAAGACACTTAGTTAAGTATTGGTGGGTAGCTCCCACTATTTTTGTTTTGATTTGGGTCTTTGATTCGGCTATTGCAAAAGCCGAAGCCGAGGGGTGAGTACGTTTGTACTATAGTATTTGAGTTAACCCCTTGATGTTTGTAAACAGTCCAGTGAAATAACGATACCTGGTCTGAATAAGTTTAAGAAGTTCTGTTGCTTTGGTTGTAATAGGGATTCCTGGCTGGAGGACGCTTGTCCGATTCCTCCGGTTGGAACTCCCACCTATGAGCTTTATGCAAAACATGGTGTCAGCCCCATTGCCTTTAATAAGGCATGGATCCGATACACGAAGAACGATGGCGTTCTACAGTGGCCACTAAATGGTAGTTTTGAGCCTGACATATTAGACAATTTGGAAGCGATATTGTTCAAAAAAACAAGCCCGGCCGGCAATGTTTGACTCTTTTCGCCTCTGGCGTAAGGAAGCCAAACAGAAAGAAATTAAGCAGGCAAAACGAGATAAGAAAGCACAAAATATGACGATTATACAGGCTGCCCAGATAATGAGATTGATAATGCAACGGAAATTTCAGAGAGACAGCATCGTATGGCAATAGATAGATGCTATCCGGTGTTGCCTAATTCCCCTTCTGATAAAAGTAAGGATCTGGAGGAAGACCCTGTGACGTCTCACCTATTGAGATTGCCTCCACCCTATGTACAAGGTGCTAATGCACCCCCGTTGTTACAACCTGTTCAGCTACCTGTTGTCCCCCCATCTGTTCCGGTTCTTCCACAATTGCCTCTTCCGGTATTGCCACCCCCACCTCTCGTGCCACCGATTCCTTTGTCTCCATCTCCTGAACCTCAATCTTCTTTGCCTTCGGCTCCCCTTATAACTGCCAGTTCCTCTCCTGTATCGCCTAATACCTTATCCCCTGTCCTTATGTCTAATTCTCCTACTGTGCGCAAATGAATATCTGGTTTCTTGTCCCCTTTCTTTGAGACTCTAAATATGTCTCCGGCTTTTTCTCGAAGACAGTCTCGTAGTCAACTTCCAGTTTCCGACGAACGGGTGGTATTGGACTCGCTCGCTCGCAAATGGATCGAGAAGGGTCCCCAGTATAGTGTGAAAGATATCATGGCCACCTTTCATCGGTGGGAAGCGCCCACACAGAGATATGTATTTAATGTTATGTGTGACACTCTCGCTAAAGAATGGGAGGATATGGATTTGGGTTTACATCCCCAGGGTTTGTTGGATGTTCAGGCTAATTTCGATAAAGGACTCATTGTGGGTTCTAAGGTTGAGGACGCTGTAAGGACACTTGTTACTTTTAGGTCGTTATTTTATTCACAAACTTTTCTTGATTCTGATCCTGCTGTTCGGCAGACATTGAAACATTACCCAATGAGAGAGGTTCCTCCGATATGGAGGGAAGAGGTTGCGCAAGCAGGTAATAATCCAGCTATTCCCGCTCACTTCCAGCGTATATGGGTACATGTGCCCTGGAAGAGATCTGATGTTTTGGCCCTCAAACAATCTTTACCGGATCCCCGTAAAAACCCTGCTGGTTATTATAAAGAATTGTCTCAGACTGTTGATGCCTGTATTATGAACTTAGCGGATATTGACATGCTGATGGGAAATGTAGTCCCACAAGCGTTATGGGCTCGGATTCGTAGAGAGGATCACGTTCAAGAATTGGGTGGTACATGAGATGCTATAACTGCCTCGGATAGAGCACAAGTGGGTGGTGCTAAGCCTGATGTTTTGATCACAGAACTCCCTGGTAGAATTATTACTTTAATGAAAACAATGATGCCCGCCTTACGAGTTAATTGGGATAAATTACCCGCGTGTAAACAGAAGAAAGATGAGAGTGTCTCCGATTTCTTCACTCGTTTTGAGGAGACGTTTATTGATCACAGTGGTCAGGATATGACTACGGAGGGTGGACAGCGATTATTTGTAGATAAGTTTGTATTCAATTTGCTCCCCGAGTTGTCACATAAGTTAAAAGACTCTGAAAGTTCATGGGCTGTTTCTTCTTCGGCTCAGATATTGGCTACTGCTCAATATTACGAAAACCGGGACAAAGAGGAAAAAGACAAGCAAGAGAAAAAGACTAAAGAATTAAAAACGAAGGTTCTTCTGCAACAAGCTTATCCTCCTCGCTCTGCTCAGCGCCAGTTTCAACAGCCTCCCCAGTTTCAGAGGGTGTTTCAAAAACCTGAGCCCTATATTTCGCGGCCATTGTTAGGTCCCAACCAATGCGCCTATTGTAGGGAGGAAGGTCATTTTAAGAATAGCTGCCCGGTTTTATTACAGCGTAATGGAGGACTATCTACTCAACGAGGTCGTGGTGGTTCCCAGTTAGCGCCCAGGGGTAGAGGTCGAGGTATGTCGCCCCAGACACAGCGTTCCCCATCCACCTCCACATTCTATGAACTACTTTGATCAACAAAATACTCAGTCTACACAGTATTACAATGATGATTACTATGTTGAAGGTGAGAATGACGGTCTTCACGCTAACTAGGACAGCCATAGACAAAGTAAGGGAGTTGTATCGATTCCAGTAGATCAGAATGGGCCTTATGTTAATGTCACTACAATGGGTGTTTCAGAGCCATTTCTTTTAGATACTGGTGCAATGAGAAGTTCTATTATTCACTCCAAACTCCCTGGGGCACCTTTGTCTGGCTTAACAAATGTATCCGTAGGATTTTCTGGCGCCCCAGTTCATAGCCCGGTCTCTTGTCCTCTGCCTATTTCAATTGGTTCTTATGATTTGGAAGCTCCGCTTCTTCTAACGACTGGTTGCAGCGAAAATCTGTTGGGTTTGGATTTATTGAAAAGACTGCATGCAACGATATATTGTTCTCCTTCTGGTGTACATCTCGTTTTGGGGCAGAAACTGACTTCCCCAATGTATTTGAGATCCCACCCTATGTTGTTACCCTCAAGCCCAATGCTAAATTGCCACGCATCCCTCAATACAAAATTCCCAATGATGGTGAAAGAACACTTTTTGCTATTATTTATGATTTGGTTCAGAAGGATGTGGTCGAGGAGACAAGGGGAAATGTATGCAACAGTCCTGTTCTTCCGGTTCTTAAACGCACCGATCCTTCTCAGCCTCCTGTTTATCGCTTTGTTATTGATCTCCGGGAGGTTAATAAAATTGTTGTACCGCAGTTTCCTGTTGTTCCAGATATCACTGCCCTGTTAACTATGATACCTTCCTCGGCAGCTTGGTTTTCTGTTATCGATCTGAAAAATGCTTTCTTCAGCATCCCCATTGCTGAAGAGAGTAGGGATATTTTTGGCTTCTCTTTAGGAGGCCGAAGTTTTCGGTTCAAGCGTGCACCCCAAGGCTATTGTGAAAGTCCCTCCATCTATAGCCAAGCTCTGAAATGCCAGCTTGATGCTTTTCCTTTGCCGCCAGGTGCTACCCTTATTCAGTATGCGGATGATTTATTAATTGCTGCTGATTCAGATGATATTTGCAAAAACGTGACTATTGCACTACTGCGTCACTTGTCTGACCTTCACCATAAGGTTTCACCTTCTAAATTACAATATGCCCGCCAAGAGGTTACCTATCTAGGTCATTTCTTGTCGAAGGAGGGAAGGCGACTGACCCCAGAACGTATTCAAGCAATTGCACAAATGTCTGTGCCATCCACACAAAGAGAAGTGCGTGTGCCTTTCTGGGCATTACCTCTTATTGTAGACAGTGGATTTCAAATTTTTCTTTGTTGGCTAAACCTTTGTTGGCACTAACTTTGAAAGACACACCCCAACCCCTTCCTTGGACTGATGAATGTCAGAAGAGTTTTTCTGATTTACGTGCAGCTCTGTGCTCTGCTCCTGTGTTGGCTACCCCGGATTACAGTAAGCCCTTCACGCTCTATGTCCATGAAAGAGAGGGTTGTGCGTTGTCAGTCTTAACACAACAATTTGGAGACAAGCAGCGGCCATATGCCTACTTTTCGGCTACATTAGATCCAGTAGCCAAGGCATTGCCTAGTTGTCTTAAAGCTACAGCAGCAGCAGCAATTTCTATTCGTCAATCTGCTGGAGTGGTGCTTCATAACGCTCTTATTGCCATGGTACCACATGCAGTGGATACCTTGCTAAATAGGACAAAAATGCAGCATCCTTCAAGCGCCCGCTTGTCTGGGTATGAACTGACGCTCTTGGCTAGTCACGTGCACATCAAACGATGTAACACTTTAAATCCAGCCACATTGTTACCTCTTCCAGAAGAGAAAGGTATTCAGGAACAACATGATTGTTTTCTCCGTACTGACGAGGAGACAAAAGGTAGGATTGATTTGAAAGATACACCACTAATGGACCCGGTGGGATCCTATGGGTGGATGGTTCTTGTTTTAAACTCCCTAATGGTGAAACAACTTCATCTTACGCTGTTACCACCTTGCATACAATTGTGGAGACAGCACGCATCAGACATAATTCAGCTCAGGCGGCTGAACTGATAGCTTTGACCAGAGCATGTGTGTTATCTAAGGGGAAGAGAGTGAATGTATATACCGACAGCCAGTATGCGTTTGGTGTGGCACATAGCTTTGGACGTTTGTGGAAGGAAAGAGGATTCTTTACCTCCCACGGTACCAAAATACAGCATGGTCAGTTGGTAACTGATCTTCTTGAGTCACCTGCTTTGCCTACCCAGATAGCAATCATAAAGTGTAGTGCGCATAAGAGGATTACTGATGATGTTGGTCGCGGGAATGCTTTTGTGGATGAGGTAGCGAAAGAAACAGCCAGAGATGCTATGAGTCGCATGTATTTTGCGGGCCCTGCAAATTGGGTCAAGGAAAAGGGAATGTGTGAGGATACTATAGAAAGTGTGAGATCGATTCAAGGAGAGACTACAGAGAAAGAGTTGAGTAAGTGGAAAGAGAGTACAGGAATGTTAGACACGATGGGATGTTGGATAGAATTGTCAGAACATCAGCGCTGGCTGTTACCAGATGCCTATGTACTGCCTGTAGTTGCTATGGCACATGGTCCAGCCCACATCAGTGCGAAAGGAATATGTAAGCTTCTGGCTCCAGTGTGGCTGAACGAAGGGATTCCAAAATGTGCAGATAATTTAGTGAAGCATTGTATCGTTTGCTTGATGCATAATCCAGGAAAGGGAACCCCAACTCCGGCAGGTCATTTTGCTCCCCCAACATATCCTTTTGAGGTGTTGAGAATTGATTATATTCACATGGAACGATGCAACAATCTCAAATATGTTTTGGTGGTGGTGTGTGCCTTCTCCAGATGGATAGAGGCCTACTCCCTGAAAGACAACACTGCTTTGTCCACTGCCAAAGTTCTTCTGAAAGAGTTCTTCCCTAGGTTTGGTTTGCCGCGCATTGTCTGGAGTGACAATGGAAGTGAATTTGTGGGCCAAATTATGAAAAAGGTGTGTGCCGGCCTTGGAATCGTCCAGAAATTCCATGCGGCGAACCATCCCCAATCAGCGGGTTTGGTCGAGTGCTATAACGGCACTCTCAAACTTAAGCTTGCAAAGGTACAGGCTAGCACGGGACTTGCCTGGCCCGATGCTTTACCTTTGGCTCTCCTATCCACTAGAACAGCTGTACATTCTCGTTTGGGACTCAGCCCATACGAGGTTGTTTTTGGGCGCCCGGCTAATGTTTGGGGAGTCCCTCGCCCTAAAAAGTATTCTGACATACAGTATCCAATGCTGATTGATTATTTGCATGACCTCACCACTAAATTACGTGTTCTCCACCAACAGGTTCGAGACGCTTTACCAGAGGCCTCCACAGACCCAGGTCATTCTATCCAACCGGGAGACTGGGTCTGTGTGAAAATTTTTCAGAGGACAAGGAATTTGGAGCCTCGTTGGAGGGCGCCTCGACAGGTCCTTCTGGTGACACGTACAGCAGTGAAAGTCGAAGGAAAAAGAACTGGATCCATGGCATGCACTGCAAAAAGGTGCCCTTGCCTTTTGACCAGTGGGTCCGTAAGGGTGTAGGTGATTTTGAAGGCGAAAGGGTCCCTCAGTTTGTACCTTTCAGTAGTGCACACCTAGATGGAGCCCGGTCTGAAAAAGAAGATGACGATGTTTTACAAGAAGCAGTACCGCCACATCTTCGATTGAACACTACAGATCCACAGACACTATTTCAGGACCAAACTGTACTGAACAGAACTCGATATAATTTAAGGCCTAGACTGGTCAAGGACACCTGAAATTTTCATCTCTTTCATGACATGTATCATCTGTCCAGGTTGCAGGGTCACGGTAGGAGTCTTGGTTCGTGACCTGTATAGTGGCTAGGCCCCCAGGACTTGCAGTGTCATAGGACGGCTAATAATCACAGCCAAGTGAGTAAGGAAGATTGCCGTGAGCAACAATTTTAGAGGATGGATGTCAAATTGCAGAAGAATAACAAGAAGGAAGAGATGAAAAAGTAATATTGTAAATTAGTGTACAGTCAATGTGGCATAACATTGTGTGTTCTTATGTTTTTTTAGTATCTTATTGGCTTGTATAGGTTGGATGGTTCATGTTATGCAGCACAAATCTGTTCCTACTTCTATTTCCTTGCCTTTTCATTCTACTATCTCCCCACATCAATTATATACGCTTCCCCAACATGAACTAATCAGGAGAACAGAATAGTTTAACAATTCATTTGTCCAGTTATTGCACCAACACCAATTGGTAGTCAACACAACCGACTGTTGGGTGTGTGGACTTATGCCTCATACCACAGCAAAAGCGATGCCATATTTAGCCCTTCCATTTTCCTATGAAGGTTCCGCTTGGGCCTATTTTGTAATGTTTTCAAATGCATATCAGAACCGGAGATGTCCAGCTGGTTCATATGGTAGTGGACAAGATTTTAGTCATAGTTCTCTGATAAAAGGAATAGTGGCTATGGCTAGAATCGTGGAGAATGGTAAGATTCCCGTTGATGAGAAACGGGCATACGATGCTTGGAACGTGACTCGTTACGCCACTAGCCTTACAGATAGGAGTAGACAGAGAAAATCTCCACCAATTTGGACTGTGCCATCGAGGTAACTTTTGTCTACAAATAAATGGCCAGACTACTGACACTGGACAAGGAAAGAGTGTTTGTTCCCATACGTACATTCACACATCTCAGAATTCACCACCGTTAGTGCCATCCCAGGGCATGTATTTTGTCTGCCACGATAGAGCCTACACGTGGCTACCGACGGATTTTTCAGGAACATGCTATATAGCCTTTCTTCTCCCCCCTACATATACTGCTCCTTCGGGACATCACAGAAACAGATATGGCAGAGGGATTATTGATTCTAAAGACACGGCAGGACAAGAGGGAGGTGATTTCCTTAAAGGATTTCTTCCTTTTTGTGGCCCGATGGCCAACACTAGAAACATGAGACAATTGGTTCGTGTTGTTGAGACTACCATAGATGTCACTGTGGGAGCCTTGAGAAATCTCACAGCTGAACTTCAGGCGGATCGTCTCATGACATTGCAGAACCGGATTGCTTTGGATGTTATTCTTGCAGATCGTGGTGAAGTTTGTATATTGTTCGGATCTAGCTGTTGCATTTATATACCTGACGACGCCCCTACGGTATACCAAGCCATCTCCAAATTACATATGATCTTCGAGTCGATTCATCAGGACGAAGGAGATTGGTCTTTGTTGGAATGGTTTTGGGGATTAATGTCCAAATGGGGATGGAAGGTATTAACATTCCTTGGAGTGATTTTGGCCATCATTTTTTCCTGTTGTCTCTGTATGCAGTGTGGCCCCGCCATCTGTGGTCTTTGTGCCACTATGTGTGTCCCAATGTCTGTGCCACGGAAGACGGAGAGCATTAAAATGATGTTGCAGCAACAGCTTGATGACCTCATGGCCATTGACGTCGAATGAGATTAAAATGAGTCTGTATGTCTTGCCTGAGTAATGGCAAAAGGAGGGTCTGAGGTGATTCAGTTTCCGATCTCGTTCGTATGTAGCCACCATTTTGTGTCTTTCTGCCATTTTGTGTTGCCCTCACTCAGGCGGCACGGTGAACGAAGAGTTGTTTTTCCTCATCCTACTGCAACGTGTCAAATAACCTCCTGGCTCTGTTTATAGCTGGTGTCAGGGTCCGGCCGACTCCACTAATCCTCGTCTGGTCTGACTGATCCCTGTTTCAACTATCCGTTGGTTCGCACCATTCTTTCCTGACTTTATCTTATCCTCTGGCCTTCGCTATTCGTTACTCGTATTCTCTCATTTCACAACTGTCCTCTAGGCCATACAAATGTGTCCTGCCACCTGCAAGTCGACTTATAAACACTACCACTGATTAACTTGTGGGGAAGGGTGGCAAACACTGTTGGGAGAGGAGCTTATTTGAGTTACTCAATATCTTGTTTTCACATTCTTTTCATTGGTTGACCCTGTATGCATTGGGAGTGTTCTTTGTGAATATGTATGTTATAAAAGATTGTGCAACAAAAAATGAAAGGACACTGTTCCAACAATAGGGTGCAAACAGATACCCTAGTGCTTAAAGATAAAAAGAGGGAAAGATTCTAAGTTAAATGGACCCACCAAATGAGGGGAAGAACGTGTCTTGTCTCTTGTTGCCCTCACACACCCCAAGAGGTGTCATGCTTCATCATCGGGCAGTTGCTCCTCGTTGGGCCGGCGCTGCAATCCCCAACGGGTCCCCCGAAGGGTCACTTTGGCGGAGATCTTTTGAGACATGCCGGATGGTGCATGTGAGTATGTGGGGTGTGGGTCCAAAAATGAGGGTAGCAAAGTGCATGCATCGTGATTTAAAACTGACCAAGGGTGGCCAGAAAAAGTTGTAGTGTATAGCAACACCCTTGTCAGAATAAAAAACTCATAAATCGAGTATAATCCCAAGGGGCACATTTGTGCCTCGGTATCATAGACATGGTCAACATGTTTCACGCCTCTGTTGCCATAAACGGTCGTTGGCGCTTCTTCAGGACCAGGATTGAAGAGTGTGGTGAAGTGCACGTGAAGAAATATTAAAAGATAAATACCCATAATACATGTCAGGGCGGGTCATTGTACTGCTCCTGATCACAACCTAGAATAGAAAGGAAAAGAAAGAAAGTACATCGAATGTGCATTAGCATTGCTTAATGCAACATAGTGTGCCACTGCTGTGTGCAACGTATCAATGCCACGAAAAGAAAACAGCACGAGACCAGAGAGGGGTCAAGTATCCCCTAATTAGACACAGGACATGTACGGAAGGCTTAGGGCCGTAATATGGTGGGCCAAAATTATCAAGGGGCCCAAACTAGGGGGAGGATAAGTACTAGCCCATCCCCAAATGAAGATAGGGTACCCTTAGCCCCACCAAATCCCCGGAAGAGTCATAAACCTTCATAAAAGAAACCTACACATTGCTGGAGAATGTCCTTACCTCCCAAATAAACTGCACTCGCTCCAAAGACTGTGGGCGGAAAACGCCCGCACCATGACGGGCTAACAAAAACAGACATTACAAAAGAATATATAACAAAGATAAACATACATCCAAAGGTACGAGCAATGTGCTCAAAAATGTAAAACTCAGTCGCACATCCTCATCGTCCAATGTTTAACTCACAAATGTCATAAGTGCCCAACGCCCATGCACCTATCGTGTCCCGCCACCAAGCCAAATATGCAGCAGTGGCCGCGCGACGGAAGATTTTTAAAGAAGGCGTATAGGTGCCGTAGGCGTGCTCTAATTCCGGGGTGTTCCTCTGTCCCAAGTGGGGACAGCGCATGCGTACAAACTGGCCCCAAAGCGCATGCGTGGCCGGGGAATGCTAATCCCCAGCGCATCGACATCCCGGGTGGAGACTAATTAACAAAGCAGTCTAAGAGAATTTGTTAAGCCACAACCCAGTGTACAAATAATAGCATACACGGGGAAGTGTGTGCTTCTATGTAAGCTGGAAATTACAATGAACGATAAGGGAGCCCTCCAGGGACAGTCTCGTTACAGCGACTTATGTCAGACATTGAAGTACCCTATATTACTGGTGACTTATTAAACAGCGTATTATACCCAAACCTAACATGTGTAAGGATGCCAAATCCATGTAATCCTGTCGTTATAAAAGGGGGTAGGTAAATGAAAAAGAGGAGGGGGGGGAGAGAAGAGCGGCCATCAAAATTCATACACCCTCAGTAAGTATATATAGTGTATCCCTGAGAGCCTCCCATCCTGGTGATACCAAAGGGCTCGTGTGGAAAAAGAAATAAGAA
Source organism: Triturus cristatus (assembly GCF_964204655.1). Classification (NCBI taxonomy): domain Eukaryota; kingdom Metazoa; phylum Chordata; class Amphibia; order Caudata; family Salamandridae; genus Triturus; species Triturus cristatus. The sequence continues at coordinate 662,932,468 of NC_140586.1, read as the reverse complement.
GTAGAAGGGATAGTAAAGATAATTGGTCCCTCGGCAGAACCGCCGTGCATTAATACTATCAAAAAGAGGGGAGGACCTGAGAGCCAGTTAATGGTCCAGTGTCCGTGCTCCCAAAATTACATACAACAAAAAATGAAAGGACACTGTTCCAACAATAGGGTGCAAACAGATACCCTAGTGCTTAAAGATAAAAAGAGGGAAAGATTCTAAGTTAAATGGACCCACCAAATGAGGGGAAGAACGTGTCTTGTCTCTTGTTGCCCTCACACACCCCAAGAGGTGTCATGCTTCATCATCGGGCAGTTGCTCCTCGTTGGGCCGGCGCTGCAATCCCCAACGGGTCCCCCGAAGGGTCACTTTGGCGGAGATCTTTTGAGACATGCCGGATGGTGCATGTGGGTATGTGGGTCCAAAAATGAGGGTAGCAAAGTGCGTGCATCATGATTTAAAACTGACCAAGGGTGGCCAGAAAAAGTTGTAGTGTATAGCAACACCCTTGTCAGAATAAAAAACTCATAAATCGAGTATATTCCCAAGGGGCACATTTGTGCCTCGGTATCATAGACATGGTCAACATGTTTCACGCCTCTGTTGCCATAAACGGTCGTTGGCGCTTCTTCAGGACCAGGATTGAAGAGTGTGGTGAAGTGCACGTGAAGAAATATTAAAAGATAAATACCCATAATACATGTCAGGGCGGGTCATTGTACTGCTCCTGATCACAACCTAGAATAGAAAGGAAAAGAAAGAAAGTACATCGAATGTGCATTAGCATTGCTTAATGCAACATAGTGTGCCACTGCTGTGTGCAACGTATCAATGCCACGAAAAGAAAACAGCACGAGACCAGAGAGGGGTCAAGTATCCCCTAATTAGACACAGGACATGTACGGAAGGCTTAGGGCCGTAATATGGTGGGCCAAAATTATCAAGGGGCCCAAACTAGGGGGAGGATAAGTACTAGCCCATCCCCAAATGAAGATAGGGTACCCTTAGCCCCACCAAATCCCCGGAAGAGTCATAAACCTTCATAAAAGAAACCTACACATTGCTGGAGAATGTCCTTACCTCCCAAATAAACTGCACTCGCTCCAAAGACTGTGGGCGGAAAACGCCCGCACCATGACGGGCTAACAAAAACAGACATTACAAAAGAATATATAACAAAGATAAACATACATCCAAAGGTACGAGCAATGTGCTCAAAAACGTAAAACTCAGTCGCACATCCTCATCGTCCAATGTTTAACTCACAAATGTCATAAGTGCCCAACGCCCATGCACCTATCGTGTCCCGCCACCAAACCAAATATGCAGCAGTGGCCGCGCGACGGAAGATTTTTAAAGAAGGCGTATAGGTGCCGTTGGCGTGCTCTAGTTCCGGGGTGTTCCTCTGTCCCAAGTGGGGACAGCGCATGCGTACAAACTGGCCCCAAAGCGCATGCGTGGCCGGGGAATGCTAATCCCCAGCGCATCGACATCCCGGGTGGAGACTAATTAACAAAGCAGTCTAAGAGAATTCGTTAAGCCACAACCCAGTGTACAAATAATAGCATACACCGGGGAAGTGTGTGCTTCTATGTAAGCTGGAAATTACAATGAACGATAAGGGAGCCCTCCAGGGACAGTCTCGTTACAGCGACTTATGTCAGACATTGAAGTACCCTATATTACTGGTGACTTATTAAACAGCGTATTATACCCAAACCTAACATGTGTAAGGATGCCAAATCCATGTAATCCTGTCGTTATAAAAGGGGGTAGGTAAATGAAAAAGAGGAGGGGGGGGAGAGAAGAGCGGCCACCAAAATTCATACACCCTCAGTAAGAATATATAGTGTATCCCTGAGAGCCTCCCATTGAAGGACTGGGTTATTCTTAAGACCCAGCGGTGCCAGGGAACAACACCTGAAACCTTCGTGGGTTACCTGTTCTGGCGTACCAAACACAGAGACACGGGACACTTCCAGCGACGTCAGAGATCAGCGTTTATTTACTGCAGGGATACAGAGGTCACAAGAAGTACACAACGTGTAGGTTCTCGGAGACTGCTTCAAATTCGTAGAAGTGGATCGCTCCTTTTATACAGGTTTTGGCCATAGCACAGTATGGTGAACAAAGGTTACAACTCAGTTCCCACAATAAATTTCAAAAGGGTCGCATTCATGTTTCAAGAGGCCGGAACATAATTACAACAGTCTTGCCGGTTCCCAACTGTAAAAACATATCCCCTCCGCGATAAACACATTCCATCCTAACCATAAACGCATTAAGGAAGGACGAAAAACATAATACAAGGAAAGGACAAGGATGCACAACAGGTTAGAAAAGAGTGTTGGGGCAATAAAGGAAACTCGATAGAGGGGTCAAAGACCTCGTGTCTAATGTATGCGTGGCTGAAACAATAGACCGGAGCGGCAAGATGAGCCTCGAGCAGGGCCATCTGCCTTAGTCGTGTCATTTCCCTCATCGTAAAAGTCACCTCAAAGGAACACGTGTCCTTCGTGTAAGCTTGAGAGTTCCAGGGTCACGAAGCGGACAAAAAGCCCGTTCGCTGGCTACCTGAGGGCAAGAAACAAAATGGACGCTGTATCTAAAATGGAACCCGAGGGTTCGGATGAACGAACCCAAAAATGAGGCGAACCATACGTGGCTGCATAGCGAAACTTCGTACACCCACTATACTCGTCATTTGCGGTTCATAGATACCAAACTCATCCATATTCGTCACCACTCAGAAAGTGGCGTCCCGTCTCGCACGGAACCTCAGACGCTCCTTTTGCCCTCATGTAGGCAAGCACTAGTCAAGATCGGAATCTATATCAATATTCAGCAGATCGTTCAGCTGCTGCTGGAACATCATTCTATCCATCAATGTCTCCTTGGTAACAGATGGCCGCCTTATACACGTCGTAGCACATAGGCCACATAAGGCAGGACCACACTGTACACAAAGACAACACGTGAACAGAAACGCTACAACAGCCCCTACGATCATTAGAATCTTCCAACCCCAGGTTGACATCAGGCCCCAAAACCATCCTAGGAGCGTCCAATTACCTTCGTCCACGTGTATGGACTCGGAAATCTTGTGCAACTTCGAGATGGCTTGATAAACAGTTGGAGCATTGTCAGGAATAAAAATGCAACAACTCGAATGGATAATTTTACACACGCCCCCTCTATCTGCAAGAACAACGTCTAGAACCATACGGTTCTGCAGCGTCATAAGTCTATCCGCCTGTAGTTCAGCCGTTAGATTACCAAGGGCATTTGCAGTAATATTAGCAGTCGACTCTACCACACGGGTCAACTGTCTTAGGTTCCTACTATTAACCATAGGTCCCCAAAACGGCAAGAAACCCTTAAAGAAGTCTCCTGCTTCTTGACCAGCAGTATCCTCTTTGCTAATGACGCCTCTCACGACTCTAGTTTTGTGGTAGTCCGAAGCAACTGTGAAGGTCGGAGGCAAAAGATTCGCAATATAACAGGTACCCGAAAAATCGCGGGGTAACCATGTATATGCGCGTTCATAACACACAAAATAGCTGCCCTTAGCAGTCAGAAAAACAGGGGAGGAGAGCATCGGTAGGACGTACGTTTCAGTGCAAGCACTGTTCCCAAGTTGTGCTCTCGGATTTCGACCCAAACCCTGCAAGCAGAAATTTCCAAGGTGCGGTACAATCCATATTGGGGACGAGCTCTTAAGTTGTCTATCACCCACTGACGTACTATACTCAGTCTCGCTCAGATCCTTATAGGCCTGCACTTCTTCATCTGGAATGAGTGATGCATCAAAAACATCTCTATCCAGATCTGCTATGGCTATCGCCAAAGGCTTGTGGTACGGCCCAGGACCAAAGTTGACAGACCGTGGCTCTCGACTGGGGTAGGAATCTAGTGCACTGCGGAACATAGTTTGGAATGCTCGAGCTGAACCCTGGGAGCTGTATGGAAGGACCAAATACGGAATACCCCTATCCATAGTGTGTGGCATTAACCCACACACCCAACAATTGGTAGTATTCACCACCAACTGATGCTGATGTAGGAGTTGAACAAAGGAATTATTCATGAATTCCGCACGTCTAACCTGCTCATGTTGAGGCAAAGGATGAAAGGAATGTGGGGAGACAGTGGTGAGGGAACTTAGGTTAAGAGAAGAGGTAGGTGAAACAGAAGGCAAGAATTGCGATACTCCAAAATACACTCCACCCACCAATAACATAGATACAGTTAGAAACAATAGAAACACCTGAAACAGAAAACATTTTGTTCGTACAACCCTCCATAACTCTGATCTCTGTGCTGACACCCTTTCTTCGTCCACTAGCTTAGAGAATGCCATCCTCTACAAACCGTCCGTGACGTACTTGACGCACTTCGTTCTGAGTAGCGATTATCAATCCCCAGGAGTTCCCAGAGATCGACAAAAGTAACCAACCTAACGTCAGAAACCTGCTAAGCAGAAAGAAGTACCCGCACGGCCCTACGGTGACCCGGATGGCGAGGTTTCCTCGAAACGTTCAGATTTATTACAAGTCTCTTAGCAGTGGAAAGCACAAAAACTCAGAAAGAAAGGATGTAATTGTTCATAATATTCGTAACGTTAAAGACCACTATACTGTCAATTTTTATTAGTCCTTGAACGAAGAAAGTATCGACTTCTTCCAGGTCGAGTTTGCTCTACGAACAATTGTTCAGATGGCGCAACAGTGTTCAATGAAACAGATGACGAGTCGGACCTTGGGTTCTCTGCTACTAATGACTCCACCTGTGGATCTGACAATGACGAATCCTCCTCCACAGGTTGAGCGTCGCTAAATGGCACAAAGCGCAAAGGAGTCTCAGTTTCTTCGGCCGAAGTCCTAGTTCTCACCCAACCGTCGGTTGGTAAGGGGATCGGTACCTTCTTTGTGTGGCTGGCATGTACCCAATTTTTCCGGCCCTCCAGTCGAACCGCTGTCCTCGTCGTCAACAAGACTTGGTGGGGTCCGACGAATCTTGGCTCCAAATTACGCTTTCGACCAAAGTTTCGGGTAACCACCCAATCTCCTGGCCGGAGCTGGTGTCCAGGACCCTCTGTCTGCGCTGGTAGAGCTTCAAAGACCTGTTGATGAATTAACCGTAGTTTAGTGGTCAAATCATGCAAGTAATCGATCAACATTGGATATTCAAGACTATCAAAAGCCCTAGGTCTCGGGACTCCCCAAATATTCGCAGGGCGACCGAACACAATCTCATATGGGCTGAGCCCTACTCGAGAGTGTACAGTCGCTCTGGTCGATAGGAGAGCCAGAGGCAAGGCATCAGGCCATGACAGACCAGTCGTAGCTTGAATCTTAGCGAGTTTCAGCTTCAGGGTACCATTGTACCCTTCAACCAAACCCGCTGCCTGAGGATGATTAGCACTGTGGAATTTCTGCCGAATTCCAAGGCCCTTACACACACTCTGCATTACACTTCCCACAAACTCACTTCCATTATCCGACCACACAATCCGTGGCATTCCGTACCTGGGAAAGTACTCCTTCAACAGGATTTTTGCTGTGGACAGGGCAGTATTATCCTTAAGAGGATAGGCCTCAATCCATCTGGAGAACGCGCAAACCACAACCAAAACATACTTCAGATTATTGCATCTCTCCATATGGATGAAGTCCAGCTGGATAACCTCAAAGGGACAGGCAGGAGGAGCGAAATGACCAGGTGGAGTGGGGGTGCCTTTCCCGGGATTGTGCATCAAACACACCATACAATTCTTAACCACTCTTTCGGCACACTTAGCGATACCATCATTCCTCCATACAGGAGACAAGAACTTACATATTCCTTTCGCACTAATATGTGACAACCCATGAGCCATCGTCACAACAGCTAATACATACGCGTCTGGTAACATCCACCTCCGACATTCCGTCAGGTCAACCCAACATCCATGCATATCCAATTTCCCTGTACTTTCTTTCCACTTGGTCTTTTCAGCTTCCGTAGCTTCGTTCTGAATTGCTTTCACACTTTCAACAGTATTTTCACACATACCGGTCTCCGCCGGCCACCTCACTCAACTCGTGACATACATTCGAGTCGCAAGATTCTTAGCCGTTTCTTTAGCAATCTCATCCGCAAATGCATTACCACGACCAACATCATCCGTCACTTTCCGATGTGCACTACATTTGACGATCGCCACTTGTTTAGGCAATGTAAGTGCATCCAAAAGATCATTCACGAGATGCCCGTGCTGGATCTTTGTACCATGCGATGTCATAAATCCTCTTTCTCTCCACAATCTTCCGAAATTGTGCGCAACACCAAATGCATACTGACTGTCAGTAAACACATTCACTCGCTTTCCCTTCGACAGAACACATGCTCTTGTCAATGCAATTAACTCTGCCGCTTGCGCGGAATTCTGATTCAATCTTGCAGTTTCCACAACCGTACTCAACGTCACTACAGCATACGCAGTCGTCACATCACCATTCGGCAACTTGAAGCAAGAGCCATCCACATACAAAGTACCATCGGGATCTGACAAGGGAGTGTTTTTCAGGTCCACACGACCTTTTGTTTCTTCCTCAGTCCGTAAATAACAATCATGGGGTAGCACATCATCTGATTCCATATTAATCGGCAACAATGTCGCCGGATTCAGTACATTACAACGCTTGATCTGTACATGACTTGCCAAAAGGGTCAGCTCGTACCCAGACAACCTTGCACTCGTCAGATGTTGAGTCTTTGTCCGATTCAAGAGCGTATCAACTGCATGCGGAACCATTACTATGAGCATATTGTCCATGACCAGACCTGCGGACTGCCGAATAGACGCCGCAGCTGCCGCTGTCGCCCTCAAGCAACTTGGCAACGCTCTAGCCACAGGGTCTAAGGTCGAGGAAAAATATGCACACGGACGCTGCTTATCACCAAATTGTTGCGTTAGAACACTCAACGCACAACCGTCCCTCTCATGGACGTATAATGTGAAAGGCTTGCTGTAATCAGGAGTACCTAACACAGGAGCCGAACACAGCGCATCACGTAGTTCAGAAAAACTTTTCTGACATTCCTCCGTCCAAGGCAAAGGAGTTGAAACGTCCTTGCACGTGAGAGCTACCAATGGCTTCGCTAACAGTGAAAAGTTCGGGATCCACTGTCTGCAGTATGACGTGATACCTAAAAAGGCACGCACATCTCTCTGAGTTGCTGGCACAGGCATTCGAGCAATTGCTGCAATTCGTTCAGGGGTCAACCTTCTTCCCGCCTTTGACAATAAGTGACCGAGATAGGTAACTTCTTGACAACAATATTGTAGTTTAGAAGGTGACACTTTATGATGTAAAGCGCAGAGATGCTGTAACAAAGACACTGTAGCGGCTCTACAGAGCTGCTCAGTGTCAGCAGCAACCAACAGATCATCAACGTACTGAATCAAGGCTGCACCAGCCGGTAACACAAACGCATCAAGCTGACTCTTAAGAGCTTGGCTGTAGATTGATGGACTCTCACAGTAGCCCTGTGGAGCGCGTTTGAATCTGAAGCTACGACCACCTAATGAGAAACCAAACAAGTCTCTGCTTTCCTCAGCAATTGGAATGCTAAAGAACGCATTCTTCAGATCGATGACCGAGAACCATGATGCAGTGGCTGGAATCAGAGTCAGTAAAGCTGTAATATCTGGCACCACAGGAAACTGCGGAACAACGACTTTATTTACCTCCCGTAAGTCGATAACTAGACGATACACGGGAGGCTTGGAGGGATCCGTTCGTTTCAGAATAGGCAACACGGGACTATTGCACACATTACCTCGTGTCTCCTCAATAACATCCTTGCCGATCAGATCGTAAATGATCGCTAATAGTGCCCTTTCACCATCAAGGGAAATACGATACTGAGGTATACGTGGCAAACGCGCACCAACTTTTAGTTGGACAACATAAGGTGGTATATCCAACAGGCCCACGTCATTGGGACCTGTCGCCCACAAGGAGTCTGGAAGAGATCTCAATTCCGATGGGAGCTTGTCGATCGATAAATACATAGGGGAAATCACGCTCTTGCCCAACGTAAGCTCAACACCCGTAGGAGAACAGTACAAAGTCGCATGTAACCTTTTCAACAAATCTAAACCCAAAAGATTCTCACCACAACCAGTAGTCAAAATCAAAGGAGCTTCCAGCTCATGAGACCCAATTGTGAGGGGCAAAGGGCTAGAAACTGGATTGCTAACAGGGGCGCCAGAAAATCCAACGGAAACATTCGTTAAGCCAGACAAAGGCGCGCCAGGGAGTTTCGAATGCATGATGGAACTTTTTGCTGCACCAGTGTCCAACAGAAAAGGCTCAACAACGCCCATAGTGGCTACTGCAACATATGGCCCTCTCTGATCAACCGGAACTGATACTTCTCCCTTCCTTTGTCTATGGCTGTCCTAGTAGATACCGTCCGCATCAACATCACACTCAACATAACAATCATCTACATGATACTGTGTAGACCGGCCGGACGGCAGGTCGCGTCGATCGAAACAATTTTGCGAATCCGAAGACGTCGCAAAGCGTTCGGCCTGATTCTGGGTAACTCCGCGACCTCTACCACGAGAAAACTGTTGAGGGCCACTACGTCCTCCTCGAGCCGACACACCATTGTTCCTATCACGGAGAACCGGACAGTCAAACTTCAAATGGCCCTCCCCACGACAATATGCACATTGATTATAACCCAGCACAAAGCGAGGCGCAGGCGAAGCATTTCGCGGCTGTGATCTAGAGAACTGTGATTGCGATCTGTTTGGCTGCTGTGTATCACTGAAATTCGAACGCGGTGGGTAGGCTTGCTGCAACAAGACCTTAGTTTTGAGATCCTTAGTTTTCTTTTCTGCACGCTCACTTTCCTCTTTTTCTCTATTCTCGTAATATTGGGCCGTAGCCAATATTTGGGCAGTGGTAGAAACAGCCCACGCACTCTCAGAATTCTTCAACTTGTTGCTAAGGTCGGGCAACAAATTCGATACAAACTTATCAACGAACAGCCGCTGACCACCCTCGGAACCCATGTCCTGACCGCTATGGTCAATGAACGCTTCCTCAAATCTCGTAAAGAAATCGGAAACACTTTCATCTCTCTTTTGCCTGCACGCCGATAATTTGTCCCAATTGACGCGCATCGCAGGCATAAGCGTTTTCATGAGGGTAATTATCCTCTGGGGCAAAGCCACAATAATCTGTTCGGGTTTAGCCCCACCGACCTGCCGGGCATCTGCCGCTGTAAGGGCAGCCCAGTCACCGCCTAACTCGGCTACGTGATTCTCGTGACGAATTTTCGCCCAAATCGGCTGAGGCACCACATTGCCAAACAACATATCAACATCGGCTAGGTTCATAACAGTAGCATCCACCAATTGGGACAGCTCTTTATAGTACCCTGCAGGATTCTTACGGGGATCAGGTAAGGATTGCTTCACTTGCAAAACTTCCGATCGCTTCCAAGGGAGGTGTATCCACACTCTCTGGAAATGGCCTGGGACAGGAGGGTTAGCAGCAGCATCACCTGGCATCCATACCGGGGGAACTTCCCGCATAGGATATTGGCCAGGTTGTGCCATCCATTCCGCGGTCGCGTCCTTAAACAGCGCACGTGGTTGCACTGTACATCAAAAGGATAACAAGCGTTCCAGAGCCTCTCGAACTTTGTCACCTACAATGACACCCGTGGCAAACCGAAGCTGTAGCTCGGAAACCTCAGGTGGTATATCATCAGCTATATCATCGTCCCACTCCTCTTTCAATGACTTACACAATTCTTCGAACACAAACCGTTGCGTGGGCACATTAAACTGAGAAAACGTTTCGAACACTACACGTGGGGTGTATTTAACAGGGTTACGAATCCATCTACGTGCCGTTTTCACCAACGATTCACGTTCCCTACCATCAGGAAGCTGACTGCGTCTTTGAGCAATATCTGAAAGAGTCGAGCCAAGTATCGGCCCAAAGAGCGGAGAATAAAGAGAAGCAACAGCAGTCAAGAGACGACTACGAGCAGAAGGAGAAGAAGACGAAGATGCAGGCGTAGCAGCCATAGGGGTGGAAACGGTAGAAGTAGACGCAGCAGCAGGAGTAGCGGGAACGACAGGCTGAGGAGGGACTTGGAAAGGCGCAGTAGGGAGAGAAGCCGGAACAAGAGGATGTACGATCTGTGGCCCAAGGGGATTCGGGAGTACGGGAGGAACGGCGGGCTGACCAGCAGCCGCCAAACCAGCGGGTTGAGGAAGAGGTGGACGAACGGGACCCATAACATCAGGAGCATAGGGAGGTGGCGATTTCATCAGATAAGACAAAAGCGAATCTTCCACCGATTCTTCTCCTGCCTTATCGATCGTAGAAGGTAGCGCCGGATAACATTTGTCCACTGCCATGTGGTGAAGCCGAGCACTAACTTCCTGCTCTTTCTCATCTTTGTCTAACTGATATTGTTCTGCATTGCGCATCACCGTAATAACACCTTCTCGTTTATTTTTCTTATTCTGTTTGATTTCTTTCTGTTTGGCCTCTTTCCGCCATAACCGGAAGGAATCAAACATGGCCGGCCTAGCTTTCTTTTTAAATAATTTAGCTTCCAAGTTATCTAAAATGGCAGTCTCGAAACTACCATGAGGTGGCCAACTAAGGACACCATCCTTTTTAGTGTAACGAACCCAATATGCATTATATACGATAGGACCCACGCCATGGCGACTATAGAGCTCGTAAAGCGGAGTTCCAGCCGGAGGTATCGGACATGAATCCTCCAGCCGGGAATCCATGCTGCAACATTTGAGAAACCTAAACAAAGTACTACGGCCAGGCATCGTGCACACTAGCCAAGTATACAAACTTCAAGGGCTATCGGATTACGATGTCCTCGCAAAAATGCAAGACCCTCGGTTTTTGGCAATTGCAATCGTCAAATAAAACCCAACAACTAAGAACCACGAATGCTATGGAACCATGCAAACAACAAAGCAACACTGGGAGCGACCCACAAATACTTAACTGAAAGAACAATGGCGTCACCAGGAAGGCCCGTTGATCGTCTCACCGTACAAAGGACTACGCCAGGCGCCAAAACAGGTCGACAGTCAGGGCATCGGTCCGTCGCAGCCGTCAGGAGGCGGGGATCTTCGCGGGAAAAGACGTCGGGCCACTTATTTCGACAACTGGATCGATGAAGCGGGGTGCACCTTCCCTCGGAGATTTCACACGAAGTTCCTCACGATCGTCGGGCTTTGGACCGGTACCGTTGATGTCGCCCCACGTTGGGCGCCAACTGAAGGACTGGGTTATTCTTAAGACCCAGCGGTGCCAGGGAACAACACCTGAAACCTTCGTGGGTTACCTGTTCTGGCGTACCAAACACAGAGACACGGGACACTTCCAGCGACGTCAGAGATCAGCGTTTATTTACTGCAGGGATACAGAGGTCACAAGAAGTACACAACGTGTAGGTTCTCGGAGACTGCTTCAAATTCGTAGAAGTGGATCGCTCCTTTTATACAGGTTTTGGCCATAGCACAGTATGGTGAACAAAGGTTACAACTCAGTTCCCACAATAAATTTCAAAAGGGTCGCATTCATGTTTCAAGAGGCCGGAACATAATTACAACAGTCTTGCCGGTTCCCAACTGTAAAAACATATCCCCTCCGCGATAAACACATTCCATCCTAACCATAAACGCATTAAGGAAGGACGAAAAACATAATACAAGGAAAGGACAAGGATGCACAACAGGTTAGAAAAGAGTGTTGGGGCAATAAAGGAAACTCGATAGAGGGGTCAAAGACCTCGTGTCTAATGTATGCGTGGCTGAAACAATAGACCGGAGCGGCAAGATGAGCCTCGAGCAGGGCCATCTGCCTTAGTCGTGTCATTTCCCTCATCGTAAAAGTCACCTCAAAGGAACACGTGTCCTTCGTGTAAGCTTGAGAGTTCCAGGGTCACGAAGCGGACAAAAAGCCCGTTCGCTGGCTACCTGAGGGCAAGAAACAAAATGGACGCTGTATCTAAAATGGAACCCGAGGGTTCGGATGAACGAACCCAAAAATGAGGTGAACCATACGTGGCTGCATAGCGAAACTTCGTACACCCACTATACTAGTCATTTGCGGTTCATAGATACCAAACTCATCCATATTCGTCACCACTCAGAAAGTGGCGTCCCGTCTCGCACGGAACCTCACCATCCTGGTGATACCAAAGGGCTCGTGTGGAAAAAGAAATAAGAAGTAGAAGGGATAGTAAAGATAATTGGTCCCTCGGCAGAACCGCCGTGCATTATACTATCAAAAAGAGGGGGGGACCTGAGAGCCAGTTAATGGTCCAGTGTCCGTGCTCCCAAAATTACATACAACAAAAAATGAAAGGACACTGTTCCAACAATAGGGTGCAAACAGATACCCTAGTGCTTAAAGATAAAAAGAGGGAAAGATTCTAAGTTAAATGGACCCACCAAATGAGGGGAAGAACGTGTCTTGTCTCTTGTTGCCCTCACACACCCCAAGAGGTGTCATGCTTCATCATCGGGCAGTTGCTCCTCGTTGGGCCGGCGCTGCAATCCCCAACAGGTCCCCCGAAGGGTCACTTTGGCGGAGATCTTTTGAGACATGCCGGATGGTGCATGTGGGTATGTGGGGTGTGGGTCCAAAAATGAGGGTAGCAAAGTGCGTGCATCGTGATTTAAAACTGACCAAGGGTGGCCAGAAAAAGTTGTAGTGTATAGCAACACCCTTGTCAGAATAAAAAACTCATAAATCGAGTATAATCCCAAGGGGCACATTTGTGCCTCGGTATCATAGACATGGTCAACATGTTTCACGCCTCTGTTGCCATAAACGGTCGTTGGCGCTTCTTCAGGACCAGGATTGAAGAGTGTGGTGAAGTGCACGTGAAGAAATATTAAAAGATAAATACCCATAATACATGTCAGGGCGGGTCATTGTACTGCTCCTGATCACAACCTAGAATAGAAAGGAAAAGAAAGAAAGTACATCGAATGTGCATTAGCATTGCTTAATGCAACATAGTGTGCCATTGCTGTGTGCAACGTATCAATGCCACGAAAAGAAAACAGCACGAGACCAGAGAGGGGTCAAGTATCCCCTAATTAGACACAGGACATGTACGGAATGCTTAGGGCCGTAATATGGTGGGCCAAAATTATCAAGGGGTCCAAACTAGGGGGAGGATAAGTACTAGCCCATCCCCAAATGAAGATAGGGTACCCTTAGCCCCACCAAATCCCCGGAGGAGTCATAAACCTTCATAAAAGAAACCTACACATTGCTGGAGAATGTCCTTACCTCCCAAATAAACTGCACTCGCTCCAAAGACTGTGGGCGGAAAACGCCCGCACCATGACGGGCTAACAAAAACAGACATTACAAAAGAATATATAACAAAGATAAACATACATCCAAAGGTACAAGCAATGTGCTCAAAAATGTAAAACTCAGTCGCACATCCTCATCGTCCAATGTTTAACTCACAAATGTCATAAGTGCCCAACGCCCATGCACGATAGGTGCATGGGCGTTGCTCGTACCTTTGGTTTATGTTTATCTTTGTAGCAGATGCTTTCAGTAATTTAAACTTTTTACATTTCAGGTTGCGGTATTTCATTTATCTACTATTTGAAAACTCGGTGTGGCCATATGTCAACTTGATTAACAACTGTAACAGACTGAGACGATTGGATCTAAGAACTGATGTACACCTTAACCCACTTGGGTGAAAAAGTTGTTAGCAATGACTGATGTATTTGTTGTATTTATTTTGCAGCCCACTTGGGCTCGATATGACATGCTGTGTACTAATTTGTAGTGAGCCTTGCTATTGGAATGATGCCAAATTGTTGCGCATATGTGATATTATCAATGTCCACAATTGTCGCTTAATAATATATAGATTGCGGCTTTCAGCTACACTAATGTTGAGAAATTTGTTGGAGAAATTTCTGTGTATAGATTTGTACCAGAATAGCTCGGCTACATACACATATGAATTCAGGCTTAGACGTTACAAAATGTCCACCACAGTTGGTAGTGGTTACATATGGGTTTTGTAAATAGTCCTTTGTTTATTTTGGAAACAGTGAATTTAAACATGGTGATACTGAGCTTCTTTGAACGTGACCAAGGCGTAAAGCCGAAACGCGTAGTTTCAAACTTGCCATTAAAATTACGGAATTTTTGCAGCACGTGAAGGTGTCCGAGTGGTTCCTGCTGATAACAGTAACTTGGGTGTACAGAATAGTAAGTACTTCCGGTGTCTTTACTTGGACCGCCCGTGACAGCCTGGATTTGTTTTGGACCGGAATTAGTGTATTTATATATAAAATTCAGTGAAAAAACCATAGGTTTCACACATGTTATAGTTAGCTGGACATTTCACTCGTAAAAAACCAATGAAATTCCCCCGTTATAGTTAGTGCAGGCAACTATAACTCACGTGACCGCAATCTTCTGCTGATGCTAATACTGTATTTAGACACTTATTTGCCCAGGTCTTCTTCCATTAAATTTTAGCTATACATATATTACAAATATTTTTTTTTCATAAAGACACATATGTCATCAGCAGAGGATTGCGGTCACGTGAGTTATAGTTGCCTGCACTAACTAAAACGGGGGAATTTCATTGTTTTTTTACGAGTGAAATGTCCAGCTAACTATAACATGTGTGAAACCTATGGTTTTTTCACTGAATTTGCAAGGTTTTTTAAATGCTAATTCCTAACTATAACGTGTGTGAAACCTATGGTTTTTTCAGTGAATTTGTACGGTTTTTGAAATGCTAAGTTACTTTACGCCATTCGTGGCGTGCGCGCCCACTTAATGCAGTTCGTTCCGTGCGCGCACGGTGCGCTTCGCGCACCGTGCGCGCACAGTGAGCACGCGGTGCGCTTCGCGCACCGCGCGCCCACTTTACGCAGTTAGTGCCGTGCACGCACGGTGGGCACGCGGTGCGCTATGCGCACCGCGTGCCCACGTCACGCTAGATGGGCCATGTACGCACGATGCGCTTCGCGCACCGTGCGCACATGGAGGACATATGATGCGCTTCGTTGTGAAAGGTAATATTTTAATTTTTCACATATGTAATATGACATGCACAAATGGTGCCCTTCGGGCACCATTTGCACATGGGGGGGGAGAGTATGGATATTTTTTTTTTTTTTATTAATTTATACCGTACGCGTACGGTAAGCGTAATCGGCGAAATTATCGAAAAAATTAAAAATCGGTTTTTGGCCTTGGTGGATTTTTGAGGACTCGCTCAACATGGCTAGGTGCTTAGGAGCTGTCTAAACAGCCCCTTTACATGTTTTTGCCCTTTTTTTTTTAACCCCCTCTCAGACTGCGAGAGAGAAAATGGCGGCCGCCGCTTTCTGGTTTCAACCGATTCGAGTGTTTACTAAGATCTAACAGCCAATCAGAATCGCGCTCGCGCACGGCGGCGTGCGCGTACGGTAAGCGCACCGTAAGCGCACCGTAAGCTGGCTCAGATATATATATTGATTTAAAGGCTATTTTCTCAGAATCTACTGAACAGATTTACACCAAACCTACAAAAGGCACTTCCTTGACCTGTAGACTACCTCTCTGCCAAATTTCAAGGAACTCTGTTCAGCCGTTCGGGCTGTAGCTGTGTCTAAAGGTCCTATGGAAAAATGCATGGGAAAAACGCATTTTGGGACCCCCCTTTTATCTCAGCCCCCGCATGACGAATCCCCCCGAGACTTTCAGGGTAGGAGCGGAGCGTAGCGCCCCATTAGTTTTGAAAATTTCGCGAGGATTCGTCGACCGGCGCCAAAGTTATTCCAAATAGAATGTTGCGGTTTTCCTATGGAAACAGGGTCCTAACTATAACTACCTACTGGCGACCGCCAGTAGGTAATATATATATATATATATATATATATATATATTACCTACTGGCGGTAGTTATAGTTAGGACCTATTATCCATAGGAAATCTGCAAAATTCTATTTGGAATAACTTTGGCGCCGGTTGACCAATCATCGCGAAATTTTCAAAACTCGTGGCCCGCTCCAGTCCGTTCCTATCCTGAAAGTCTCGGGGCTTTCATCAAGTGGGGGCTGAGAAAAAAGGGGAGTCCCAAAACGTGTTTTCCCCATGCAATTTTCCATAGGGACCTTTAGTAGCAGCTACAGCCCAACTGCTGAACGGAATTACACCAAATATTGCAGAAAGGTAGACCTTGGTTCAGAGTCATGCCTTTTGCTTAAATGGTGTAAATCCGTTCAGTAGTTTCTGGGAAAATCAAAATCAAAATCACATATATATATCTGGGCGGAGCCTAACCACACATCTCATCGTGAGATCTGATTGGCTATCAGCACTTCATCCAAGAAGTGTTGGCAGCCACCTTGGGACCAATATACATGATAGCACCTCATTAAAAAGCATTGCAGTTAATAGAAGGTTTTAAGACTTTGGTTACATTATAAATCATTTGTTGATGGTACCGTACTCATTTTAGGAATTGTGGTGTGTTCTAAGGTGATTTTACCATGTGAAAAAGCCTTCTGCTGGGATATCATGAATCATGTTTGAGAGAAAACTATTTTCTCATGCTTTTCCCACAGAGGTTTGGAAGGTGATCTATAAGCTAAACTGAGAACATATTTTCTGTAAATTCACATTATCTTTCTCAGTCATGTGAGAATGAAGTCTGACATTCTCAGTAAAACATGTACATCCAACAAGGGCAGAGACTGTCAGTTGATTCCTTTGTGTTCTACTGCAGCTTCCCAGAGTGTTCTAAAGAACAACAAGAGCGCTAACAGTCCTCCCTATGACAAACGTAAGGCACACCTGAGGCCATCTTGATTGGAATACAGTGGTAACTCTTAAAACATTTAATTTAAAAAGGAACAATATGAGGGGGTTCATTTTGCCACACAAAGTATGATTAGTGATGCAGAAAGAAAAATTAGGGCACATTTTGAGTGACTTCTCAAATCATCTTCTATTTCATTAAAGAATTCTGACATGCAGACTGAAACATGCACTTTCAATACCAGCAGCAGACGTCCCTGATGAGCAGTAGCTTTACTACAGTGATCTAATGAACAACTAGAGTGCTAACATTCTGAATTTATGGCAAATGTGTGACACATCTGAATGCCTTCTTGATGGAGTCAAAGTAAAAAACTGAAAGTATTCCTACTGAGGAGACTGTAGTAAATGAGGAAATTAGGAAACTTCATAACCAATAAGTCTCAAAAGATGGCCACCAGAGACAAAAGAGCCCAAATGTTGCACAAATATCACCCAGATGTAGCCCAAGTATAGCCCAATGACCGAATGTCCCAGAGTGTTCTAAAGAACAACTAGAGCGCTAACAGTCTTACTTATTACAAAAGTATGGCACACCTGAAGCCATCTTGATTGGAATAAAGTGGTAACATTTAAAACATTTAATTTGCAAAGGAACAAAATGAGGGGGTTCATTTTGCCATAGAAATTATGATTAGTGCTGCAGAAAGAAAAATTAGGGCACATTTTGACTTCTCAAATCCTCTTCTATTTCATAAAAAAATTCTGACATGCAGACTGAAACATGCACTTTGAATACCGGCAGCAGACTTCTCTCGTGAGCAGTAGCTTTACTACAGTGATCTAATGAGCAACTAGAGTGCTAACATTCAGAATTTATGGCAAATGTGTGACACATCTGAATGCCTTCTTGATGGAACCAAAGTAAACAAGCATTAAAAATGCAATAGGTCTCGCCCTCGTTTAAGTTAAAGCAATTCTGTTTGTAATTAGGTGGCTTTTTAGCTTTGCTTTTATTAGTGTTTTTCAAACTTTCATGTGCATAACATGCATATGTATGCATATATGAATATGTATATGTATGCATGCATTTATATTTGTATTTATATAGCTATGCAGATTATATATATATGTTTATATATGTATGCATATATATATATATACACATGCATATATATAAATGCATACGCATATATATGCATATATATATGTGCATATGTGTGTGTGTAGAGAGAGGTAGAGAGAGATAGAGAGGTAGAGGTGTAGAGGTAGAGAGGTAGAGAGTAGTAGAGAGAGAGGTAGAGCGAAGTAGAGAGGTAAAGAGTAGAGGATGAGTAATAGAGAGTAGAGAGTGAGTAGTAGAGAGTAGTAGAGAGAGTAGCAGAGAGTGAGTAGTAGAGAGTAGTAGAGTGAGTAGCAGAGAGTAGTAGAGAGTGAGTAGTAGAGAGTAGTAGAGAGTGGGTAGTAGAGAGTGAGTAGTAGAGAGGAGTAGAGAGTAGTAGAGAGTGAGTAGTAGAGTGAGTAGTAGAGAGTAGTAGAGTGAATAGTAGAGAGTGAGTTGCAGAGAGAGAGTAGTAGAGAGTCATAGAAAGTGAGTAGTAGAGTAGTAGAGAGTAGCAGAGAGAGTAGTAGAGAGAGAGTAGTAGAGAGTGAGTAGTAGAGAGTGAGTAGTAGAGTGAGTAGGAGAGTGAGTAGTAGAGAGTGAGTAGTAGAGAGTAGTTGAGAGTGAGTAGTAGAGAGTGAGTAGTAGAGGGTAGTGGAGTAGTGGAGAGTGAGTAGTAGAGAGTAGTAGAGAGTGAGAAGTAGAGTGTGAGTAGTAGAGAGAGAGTAGTAGAGAATAGTAGAGTAGTAGAGAGTGAGTAGTAGAGAGTAGTGGAGTAGTAGAGTGAGTAGTAGAGAGTAGTAGAGAGTGAGTAGTAGAGTGAGTAGTAGAGAGTAGTAGCTCTGCTGACCTGGTTCTCTGCCTCTAGAGCAGCTCTGCTGACCTGATTCTCTGGCTCTAGAGCAGCTCTGCTGACCTGGTTCTCTGGCTCTAAAGCAGCTCTGCTGACCTGGTTCTCTGGCTCTAAAGCAGCTCTGCTGACCTGGTTCTCTGGCTCTAGAGCAGCTCTGCTGATCTGGTTCTCTGGCTCTAGAGCAGCTCTGCTGATCTGGTTCTCTGGCTCTAGAGCAGCTCTGCTGACCTGGTTCTCTGGCTCTAAAGCAGTTCTGCTGACCTGGTTCTCTCCCTCTAAAGCAGCTCTGCTGATTTGGTTTCTCTGGCTCTACAGCAGCTCTGCTGACCTTGTTCTCGGCCTCTAGAGCAGCTCTGCTGACCTGGGTCTCTGGCTCTAGAGCAGCTCTGCTGACCTGGATCTCTGGTTCTAGAGCAGCTCTGCTGACCTGCTTCTTAGGCTCTAGAGCAGCTCTGCTGACCTGGTTCTCTGGCTCTACAACGGCTCTGCTGACCTGGTTTCTCTGGCTCTACAGCACCTCTGTTGACCTGGTTCTCTGCACTCACGATGCACGCACCCGATTTAGCCAAAATATATTTAAAAATAATATAAAAAGTACAAATATGTTATTTTTATGACTATGTTAGATAAGCTCTTGCCCATCTATGTATATTAAAGACACATACATATCATTTTGGAACATAATATTTTTTGCGGGAGTCGCGCACCCAGCGCACCCCAGCACATATATGACGTCACGCGGGACCCGCCACCGCGCTAGCATCTCATACCGTAAAGCGCATGTGTCGCCAATGCGCGGGAGCAGGAGTCGCGGACTGGTCGCATACCAATCGCACACATCACGTAATATTAAATGTATATGATGTAACTGAAAAACACGCAACTGTCGCACACCGTACGCGGATCTTTCACAACTTTTCTAAAATAGCGGCCAGAATCCGCGCACCCACCCACCCAATGTGGAATTTTTTTTAAAAAAAAGAAAATAATATAAATATATTAGAATAAAAAATGAAAACAAAAAAATTAATCAATATTTCAGTTTGAATTGTTCTTTTTTTTTTTTTTGCAATTTTCAGAAAAATATATAATGTTATTTAATGAATAAAATATTTATAAATAAACAGTTAAAAAACTGTAAAAAATCTGTACAAAAAAAAGGTATAACTACATCACACTTAAAAATTAGCATTTAAAAAACCTTTGAAATTCACTGAAAAAAACATAGGTTTCAGAGACGTTATAGCTAGAAATTAGCATTTAAAAAACCTTAGAAATTCACAGAAAAAAACATAGGTTTCAGGGGTGTTATAGTTAGCTGGCCATTTCACTCGTACAAAACCATATATATTCCTTTGTTATAGTTAGTTCTGCTAACTATAACTCGCGCGCCCGCAATGCACTGCTGATGATGTCACATATTGCATCATTCATGACATGGTCAGTGACATCACTGATGACATCATCCATGTGACAATCTGATACACCTCACCATACACTAGTATAACCTTTCATCACTCACTGTAAAATACAGAGTACCATATTTGAAACCATTGACACACCAATACCAGTTACTACATACCCACTCACTGATTCCTACGTCTACACACACAACTACCCATTCAACAACAGAATCATTTATACATGCAGTTACTAATTAATAGAACACTATCAAATGCACTTATACACATATATAGACATTGACACATCAGCAGTCATCTTAGTCGGTTATGCAGTCATCCTACTCACTCATGAAAAAAATTAATCACACTTACATTTACTCACTTACACAATTATCCAACAACACCTCATTTATTCAAACACATAGTAACTAATAGTTAATATGTTAAAAAATCACCATTACAATTATACACTCATCCATATAGTGACTCTCACAATCACTGACTCTTACACATACTTATTTATATACACCAACTCTCACATACAATGCCTTTTATTTTTTTACTTTGTTGAAGATGTACAACTAAAACATATATTCGCTCACCAACACACAAATAAATACACTCAGTCACCCAAACAACTGTTTCCACATGCACTCTTAAACCTATACACCTAGTCAATCAACCATTCACACATCTATGCATAGAGTTACACACAACCCATCCAACCACACACAAACTCAGTGTCCCATACAAATACTCACCCAACTACAGACAGTGATGCACACATTCACATAGTTTAGTTACTAATCCATGTATTAAGTGAGACACTTTTAATTACTCACTTAAACAGACAGTCAGACAGCTACTAAATCCTCCATCCAGACAGTTATATATCCACTCAATCTTCAAGACAGATTGGTATATATATATAATACATATTTAAATTTCAAACTAAACTACATTCACTGGATGATGTCATCAGTGATGTCATCAGTGATGTCATTTGAGATGTCATCAGTGATGTCAATGACCATGTCATGAATGATGCAATATCTGACATCTTCAGCAGTGCATTGCGGGCGCGCGAGTTATAGTTAGCAGAACTAACTATAATGGAGGAATTTCTATGGTTTTGTACGAGTGAAATGGCCAGCTAACTATAACGCCCCTGAAACCTATGGTTTTTTCAGTGAATTTCTAAGGTTTTTTAAATGCTAATTCCTAACTATAACTAACTATAACGTGCCTGAAACCTATGGTTTTTTCAGTGAATATATATATATATATATATATATTACCTACTGGCGGTCACCAGTAGGTAGTTATAGTTAGGACCCTGTTTCCATAGGAAATCCGCAACATTCTATTTTGAATAACTTTGGCGGCGGTCGACGAATCCTCGCGAATTTCTCAAAATAGGTGGGGCGCTACGCTCCGCTCCTACCCTGAAAGTCTCGGGGGGATTCGTCAAGCGGGGGCTGAGATAAAAGGGGGGTCCCAAAACGCGTTTTTCCCATGCATTTTTCCATAGGACCTTTAGACAGGGCTACAGCCCGAACGGCTGAACAGAATTACTAGAAATTTGGCAGAGAGGTAGTCCTCAGGTCAAGGAAGTGCCTTTTGTAGGTGTAAATCTGTTCAGTAGATTCTGAGAAAATAGCTTTTAAATCAATATATATATCTGAGCCAGCTTACGGTACGCTTACCGTACGCTTACCGTACGCGTACGGTGGCGTGCGCGAGCGCGATTCTGATTGGCTCTTAGATCTTAGTAAACATTCGAATCGGCCGAAACCAGGAAGCGGCGGCCGCCATTTCGTGTGTTTCACTCAGAAAAAAAAGAGTGATAACAAGAAAAGGGGGCAAGGAGGAGAGTTACAGACCCCCTTACATTTGTGAGGGGGTCAAAGAAGGACAGAAAAGTACAAAGAAAACATTTATTGATTTTTAAAAAAATCACGGGGTACGCGTACGGTAAGCGTACGGTAACAAAAAAAAAAATAAAAGAAATGAAATTCAGATTTAAGTGTTTAGTTATTATGGGGCTCTAAAAAGAGCCGTTGTGTTTATAAAGTTTTTTTTTAGTGGTACCTACAAGTAAGTACCGATGCAGAGTCTAAGGTTCAAGAGGAAGACTCTGTTTCCTTCATCATTGAAGTGCACACCATCTCCTCTATAAATGTCTTGCATGTCGTAACGCAAGTTGTTGTGGTAAATGGAACCCATACCATAGTCACGGAGGAAAGCAGAAACAGATTTGTTGACGTGCTTTCTTGCTTTGTCAATCTGCGGACAGAAATGATTGGACCAGTTCCATTTTTGCCTTTGGCATATGTTGGAAAACACAAAGGCAGTTTTAGGGAAAAGTGAAAACAGTTGTGCAAAGGTGTCCTTCATAAGCATTTCCAGACCTACCCCAGTCAAAGTGCCTACGTCATTGCCACCACAGTGCACTATTATGAGGTCAGGGTGTTGGATTTGCATGAAGGATTTCACCAATGGCATCAATTGGTGCCACTTTAACCCTCTCTGACCAATCCATTTAATGTCTACATTTGGCAAAGCAAGGTCTCTCACCATACCTGTTTTCTCTGCATACTTTTCACTCCAGAAGACATAGCTGTGCCCTACAATCCACACTGTGAACATCTTCAAAGGAGATCTGGATGCACTCAGGAGGTGTAATTCAGTAGAATGGTAAAAAGAAATGAAAGACAGTTTGGAAATGGAGGCATACATATTTTTTTATAAAAAAAAGAACCGATTGGCTGTTTCATACCATTCTACACTAAAAACTAGGCTGTATGTGAAATTTATAGAAGCATGTTTTGTATTGGTACAGAAAAATGTGTTACCAAAGAACAGTACTATGGATTTGCTGTAAGGTTTGAAAAGTCAAGCACTCTTGCTCTGTGGAATTGAAACATTGTTTGGCGAACTTCTGACCTAACTCCACACAGCAGTGTTCCATGAGCTGTTGCTATGGTAGCAGGCAGAAGTCAAGTTGGGGGAAGGGTACTAGGCAGAAGTCAAGTTGGGGGAAGGGTACTTTTGGAAAAGGGTTGGTTTTCAACCAATAGAAATGTGTGATTACATTTGAAAAAAAGGGGGAAGCACTGAGATTTGAAACTTACATGTATATGTGTGGAAAAATAGAGGGAAACTTTGCCATTATCTGGTTCTGCTGAGAGGAGAGAGGTGTAGAGAACAGAGATCCTGGCTCTGATAATCTGCTGTTTGAGTGCCACATTTCTTTCACAACTAACTAATTTTAAAGGTGAGGTTAGAGTTTGAGAGGAGATGTATATGGTAAATTAAGAAATGAATAATAGAAATGTAATTCTTTTTGTTGAAGTTGCGTTTATTATTTTCTGTTTTGGGAGAAATTTAAATGTGAGGAACATGTAAAATAATATGGAATATGTTTTCACGATAAATTAAGGTGTATTGGTATAAAAAAAGAATAGTTTAAGGGTTTGAGGTTGGACTCAGTAATGCAAATACATTCAGCATCACTAAGGCTGGTTGCCCTTGGTGGAATGTAGGCAGTCACCCAGGTTACACATGTTGGGAAATATAGGCAGAGATTTATTGTGTACAACTCTGGTAATTTTATATTTGCATTAGTAGGAAAAAGGGGGAGCGATTTTTTGGTGCAGAAGCAGACTCTTAGCACACACCCAGCTCCTTTCCATGTATAATCATGCACAGTATTTACAAGCGAGTGGGGTTTGAGGTTTCAGTCTGTAATGCAAATAAGTTCAGCATCACTAAGGCTGGTTGCCCTTGCTGGACTGTAGGCAGTCACCCAGGATACGCATGGTGGTGGTCTGAAAAAGCAGTCTGGACATGGGCTTTTTAAAAAATCTGAAAAGTGGATTCATAATGTGTCAGTCTGTAAAAGTGATTATCACTTGCCAAAAAAAAAGAGCAGTAAGTGTGCATTCAAATTGGCAAAGAAATTTCGTTTTGTGACTAATGTGAAAACATGACTCTGTGTGCAAATAGGAATTACAGGCAGAGATTTATTGCGTTTTGCTCTGGTGATTTCACAGTTGCATTAGTAGGAAAAAGGGGGAGCGATTTTTTGGTGCAGAAGCAGACTCTTAGCACACACCCAGCTCCTTTCCATGTATAATCATGCACAGTATTTACAAGCGAGTGGGGTTTGAGGTTTCAGTCTGTAATGCAAATACATTCAGCATCACTAAGGCTGGTTGCCCTTGCTGGAGTGTAGGCAGTCACCCAGGATACACATGGTGGTGGTCTGAAAAAGCAGTTTGGACATGGGCTTTTTTAAAAATCTGAAAAGTGGATTCATAATGTGTCAGTCTGTAAAAGTGATTATCACTTGCCAAAAAAAAAGAGCAGTAAGTGTGCATTCAAATTGGCAAAAAATTTCGTTTTGTGACTAATGTGAAAACATGACTCTGTGTGCAAATAGGAATTACAGGCAGAGATTTATTGCGTTTTGCTCTGGTGATTTCACAGTTGCATTAGTAGGAAAAAGGGGGAGCGATTTTTTGGTGCAGAAGCAGACTCTTAGCACACACCCAGCTCCTTTCCATGTATAATCATGCACAGTATTTACAAGCGAGTGGGGTTTGAGGTTTCAGTCTGTAATGCAAATACATTCAGCATCACTAAGGCTGGTTGCCCTTGCTGGAGTGTAGGCAGTCACCCAGGATACGCATGGTGGTGGTCTGAAAAAGCAGTCTGGACATGGGCTTTTTAAAAAATCTGAAAAGTGGATTCATAATGTGTCAGTCTGTAAAAGTGATTATCACTTGCCAAAAAAAAAGAGCAGTAAGTGTGCATTCAAATTGGCAAAGAAATTTCGTTTTGTGACTAATGTGAAAACATGACTCTGTGTGCAAATAGGAATTACAGGCAGAGATTTATTGCGTTTTGCTCTGGTGATTTCACAGTTGCATTAGTAGGAAAAAGGGGGAGCGATTTTTTGGTGCAGAAGCAGACTCTTAGCACACACCCAGCTCCTTTCCATGTATAATCATACACAGTATTTACAAGCGAGTGGGGTTTGAGGTTTCAGTCTGTAATGCAAATACATTCAGCATCACTAAGGCTGGTTGCCCTTGCTGGAGTGTAGGCAGTCACCCAGGATACACATGGTGGTGGTCTGAAAAAGCAGTCTGGACATGTGCTTTTAAAAAAATCTGAAAACTGGATTTATAATGTGTCAGTCTGTAAAAGTGATTATCACTTGCCAAAAAAAAGAGTAATAAGTGTGTTTTCAAATTGGCAAAGAAATTACGTTTTGTGACTATTGTGAAAAGAAATGTAGTAATATATTTAAATAAAATAAAGGATTTTTTTTTAGTTTTTTTCAGGTATTGCTGAAGAGCAGTGAACAAAATTTAAGATGCCTACAAAATCCAGAGTTCAAAAAACTCACAAAAAAAACCTATATTTGAAGACAACTGGAGGACCAAAGTTAGTAGAAGATGCTCATGTTGGGAAAAAGAAAAAATCTTCTGGTAAGCAGAAAAAACAATTTCTAAAAAATATATTCAAAAGAATGAAAAATGTACAAAATGTCTGTACTGGAAAGAATGTTTTGAAAAGAAAAGGACAGGAAAAAATTGAGTATTTAGTTAATGCAAATATACCTTAAGCAACTGAAAAGATTTACATAAATAGAAAAACAGCGTTTAAAGAGATACGTAGAAAAATGTTTCAGAGAAGAGTTATGTCCAATTTGATAAAGGATGTGAAGAAATATAAGCAAAAGACTAAGTTTTATAAAAGAAAAAAAGAAATTGAAGCCATTGCAGCAAAGGCATTAGAATTAAAAAGGAAACTATTCATTTTAATTTTGAATAGGATGCGTACATTAGACAAAATGGTTAATGTACTGAAATCACATAGCAAAAGGAAAAGAGTAGTGAACAGAACAAACTTTTGTAAAGTGTTTTTAGGAAAGTGGATGCATAGTTCAAGTAGTGAACCTTTTTTTAATGAAGAGAGCTATTTTCAAAGTAATAGTTTGCTGCATGCAGTTGACACCAGAGGTCGTGCTTACGAAGTAAAAAATGGTTGCATAATGGAGAAGGAGATAATGGTTCCAAGAGATGAGGTACAAGTGATGGCAGATGAGGCTATGGGGAGACGTCCTAAAGCCCCAGTGTACACTTGGAATTGTAGTAGTATTTGCACTGTGCGTCAGGAATCTATTGACAAATTTCGAGAGTTTCTAAGAGAATATAGTAAAAAAAGTATAAAACAGAAGATTAAGGTGCTTCAAAGTCTGGATCCATGCAGAGTGAGAGAGAATACTGGTTTGCAGGGTCATTCTCTGGCTTGTCTATCTAGAAAAGTGTGTAATAGTGTTTTCCATCATTTTAGGATGCTGGCTGTTCATCATACTGAAATGAGAAAGTTTGTGAGACGGTTGTATTTTGCCAAAAGTCCAGCAATAAAGTTAAATGAATTGAATAGGGCTCTGTTCCGAGGAACGGTATCAGATGTAGAGAAGGTTGTTGATGAAATTCAGTTTTGTTACTTTGGTCCTGAACAAAACAGTGCAGAGAAGGACACAGTAAATGAGGAAGAAGTGGAAGAGAATGTAGAACCCTCTGTAAGTAACACATTTAATGATCACATAACAAAATTTGCAATAATCTCTAATGAAAGACCAAATTTTACTTGTATTTGTTGCCGCAGAACTCATTATAGAAAACAAACTAGGAATGTTGATCTCTACAGAAAGAGTGAAAATGAAGATAATTATAAGTGGAAGGATTTTGCCACATATATATTTCTTGAAAATTGTTTTGATTTGGGTGAAGATCAGCGTATTTGTAAATACTGTTACAACAAGTTAGAGGAAAATAGAATGCCGACCAGAGCTGTACATAATAATTTAGAATTGGATGCTATTCCTGCTGAACTTTCTGAATTAAATACATATGAGTCTATACTCATTCAATGTGTTCATCCGTTCCAGACCATAGTACGTATGGAGCCCAAAACTGGTAAATTACCTCCTTCAGATTTACTGAGAGGTTTAAAAGGTAGAGTGGTGTATTTGCCCTTGGATTTGAAAAAAAATATGGAAACTATTGATGCGGATACTTTGGAAACTGAACCATTAATTATTCTGGTTAATGGTGTACCTACAAAGAATAAGAAGATTTGGCAGGAGCTGGTAGATGTGCAGAAAGTACAAAGAGCAAATTTGTATTTGAAAAGGAATAACAAATGGTATGAATCAATTTATATAGAAGAAGAAGAAGAAGAAGATTTACAAGAAGACACAGAAACACCAACTGGACAAATTGAAAAAGTGGACAAGTCAAAGGAAGAAGAAATTTATGAACATTTTAGCATACATCCTCTTCATTCAAAAGAAGTTATGGGAGACAATATTGATCTCTTTCAGATTAAGAAAGCAAAAGGAACTCCCGTGAGTGTATGGGAGGAGAGCTTGGAAGCTCGATGTTTTCCCCAGCTGTTTCCTAAAGGAAAAGGAGGACGATACGATGAACGTCCGGAACAGATTCCAGCTTCTGAGTATCGGACTACAAGACTATATGCTGAAGATCCCAGATTTCGACAAAGTATTCCTTATTTGTTCCATCTTTTATTTGAAAGCGACTTGTCTGCACTGTCTTATGCAGTAAATCACATTTTAAAAAGTGGAGTACATTTACAAAATGTGTCTGCTAAGGATTTTATGGAGAAAGTGCAGCACCGAGATGATCATTTGGAAACACAACTGATCAATCTGATGGCTTGTCAGCGTGGGACAAATGAATATTGGTACCGACGCCATGGTGAATTAAAATGCATGTTACGGAATTTAGGAACACCAACATGGTTCGTTACACTAAGCTGTGCCGAGTACGCTTGGGATGATTTACTGGATTTTCTACGAGAGGCAAATTCAAACATTAAAAACATCGAATACAAGACAGCAGGAGAACTGTGCTCATTGGATCCGGTTAATGTTTGCAGATATTTCAATCATAGATTTGAGGCTATGATGTCCTTCATCTGCAATAAAAAAAATCCACCTCTTGGAGAAGTAGTAGATTTCTTTTGGAGAAAAGAGTACCAGGCAAGAGGTGCTCCTCATATTCATATGCTGTTGTGGATCAAGGATGCCCCAAAGTTTGGAACAGATACTGATGAAGCAGTGTTATCTTACATTGAAGAATATGCAACATGTGCTATACCAAAAAGCACAGAAGAGAAAAAGTTAAAGGAGCAAGTTTTACGTTTCCAAAGTCATCGGTGTGGAAAATACTGTCGACGGAAATACAAGAGCAAAGATAAATACTACACTAAATGTCGATTTGGATTTCCTAGACCTGTTCTTTCAAATGGAAGAGTAAACAGTTTTATGTCAGCTGTGAGACATACTATCACAAGAAAATCACCTAAGAATACCTACAACCTTAAAAGAAAAGAAGAATCAAAAAATATAAATGACTACAACCCAGTCATTTTATCCATGTGGAACGCTAACATGGATATACAGTATGTAGCTGACAATTCCATTGCTGTTGCTCGATATGTAACGTCTTACATTACGAAATCAGAAAAAACAGAATTGAAGGAAATGTGGGAAGAGATTTCTCACGAGAAGACTGTCAGTAAGAAGCTGTACAGTTTCAGTTTGAAGATGTTATCGCATCGAGAAATTGGATCCTATGAATGTTCAGATAGGTTATCTTCTGCAAGTCTCTACTCGAAGTCAAGAAGAATAATTTGGGCAAGTTTAGGCCTTGCAGCAATGAGAAATCGGGTACTAAAATCTGTTGGAGAAATTGAATATTTGGCCGAGAATGACCCAGAAAGTACAGATATTTTGAAATCAAACATGTTGGACACATATTATCCCAAGAGAAGTCAACATCTGGAGAACATGTGTCTCTATGAAGTGCTGCAGAACTACATTTATTCACGGAAAGCCGCAGAAGACATCAACAATGGAAAATATAAAGTCATTGGTGAGGAAGGATGTTTGGTGAAGCAAACAAAAGGAAGTTTGATAAATCACAGGAAGCTGAGTTGCGACACTACTGACAAGAAGGAATTTTACTACTTGGCTCTTTCACAGTTGTTTAAACCATGGCGTACAGAGGATGAACTACTGGGAGAATTTCAAAGCTATGAAGATTCTTTTAATGCTTGCAAAGACAGCATACAATGCAGTACATTCTCAAGTTATCTGCAAATGTTAAATGAAGAAATTGAACAGGAAACTACAATTGCAGCAGAAATAGCTAGAGACAGTTCTCAGGACAGCCAAAGTTCAGAAACACTCAGTCAAGATCCCCTAGGACAACCAATCGTTGAAAATGAAGCATCAATAGCCATGAATGAAGTGGAAACGGCTATGAATCAAGCTCAAGAAGAATTTATAGACTTACAAAATTTGGAAAGACAACTGAACGAAGAGCAGCAACAAATTTATGAAGAGATCAGAAACAAAATTGATCACGGATTTCTACATGAAAAAAAAGAGTGCTCATGCACATCATTTCATCCAATCAGGATGTATGTAAGCGGACAAGCTGGAACTGGAAAAAGTTTCCTAATTAAAGTCATCAGAAGCTACCTACAGCAAAAAACGGATTCTACTTTGTCTTGTGTGGTTACTGCTCCAACTGGGTTAGCAGCATATAACATAAAAGGAATCACTTTACATCGTTTGCTAATGTTACCAGTGGAGCATGAGAACAAAATACAATACAACAAGCTAACTGGAGAAGCATCCTTGGAAGTTTCAAGAGTCTTGAAGAAGATGCAAGTTCTCATTATTGATGAGGTGAGCATGGTTTCAAACTTAATGCTTGCCTTTGTGCATTTAAGAATGCAGCAAATTCTGAAGACAGACTATGACATGTTATTTGGTGGAAAACACGTCATAGTTTTTGGAGATCTTTTGCAACTTACTCCAGTTAAAGGACAACCAGTGTTTAATACTGTCACACATGAAGACACGAAGAAGTCATTGGGAAGCATCGGAAATACAAATATTTGGTCCTTCTTTGGGTACAAGGAACTTACTACTAATATGAGGCAAGCAAGCGATGAAGAATATGGAAGTATTCTGAAAGATATCAGAATTGGACTACTCACAGAAGTTGGCAAAAAAGCATTACAGAGTCGGCTGCTACATAATTTATTTCCAAAGGAAGAAATAGTTGCAGAGAAGATATACAAGAACATTGCAGAAAACAAAAGTATCATCTGCTTAATGCCAACTCTACGTGAATGCTCAATATTCAATGAGGAGCTTTTGAAATTGGAAAAGGAAGAGATCAGGAAATTAGAAGCAGTGGACAAAATTGAGGATGGAAGAATTACTGTCACAGTAACAGGCACACTGAAAAATAAATTGGATTCACTAGAGAAGAACATTTCCAAAACAGCTGGATTAGAAAAAAATCTATATGTTTGCATGAACTGTAGAGTATTTTTAAGGAGAAATTTGGATGTTGAAAAAGGTTTAGTTAATGGAGCTATGGGAAGAGTTGTGGGTTTTATTAATTATCAGACAAAAGATGGAATTGAATGTTTAAAAATAAAATTTGATCAGATAGAAGAAGTTAAAGACATTTGTCGTTGTTCAGTTCGTTTCATGCTTGTGAAAGATTTATATGTACGTAGGAAGCAGTTTCCGTTTTCTCTAGCATATGCTGTAACTATTCACAAGTCTCAAGGATTGACTGTAGATTGTGCATTTGTGAACATTGGTTCAACTGTGTTCAAAGAAGGTATGGCATATGTTGCTTTGTCACGAGTGAAAACATTATCAGGTTTATTCATGATAGACTTTGATGACTCAAAAGTTAGTGCTGATACAAATTGTGTAAAGGAGTATAATAGATTAAGAAGAAGCTATGCTCCTCATTTAGGTCAGTATCCTGTGTTGGAGAAACGTGTAGTTTCTCGTAAAAGGAGAAATGAGAATATCTGTGATGAAGATGTACAGAGGAGGAAAAAAAAGAGGAGTGATGTAATTGCAAGCAAAAAGAGTAAGGAAAAAGAAGAACAGGTTGTAGGATATCATTTTGAAAATAGCTCTGGTGTCAACTGCTACGCAAATGTAGTGCTGAATGTTGCATTTTATCTGGAAAGTTTGCAAGAGCAGATAATAGTAAATCAGGGAAAAAGATTCAGTTCAGAGCTGAGTCTCCTTTTTCAAAAGCTGAGTAATGATAAAACTCAAATAGAAAGTGCTACTGAAATTAGAAAACTTTTAGATGTATGTTCAGGACGAACACAGTTTTCTCAAAATGAACAGCAAGATGCACACGAATTTTTGATGTTTTTTCTTCAGGTACTGGAAGAAGAAGAAGTTGCAATTGATAATGTATTTGGTCTCTCTTATAAATGGGAACATAGTTGTGAAAACTGTTATAATATATGTGGCTCTAATGTTGATAATGAAAGGTTTATTTTTTTGACATTGCCAGAGACTAAAACAGTCACTTTTGCTAAATTAGTTAAAGATGCTAATCATAGCATGCAATGCGGTGAGTGTCAATCTGACATGTTTTCAACATTAATTTTAAAGGAATACGGACAGTATGTAATTTTAATGATGCAACGATGTAGAGCTGATGGTTCAAAATTGGATACTTTAATAAAGAAGTTTACAGGACAGCAATTATCAATTTCAGGAAAAACTTTTGTAACTGTTGCAATAATTTTCCATGAAGGACCTACTGTTACTTCTGGACATTACACAGTTTATCTTAAATGTGAAAAAGGCTGGACACTGTGTAATGATTCCCAATTGGTTTTTAAGCAACGTTTGCCTTTTGATTTAGCAAATTCCTATCTAATCTTCCTGAAACCTAAATTTTAGAGAGACTTGGCAAGATCTGGACAAAACAATTTTACCATTTTATTGGATTACCATTGGAATTTTCAAAAATAAAGATTTTTAAAATTATCATTTGGCCTAATGGAAAGATAACCAATTGTAATGTGGACTTTTTTAATTTTTAATGAAACTTTCGAAAACCAAAAATTTAGAGAAAATCGGTAACATCTGCACAATTTAAATTTTGGAATGTTATTGGAGTGCCATTGGAAATTTTTTCAAAAAAGATTTTTTAAATTACTATTTGGCCATGTGGAAAGGTAAACAATTCTATTGTGGACTTAATAAATTATTAATAAATATTTAGGGAACCAATATGTTACAGAGAATCGGTGAGATCTGTACAAATAAAACTTTAGAATTTTATTGGATTACCATTGGAAATTTAATCAAAAAAGAATTTTAAAATTACTATTTGGCCTAAAGGAAATGGAACCAGATGTAATGTGGAGTTATTTGAGATATAATATTGTGATTATACTTCTGAAACAAACATATCAGACGGTATTTTAAAGAAATAAGTATTGATATTAGATGATATTTTTTTAGAATATTATGCATTTCTATAATGTTAAGTTTAAGTAAAAAGAGATTCTGGGCTTTTTTAATACAATCTTTGAGATTGTTATTTTTTTTGCCCGCTGTAAAATGATGAATGCAATTGCTTTCACAATTTATAGTGAAATGCAATATATTCTGAAAACAGCAAAAATAAGGCAAAAATATTTTTTGATGAATATGTAAATATGTGTACTGTATTATAAAATGTTTTAAAAATATTAATACTTTTTTCTTTTTTTTCAGATTGATATAGAAAATTTTCGAAAACTAGAACCATTTTTAAAGCAATTTTTTTAAAAAACAAATGAATAAATATTTTTTTGAGTGGGTATGGTAAGTCAATAATAATAATTGTAGTCTCTCAAAGACCTTGTAATGTGATAATTGATTTTTAGTGTTTTTTAAAAAAAAAAAAAAAATACGCGCACCGTACGGTAAAAATAAAATAAAAAAAGTTTTAAAAAACATATATAAAAAAAAGAAGAAAGATAAGGTTGGCTCTTAAAAGAGCCGTTGTGTTCATGCAGGGACAGAGGAAAGAAAGATTGGGAAAATTAGTCTCTGCGACAAGTGTGCTGATCTATTTTGAGGTTCACTAGGGAAACACTGGTCTCCCTATGACAAATTAGATCATGACAAGAGGCGCATCGAATATCAACCCTCAGAAATCGAGGGTTAATTTCCTGAGGGCCAGCAAAAGGAGATGCTCCCCCCACAGATGAAGGGCTCACCTGACCTGCAGAAGAAGGACTCAGCCCTGCAGATGATGGTCCAGGCTGAGCTGCTGTGGATGTGCTTGGTTGACTTACTGAAGGGTTACCTCCAGTAAGTCGAGCATGTGTCCTTTTGTGTACATCCTTGAGGTGCCTCATCATGGTATGATTCCCAAAGGAATACTTCCTGTCAGGATTACCTCTTGAAAGTACACGCTGACACAGCTTACAAGTTACTAAGGGTGCATTTACCTTTTGCTGGCCTTCAGGAAAAGTAAAATAATCCCATACATAAGAGGTCTTTTGTTTCCTCGCTCTCTGCCTCAAGGTAGTGCTGCTAGTGCTAGCCTCACTCTCAGAAGGGCTCTGCTGTTCTGCCATCGTATCACAAAGACAACCCAGCTCCTTCTCCTAAGGGATCACAAGCAGAAATGAGGGGAATGGGTGTGGTGTAGGAGAGTTCTAGAACTGAAAGTAGTTTCAACCAATCAAAAGTTGTGTTTCATGATCACATGACCTACCGTACGCTTACGGTACGCTTACGGCAAAAGTACGCATGCGCGTAAAAAAGACACGCGCTTGCGCGCATGCGTTTAACAGTCACTCCCCGACACTTCCGCGTAACGTGCGCGTGTAGCGTACACGCGTACACGTCCCGCGCAGAGTACGCGCGGCTACGCAAATTGCGTAAATATACGCAAACAGCGTAGATAAATTACGGACGTAGTGTAAACCGTACGCTTACCGTAAGCTTACGGTACGCGTACTAAAAAAAAAAGGAAAAAATGTATTGCAAATAAATTTTAGATGATTATTTTATAAAATATATTAAAAAAAACATATTAAAGAATTTTAAAAATTTAACCATAGTCTTTATAAAAGGATAGAAAATTAAAATAAAAATATGTTTAAAAAATAGAAGAAAATAAAAAAATTAGCATTTAAAAAACCTTGCAAATTCACTGAAAAAACCATGGGTTTCACACACGTTATAGTTAGGAATTAGCATTTAAAAAACCTTGCAAATTCACTGAAAAAACCATGGGTTTCACACACGTTATAGTTAGGATTTAGCATTTAAAAAACCTTAGAAATTCAATGAAAAAACCAAAGGTTTCACACATGTTATAGTTAGCTGGACATTTCACTCGTAAAAAACCAATGAAATTCCCCCGTTATAGTTAGTTCAGCTAACTATAACTCGCGCGCCCGCAATGCACTGCTGATGACGTCACATATTACATCACTCATGACATGGTCACTGACATCACTCATGACATCACTGATGACATCTCAAATGACATCACTGATGACATCACTGATGACATCATCCAGTGAATGTGTGTTTTTCTGAAAATTAAATATGTTTTATATATGTATATCTCAAGGTCAATGGAAGAATAAATGGGTATATAAGTGTCTAAATGGATGATTTGTTTTTGAAAAATGTATTGTGTAACTGACTGATTAAGTGTATCATAGTGAATACATGGCTTACTGAGTAATGTTTAAATATGTAAATATCTGTATCAGTCTCTCACTTTGTGTATAAGTGGTTGCATGGGTTGGTGAGTAGCTTCATGTGTGTCTATATAGGTTATTAGTTGTTTTTTTGAGTATCAGTCTGAGTGTCTGCATGGTTCGGTGGGGGGTATTACGTAGTGCATAGGTGCATGAATGAGTGATTCACTCTTTGTATGTGTTGAAGACAGCATGTGTGCAGGACTGTATGGGTGGATGAGTGTGTGTATGGGTGTGTTAGTGAGTGAATGACTGTCTCAATAGTGTCTTTATGAGTAACTACATATCTTTTAAACTAGTATATGTGACTATTGGTGTATATAAGTGAGTATATGTGAGAGTGAGAGATTGAAAGAGTTCCTGTATGAATAAGTATGTGTTTCTATAAGTGACTGTTTAAAAGACTAAGTATGTGTAAGTTTCCGTAGAAGTAAGTGTGGTGGTGTGTGTATAACTGTATATGCAAATAAATGTATGTTTGTTTCTTTATTAGCATGAGTGACTATGTGTGTGAGTAACTCTATGGATGAGTGGCATTGTGTAACAGGATGTATAGGTGTATGAGTACATATGATGAGTGAGTACATGTATGAGTGACTGTATAGGACTGTTGGTGAATGAGTGGATGTGTATGTGGTTCTTAGAATTACTGAAGAGGTTGTTGTAACTGGTATTGGTATGTCAATTGTTTTGAAAATTGTAGTCTCTATTTTTGAATGTGTGTATCAAAGGTTATATTAGGGTGAGAGGAGGTCTGCCACTCTATCACAAGGATGATGTCATCAGTGATGTCATTTGAGATGTCATCAGTGATGTCATGAGTGATGTCAGTGACCATGTCATGAGTGATGTAATATGTGACGTCATCAGCAGTGCATTGCGGGCGCGCGAGTTATAGTTAGCTGAACTAACTATAACGGGGGAATTTCATTGGTTTTTTACGAGTGAAATGTCCAGCTAACTATAACATGTGTGAAACCTTTGGTTTTTTCATTGAATTTCTAAGGTTTTTTAAATGCTAAATCCTAACTATAACGTGTGTGAAACCCATGGTTTTTTCAGTGAATATATATATATATATATATATATATATATATTACCTACTGGCGGTCGCCAGTAGGTAGTTATAGTTAGGACCCTGTTTCCATAGGAAAACCGCAACATTCTATTTGGAATAACTTTGGCGCCAGTCGACGAATCCTCGCGAAATTTTCAAAACTAATGGGGCGCTACGCTCCGCTCCTACCCTGAAAGTCTCGGGGGGATTCGTCAAGCGGGGGCTGAGAAAAAAGGGGGGTCCCAAAACGCGTTTTTCCCATGCATTTTTCCATAGGACCTTTAGACACAGCTACAGCCCGAACGGCTGAACAGAGTTACTTGAAATTTGGCAGAGAGGTAGTCTACAGGTCAAGGAAGTGCCTTTTGTAGGTCTGGTGTAAATCTGTTCAGTAGTTCCTGAGAAAATAGCATTTAAATCAATATATATATCTGTGGCAGCTTACGGTGCGCTTACCGTGCGCTTACGGTAAGCTTACCGTACGCGTACGGTGCCGTGCGTGAGCGCGATTCTGATTGGCTGTTAGATCTTAGTAAACATTCGAATCGGTCGAAACCAGGAATCGGCGGCCGCCATTTTCTCTCTCGCACTCTGAGGGGGGGAGGAAAAACAAAGGTTGAAAACATGTAAAGGGGCAGGTTAGACAGCTCCTAACCACCTAGCCTTGATTAAGGTGTCCCAAAAGAACCCCCAAGACAAAAAATTCAATTTTATATTTTTTCGAAAAAACGGCGATTACGCTTACCGTACGCGTAGGGTAAAAATTAATTATAAAAAAAAAATTATCCACATTTCCCCCCCCCGTGTGCAAAAGCTGCCTGCACGGCACCTTTTGTGCATGGCATACCAAATAATGGAACATTTAATAGTTTACCTTTCACAACGAAGCGCATAATATGTCCTCCGTGTGCGGACGGTGCGCGAAGCGCATCGTGCGTACATGGCCCATCCAGCGTAACGTGGGCACGCGGTGCGCGTAGCGCACCGCGTGCCCACCGTGCGTGCACGGCACTAACTGCCTAAAGTAACTTAGCATTTAAAAAAACGTACAAATTCACTGAAAAAACCATAGGTTTCACACACGTTATAGTTAGGAATTAGCATTTAAAAAACCTTGCAAATTCACTGAAAAAACCATAGGTTTCACACATGTTATAGTGAGCTGGACATTTTACTCATAAAAAACCAATGAAATTCCCCCGTTATAGTTAGTGCAGGCAACTATAACTCACGCGACCGCAATCCTCTGCTGATGACATATGTGTCTTTATGAAAAAAAATTATTTGTAATATATGTATAGCTAAAATTTAATGGAAGAAGACATGGGCAAATAAGTGTCTAAATACAGTATTAGCATCAGCAGAGGATTGCGGTCGCGTGAGTTATAGTTGCCTGCACTAACTATAACGGGGGAATTTCATTGGTTTTTTATGAGTAAAATGTCCAGCTAACTATAACATGTGTGAAACCTATGGTTTTTTCAGTGAATATATATATATATATATATTATCTACTGGCGGTCGCCAGTAGATAGTTATAGTTAGGACCGTGTTTCCATAGGAAATCTCAAAATTCTATTTTGAATAACTTTGGCGCGGGTTGACGAATCCTCGTGAAATTTTCAAAACTAATGGGGCGCTCCGTTCAGCTCCTACCCTGAAAGTCTCGGGGTGAATCGTCAAGTGGGGGCCGAGAAAAAAGGGGGGTCCCAAAACGCGTTTTCCCCATGCATTTTCCCATAGGACCCTTAGACACAGCTACAGCCCGAACGGCTGAACAGAATTACTTGAAATTTGGCAGAGAGGTAGCCATAAGGTCAAGGAAGTGCCTTTCGCAGGTCTGGTGTAAATCTGTTCAGTATTTCCTGAGAAAATAGCATTTAAAAGCATATCAATATCTATACGCGCGCAGGGTGCGCGCACTGTGCAAGCCCTGTGTGCGCACCCTGCCGTGCGCGAGCGTAATTCTGATTGGCTGTTAGATGTCAATAAACATTCGAATCGGTCGAAATCAGGAAATGTCGGCCGCCATTTTGTCTGTCGCACTGAAAAGGAAAGGTGGAGAACGTGAATAGGGGGCAGAGTAGGGAGTCCTTGACCCCCTAGCCATTGTCAGGGAGTCACAGTAGGACCACGAAGGGCAAAAAAAAAGATTTTAATTTTATTAAAAAACATCACAAGGTGCGCACACTCTGCGCGAACCCGAAAAAAAACATTTAAAAAAAAAAAGAAATAAAAATCACGTATAAGTGTTTAGATATTAGGTGGCTCTAAAAAGAGCCCTTGTGTTTATTGAGTGTTTTTCGGTCCCTACAAGTAAGAACCGATGCAGAGTCTAAAGTTCAAGAGGAAGACTCTGTTCCCTTCATCATTGAAATGCACACCGTCTCCTCTATAAATGTCTTGCATGTTGTAACGCAAGTTGTTGTGGTATATAGAACCCATACCATAGTCTCTGAGGAAAGCAGAAACAGACTTATTGACGTGCTTTCTTGCTTTGTCAATCTGCGGAAAAAATTGGTTGGACCAGTTCCACTTTTGCCTTTGGCATATATTAGAATATACAAAGGCAGTTTGTGGAAAAAGTGTCATCAATTGCAGAAAGGTGTCCTTAATAAGCATTTCCAGACCTACCCCAGTTAAAGTGCCTAGGCCATTACCACCACAGTGCACAATAATAAGGTTAGGCTGTGGGAGATGTAGAAAGGTTTTCACCAAAGGCATTAATTGGTGCCACTTTAACCCTCTCTGACCAATCCATTTAATGTCTACATTTGGCAAAGCAAGGTCTTTGAAAATACCTCTTTTTTCTGCATACTTTTCACTCCAGAAGACATAGCTATGACCTACAATCCACACTGTGAACATCTTCCAAGGAGAACAGGATGCACTCAGGAGGTGTCTTTCAGTAGAATGGCAATATGAAAAGAAAGACAGTTGAAAAATGGAGGCATACATACTTTTTTTTGATAAAAAGAACTCGTTGGCTGATTCAAACCATTTTACAGTTAAAACTAGGCTGTATGTTTACATTTTTAAAAACATGTTTTGGATTGGTACAGAAAAATGTGTTCAAACTGAACATTTCTTTGGATTTGCTGTTAGGTTTGAAAAGTCAAGCAGTCTTGCTCTTTGGAATAGAAACAATGTGTGCTGAACTTCTGACCTCTCTGCTCACACCAATGTTCCATGAGCTGTTGCGATGGTAGCGGGCAGAAGTCATGTTGGGGGAAGGGATGATTTGGAAAGGGGTTGAAAGTTGCAACCAATAGAAATGGGTGATTCCATTTGAAAAAATGTGGGAAGGACTGTGATTTTACATTAACATGTATTTGTGTGAAAAAAGAGAGGGAAAAATTGCCATTTACTGGTTGTGGAGAGAGGAGAGAGGTGTACAGCTCTGAGATTCTGGCTCTGATAATCTGCTGTTTGAGTGCCACATTTCTTTCTCAACTAATTAATTTTAAAGGTAAGTTATGAGTTTGAGAGGGGAAGTATGTGGTGTATTTTGATATAAATAATAGAATTTTCATTCTTGTTTTAAAGTTGTGTTTTACATTTTGTGTTTTAGGAGATATTTAACTGTCTTGAACTTGTAAGATATTATGGAGTATGTCTTCACTGTAAGTTAAGGTGTACTGGTATCACTGAGGAATATTGTTTTGTGCCTAGAATCACATCATGAGTCTGTGTGCACACAGGATTTGTTGTCAGACATTTAATTTGTGTTGCTCGTGTTCTGTTAGCCTTGCACTCGCAGAAAAGGGGCAGTTTGTTTTCTTAAAGTGTGATGGTTAGCATTCAGAAGAAATTAGTTTTTCACAAAAAAGAGGCAAATGAAAACACATTTGAAAATAGCATGGAACATTTACCTACCAATTTAAAAGTGGTGTTTTACATTTTATGTTAAGGAAGATATTTAAGTGCCTTGAACATGTTAGATATTATGGAGTATGTCTTCACTATGCGTTAAGGTGTACTGGTATCACCCAGGAATACTGTTTTCTGCCTAGAATCACACCATGAGACAGTGTGCACACAGGAATTGTTATCAGAGATTTAATTTGTGTTGGTCTTGCTCTATTACCCTTGCACTCGCAGGAAAGGGGCAACTTGTTTTTTGTAATACATGGTCATGGTGTCAAGGAGCTGTTAGGACATGTGCTCTTTTCTGCTTGTCTAAAATATAAGAAAAAAGTGTCAGGCTGTCACAGTAATTATCACTTACTCCACCACAGTACTAAATGTGCTTTCAAATTGCAAAAGAAAATATCGCTTTGTGCCTAGAATCACACCATGAGTCTGTGTGCACACAGGAATTGTTGTCAGAGATTTAATTTGTGTTGCTGTTGTTTTGTAAAACTTGCACTTTTAAGAAAGGGCAGTTTCTTTTTTTCAACTGTGTTGCTTAGCAGTCAGCAGAAATCACTATCTGAAAAATGAGAGGCAAATGCAAATGCATTTGAAAATAGCATGGTACGTTTTACAACCAATTTAAAAGTTGTGTTTTACATTTTATGTTAAGGAAGATATTTAAGTGCCTTGAACTTGAAAGATATTATGGAGTATGTCTTCACCATAAGTTAAGGTGTACTGATGTGACCCAGGAATACTGTTTTCTGTCTAGAATCACAGCATGAGACAACATGCACACAGGAATTGTTGTCAGAGATTTAATTTGTGTTTCTGTTGTTCTGTAAAACTTGCACTTTCAGGAAAGGGACTGGTATCACCCAGGAATACTGTTTTGTGCCTAGAATCACACCATGAGACAGTGTGCACACAGGAATTGTTGTCAGAGATTTAATTTGTGTTGCTGTTGTTCTGTTAAACTTGCACTCGCAGGAAAAGGGTAGCTTGTTTTCTTCAACTGTGATGGTTAGCACTCAGCAGAAATCACTATCTCACAAATGAGAGGTAAATGCTAACACATTTGAAAACCACAGGGTAGATTGTCTTTCCACTCCTGCAATGGGTGAGGTAGTTCCTACATGTTCAAAACTCCAATTAACCTTTACCAAACATGTAGTCTTACACGTATATCTGCAGTCTTCATGCACTTGTAAAAGTCTCCATGCAGATCTCTCCTGCAACTGACAATACACAGACTCCAGAAACACACTCGTTGCACACATGCAGCAGCTTCTCCTACACTCTCATGCTTACTATTCAGCTCTGTGTTGTGTTTCAGATAGCAGTGTGTAACGCAAACAGATTGAATGTCACTAAGGCTCTTTTCCTTTGCTCTACTCTAATCACTCA
Source organism: Triturus cristatus (assembly GCF_964204655.1). Lineage (NCBI taxonomy): Eukaryota > Metazoa > Chordata > Amphibia > Caudata > Salamandridae > Triturus > Triturus cristatus. The sequence continues at coordinate 662,891,289 of NC_140586.1, read as the reverse complement.
CCCTGTAACAGATGCTGATGGTCTCAAGTAGCTATTAGGACATGTGCTCCTTTTTTGCTTCTCTAAAATATAAGGGAAATGTGTGAGGCTGTCTCAGTAATTATCACTTGCTCCATCCACAGTACTAAATGTGCTTTCAAATTGCCAAAGGAAATATCATTTTCTGCCTAGAATCACAGCATGAGTCTGTGTGGACAGAGGAATTGTTGTCAGGGATTTTATTTGTGTTGCTGTTGTTCTGCAAAATTTGCAGTTTCAGGAAAGGGGCAGCTTGTTTTGTTCAAATGTGTTGGTTAGTACTCAGCAGAAATCACTATCAGAAAAATGAGAGGCAAATGGTAACACATTTCAAATCAACAGGGTAGATTTTCCTTTCAATCTTGTAATGGGTGAGGTAGTTCCTACATGTGCAAAACTCCAATTAACCTTTACCAAACATGTAGTCTTACACACATATCTGCAGTATTCATGCACTTGTAAAAGTCTCCATGCAGATCTCTCTTGCAACTGAGAATACACAGTCTCCAGAAGCACGCTCTTAGCACACAGACAGGTGCTTCTCCTGCACTCTCATACTTACTATTCAGCTCTGTGTTGTGTTTCAGATAGCAGTGTGTAACGCAAAAACATTCAACATCACCAAGGCTCATTTCCTTTGCTCTACTCTAATCACTCACCCTGTAACACATGCTGATGGTCTCAAGTAGCTATTAGGACATGTGCTCTTTTTTGCCTCTCTAAAATATAAGGGAAATGTGTGAGGCTGTCTCAGTAATTATCACTTGCAAAACCACAGTAGTAAATGTGCTTTGAAATTGCCAATCAAATATCGTTTTCTGCCTAGAATCACACCATGAGTCTGTGTGCACAAAGGAATTGTTGTCAGAGATTTAATTTGTGTTGCTCTTGTTCTGTAAGACTTGCACTTGTAGGAAAGGGGCAGCTTGTTTTCGTGAACTGTGATGGTTAGCATTCAGCACAAATCACTATCTCACAGATGCGAGGCAAATGCTAAGACATTTGAAAACAACAGAGTAGATTTTCCTTCCACTCCTGCAATGGGTGAGGTAGTTCCTACATGTTCAGAATCCCAATTAACCCTTACCACATGTGCTCTTACATACATGTATGCAGTCTTCATGCAGTTGTGCAAGTGTCCATGTAGATCTCCCTTGCACCTGACAATACACAGTCTCCAGAAACACACTCTTAGCACACAGCCAGGTGCTTCTCCTGCACTCCCATACTTACTATTCAGCACTGTGTGATATTTCAGATAGCAGTGTGTAACGCTAACACATTCAACATCACCAAGGCTCATTTCCTTTGCTCTAGTATAATCACTCACCCAGGTTCCACATGCTCATGCTCTCAAGTAGCTGTTAGGACATGTGCTCTTTTCTGCCTCTCTAAACTATAAGGAAAATGTGTCAGGCTGTTACAGTAATTATCACTTGCTCTACCACAGTAGTAAATGTGCTTGGAAATTGCCAATCAAATATCGTTTTCTGCCTAGAATCACAGCATGAGTCTGTGTGGACAGAGGAGTTGTTGTCAGAGATTTTATTTGTGTTGCTGTTTCAGGAAAGGGGCAGCTTGTTTTGTTCAAATGTGTTGGTTAGCACTCAGCACAAATCAGTATCAGAAAAATGAGAGGCAAATGGTAACACATTTCAAATTAACTAGGTAGATTTTCCATCAAATCTTGTAATGGGTGAGGTAGTTCCTACATGTACAAAACTCCAATTAACGTTTACCAAATATGTACTCTTAAACACATATGTGCAGTCTTCATGCACTTGTAAAAGTCTCCATGCAGATCTCTCTTGCAAATGACAATACACAGTCTCCAGAAACACACTCTTTGCACACATGCAGCTGCTTCTCCTACACTCCCATGCATAATACTCAGCTCTGTGTTGTGTTTCAGATAGCAGTGTGTAACGCAAACAGATTGAATGTCACTAAGGCTCTTTTCCTTTGCTCTAGTCTAATCACTCACCCTGTAACACATGGTCATGGTCTCAAATAGGTGTAAGGACATGTGCTCTTTTCTGCTTCTCTAAAATGTAAGAAAAATGTGTCAGGCTGTCACAGTAATTATCATTTGCTCCTCAACAGAAGTAAATGTGCTTTCAAATTGCCAATCAAATATCGTTTTCTGCCTAGAATCACACCATGAGTCTGTGTGCACACAGGAATTGTTGTCAGAGATTTAATTAATGTTTCTCTTGTTTTGTAAGACTTGGACTCGTAGGAAAGGATCAGCTCATGTGATAGGATTTGAAAAGTTGAAAAAAAAAAGTTGTAATGAATTAAAATTACATAAAGGTATTTTTTTTTTAGTTTTTTGCAGGTATTGCTGAGCAACAGTGAAAAAATATAAAGATGCCTATAAAGTCAAGAAAGAGAAAAGAAAAGAAACAACAACTATATTTGAAGACAACTGGTAAAAAAATAATAGGAGGAGAAGCGTGTGTTGGAAAACAGAAAAAGTCTTCTGGTAAGCAAACTAAAGAATTTTTAAAAAATATCTTCCAAAAAAAAAAAATATGATCGAAAGATAAATTCAAACAGTGTTTCAAGTACAAAACAACAACAGAGTCGACAGCAAAAACAAAATGCTAATGTCGACTCAGAAGTAAGAAAGAGTGACTTAACACGGAAAATAGATTTTAAAAACATTCGTAGAAAAATGTTTCAGAGAAGAGTGATGTTAAATTTGCTAAAGGATGTGAAAAAATATAAGAAAAAAAACAAATTTTATAAGAAAAATAAATTAATTGAAAGTATTGTTACCAAGGCATTAGAAATAAAAAAAAAACTATTCATTTTCATTTTGAACAGGATGCGTAGATTAGATAAATTAGTCAATGCAATGAAGTCACAAAGCAAAAGGAAAAGAGAAGTAAAAAAAATAACTTTTGTAAAGTGTTCTTAGGAGAATGGAAGCATAGTTCAAGTACTGAACCATTTTTAATGAAGAGAGTTATCTTCAAAGTAATAGTTTGTTGCATGCAGTTGACACCAATGGAAGAGCATATGAAGTTAAGGATGGTTGTGTAATGGAAAAGGAGAAAATGGTTCCAAGAAATGAGGAAGAAGTGATGGCTGATGAGGTTATGGGGAGACGTCCTAAAGCCCCAGTGTACACTTGGAATTGTAGTAGTATTTGTACTGTGCGTCAGGAATCTATTGATAAATTACGTGACTTTCTAAGAGAATATAGTAAAAAGAGTGTTAAACAGAAAATTAAGGTGCTTCAAAGACTAGATCCATGCAGAGTGAGAGAGAATACTGGTTTGCAAGGACATTCTCTGGCTTGTCTATCTAGGAAAGTGTGTCAAAGTGTTTTTCACCATTTTAGGATGCTCGCTGTTCATCATACTGAAATGAGAAAGTTTGTGAGAACATTGTATTTTGCTAAAAGTCCAGCACTAAAGTTGAATGAGTTGAATAATGCTCTGTTCCGTGGACCTGTATCAGATGTAGTGAAGGTTACTGATGAGATTCAGTTTTGTTACTTTGGTCCAGAACAAGAAAGTGCAGAAAATGACACAGTTATTGATGAAAATGTGGAAGAGAATGTAGAACTTACTGTTAGTAAAAAGTTTGAAGATGAAATGACAAAATTTGCTATCATCTCTAATGAAAGACCAAATATTACTTGTATTTGTTGCCGGAGAAGCCATTACAAAATTCAAACAAGGAATGTTGATTTGTATAAAATAAGTGAAAATGAAGATAATTATAAGTGGAAGGATTTTGCAACATATATATTTCTGGAAAATAGTTTTGATTTGGGTGAAGATCAGCGTATTTGTAAATACTGTTATAACAAGTTAGAAGAAAATAGAATGCCAGCAAGAGCTGTACATAATAAATTAGAATTGGTTGATATTCCTCCAGAACTTTCTGATTTAAATACGTATGAGTCTATACTCATTCAATGTGTCCATCCGTTTCAGACCATAGTGCGTATGGAGCCAAAAACAGGTAAATTACCTCCTTCGGATTTACAAAGAGGTTTAAAAGGAAGGGTTGTCTATTTGCCATTGGCTTTGAAAAAAAATATGGAAACAATTGATGCAGATAGATTCGAAACTGAACCATTAGTTATTATGGTTAATGGAGTACCAACAAAGAATAAGAAAATTTGGCAGGAGCTGGTGGATGTACGAAAAGTACAAAGAGCAAATTTATATTTGAAAATAAATAATAAATGGTATGAAGCCATTTATATGGATGAAGATGAAGAAGAAATACTAGAAGACACAGGAATACCAACTGGGCAAATTGAAAAAGTGGATAAGTCAAAAGAAGAAGAAATTTATGAACATTTCAGCATACATCCTCTTCATTCTAAAGAAGTTATGGGAAACGCTATTGATCTGTTTCAGATGAAGAAAGCAAAAGGAACTCCTGTGAGTGTATGGGAGGAGAGCTTGGAAGCTCGTTATTTTCCCCAACTGTTTCCTACAGGAGAAGGTGGACGATATGATGAACGTCCAGTACAGATTCCTGCTTCGGAGTATCGGACTACAAGATTATATGCAGAAGATCCCAGATTTCATCAAAGTATTCCTTATTTGTTCCATCTTTTATTTGAAAGTGACTTGTCTGCACTATCTTATGCAGTAAATCACATTTTAAAAACTGGAGTACATCTACATAATGTGTCAGCAAAGGACTTTCTCAACAAAGTGCAACAGCGAGATGATCATTTGGAATCTCAATTGATCAATTTGATGATTTGTCAGCGTGGAACTAATGAATATTGGTACCGACGCCATGGAGAATTGAAGTGTATGTTACGGAATTTAGGAACTCCTACATGGTTCCTTACCCTGAGCTGTGCTGAGTACGCTTGGGATGATTTACTGGATTTTCTGCGAGAGGCAAATTCAAACATTGAAAACATCCAATACAAGACAGCAGGAGAATTGTGCTCATTAGATCCAGTTAATGTTTGCAGATATTTCAATCATAGATTTGAGGCTATGATGTCCTTCATCTGCAATAAAAAAAATCCACCTCTTAGAGAAGTTGTGGATTTCTTTTGGAGAAAAGAGTACCAAGCAAGAGGTGCTCCTCATATTCATATGCTGTTGTGGATCAAGGATGCCCCAAAATTTGGAACAGATGCTGATGAAGCAGTTTTATCTTTCATTGAAGGATATGCAACATGTGCTATACCTAAAAGGACAGAAGAGAAAAACTTAAAAGAGAAAGTTTTACGTTTCCAAAGTCATCGGTGTGGAAAATACTGTCGACGAAAGTACAAGAGTAAAGATAAATTCTACACAAAATGTCGATTTGGATTTCCACGACCTGTTCTTTCAAAAGGAAGAGTAAACAGTTTTATGTCAGCTGTGCGACATACTATTACAAGAAAATCGCCTAAGAATACCTACAACCTAAGAAGAAAAGAAGAGTCAAAATATATAAATGACTACAACCCAGTCATTTTATCTATGTGGAATGCTAACATGGATATACAGTATGTGGCTGACAATTCTATTGCTGTTGCTCGGTATGTCACATCTTACATCACTAAATCTGAGAAAACGGAATTGAAGGAAATGTGGGAAGAAATTTCTCACGAGAAGACTGTCAGTAGGAAGCTATACAGTTTCAGTTTAAAGATGTTATCGCATCGAGAAATTGGATCCTACGAATGCTCAGATAGGTTATCATCTGCAAGTCTGTACTCGAAATCCAGAAGAATAATTTGGGTAAGTTTAGGCCTTGCAGGAATACGAAATCGGGTACTGAAATCTATTCGAGAAATTGAATATTTAGCAGAGTTCGAACCAGAAAGTACAGACATTTTAAGAACAAACATGTTGGACACATATTACCCACAAAGAAGTCATCACCTTGAGGACATGTGTCTTTATGAAGTGCTGCAGAACTTCATTTTTAAACGGAATGCAACGGAAGATATCAACAATGGAAAATATAAAGTCAGTGGTGAGGAGGGATGTTTGGTGAAGCAAACAAAAGGAAGTTTGATAAATCACCGGAAGCTGAGTTGCGACACTCCTGACAAAAAGGAATGTTACTACTTGGCACTTTTGCAGCTGTTTAAACCATGGCGTACAGAGGACGAACTACTTGGAGAATTCCAGAGTTATGAAGATCCTTCAATGCTAGCAAAGACAGCATAGAATGCAGTACTTCCACAACTTATGTTCAAATGTTAAATGAAGAAATTGAACAAGAAGCAACAATTGCAGCTGAAGTAGCTAGAGACAGTTCTCAAGACAGTCAAAGTTCTGGGACATTCAGTCAAGATCCTCTAGGACAACCAATCGTAGAAAATGAAGCAGCAATAGCCATGAATGAAGTGGAAACAGCTATGAATCAAGCTCAGGAAGATTTAGTAGACTTAACATATTTGGAGCAGCAACTGAATGAAGAACAAAAACAAATTTATGAAGAAGTCAGGAAAAAAATTGATCACGGATTACTACATGAAAATAAAGAGTGCTCATGCACATCTTTTGAACCAATGAGAATGTATGTAAGTGGACAAGCAGGAACTGGAAAAAGTTTCTTAATTAATTTAATTAGAAGCTACCTACAGAAGAAAATGGATTCCATTTTGTCTTGTGTTGTTACTGCTCCAACTGGGTTAGCAGCGTATAACATAAAAGGAGTTACCTTACATCGTTTGCTAATGTTACCAGTAGAGCATGAGAACAAAATACAGTACCACAAACTAGCAGGAGAAGCATGCTTGGAAGTTTCAAGAGTATTGAAGAAATTGAAAGTACTCATTATTGATGAGGTAAGCATGGTATCAAACTTAATGCATGCCTTTGTGCATTTAAGAATGCAGCAAATTCTGAAGACAGAGTATGACGTGTTATTTGGAGGAAAACACGTCATAGTTTTTGGGGATCTTTTGCAACTTACTCCAGTTAAAGGACAACCAGTGTTTAATACTGTGACACATGAAGACAAGAAGAAGTCATTAGGAAGTATAGGTAATGTGAATATTTGGTCATTCTTTGAGTACAAAGAACTCATTACCAATATGCGGCAAGCACATGATGAAGATTATGCAAGTATTCTGAAAGATATCAGAATTGGACTACTCACAGAAAATGGCAGAAAAGCATTACAGAGTCGATTGCTGAGTAATTTGTTTACAACAGAAGAAATCTGCTTAATGCCAACACTACAAGAATGCTCTGTATTCAATCAAGAACTTTTGAAATTGGAAAATGAAGAGATCATAAAACTGGAAGCTGTGGATAAAATTCAACATGAACGAATAACTATTATATTGACAGGCAAATTGGCTACTAAATTGGATTCGCTGGAGAAAAACATTTCAAAAACAGCTGGTTTGGAAAAGAATCTTTATGTGTGTATGAACTGTAGAGTAATTTTAAGACGCAATTTGGATGTAGAAAAAGGTTTAGTGAATGGAGCTATGGGTAAAGTTGTGGGTTTTGTAAAGTACCAGAAAAAAGATGGAATTGAATTCTTAAAAATAAAATTTGATCAGATTGAAGAGGTTAAAGTCATTAGTTGTTGTTCAGTTCGTTTTCTGCTAGTGAAAGACTTATATGTACGTAGGAAGCAGTTTCCGATTTCTCTAGCATATGCTGTAACTAGTCACAAGTCTCAAGGATTAACTGTTGATAGTGCTTTTGTAAACATTGGGTCTACTGTGTTCAAAGAAGGTATGGCATATGTTGCTTTGTCACGCGTGAAAAAACGTATCTGGTTTATTCATGATAGACTTTGATGACTCAAAAGTAAGTGCTGATGCAAACTGTGTAAAGGAGTATAATAGATTAAGAAGAAGCTATGCTCCTCATTTAGGTCAGTATCCTGTGTTTGAAAAACGTGTTGTTTGTCAGAAAAGGAGATTTGAGAATATCTGTAATGAGGATGTACAGAAGAGAAAACAAAAAGATAGTGATGTGACTGCAAGCAAAAAGAAAAAGGACAGTGTGGAAGAGGTTGTTGGTTGTCATTTTGAAAATAGCTCTGGTGTCAACTGCTACGCAAATGTAGTATTGAATGTTGTAGTTTATCTTGAAACTCTGCAAGAGCAGATAATACTAAATCAGGGAAAAGATTCTGTTCTTTGCTGAGTCTCCTTTATGAGAAGCTGAGTAATGATAAAAATAAAATAGAAAGTACTTCTGATGTTAGAAATCTTTTAGATGTATGTTCTGGATGTACACAGTTTACACAAAATGTCCAGCAAGATGCACAGGAATTCTTGATGTATATCCTGATGGTACTGGAAGATGAAGGAGTAGAAGTAGAAAATTTATTTGGTGTCTCTTATACATGGGAACATTGTTGTGATAACTGTATGAACACAAGCAGTAGTAATGTAGATTCTGAAAAGTTCATATATTTACCATTACCAGAAAGTAAAACAGTGACTTTTAGTAAATTAGTTAAAGATGCTAATCACAACATGGAATGTTCTAAATGTAAATCTGAAATGTTGTCAACGTTATTTTTAAAGAAATATGGACAGTATGTAATTTTAATGGTACAACGTTGTAGAGCTGATGGAACAACATTGGAAACTTTACTAAAGAAGTTTGTTGGCAACCAATTATCTATATCTGGAAAAACTTTTGTGGCAGTTGCAATAGTTTTTCATGATGGTCCTTCTATAAATTCTGGTCATTACACAGTTTATCTTAAATGTGAAAAAGGATGGACACTGTGTAATGATTCTCAATTGATCTTCAAGCAACGTTTGCCTTATGATTTACCCAATTGTAACTTAATTTTTCTGAAACCCAAATTTTAACTACTAAAATCAGCATCGGAAGAAAGCATTATTAAAATTTAAAAGGATTCAAATTGGATATTTCACTCAAAAGGGATTTTAAACTTACCAACTCAAGGAAAGGTAAAAAAAACAATTGTGGACTTCTTTGACAGATATTATTTTGGAAAATGTTCTTTTGCAACAAGGAAAACAGACGTTATTTCGTGTAAATTGTTATTGTTCTTAAAAGGTATTTTTGACATTTCTATATTAAGGTATGTTTTAGTGAGGATACATTTGGGGCTTTTTTAAACAATCTTTCAGATTGTTTTTTTTTTGCCCGCTGTTAAATGATGAATACAATTGATTTCACTATTTTCAGTGAAAATCAAAACATTCTGAAAACAGCAAAAAAGGGCAAAAAATTGCTTTGCTAAATAAGAGAAAACATGTACTGTTTAATAAAGTGTATTGTTGAATATTAATACTTTTTTTCTTTTTTTTCAGAACTAGAAAGAAAATTTAGAAGATGTAATTCAGTTTCCTTGCAATTAAATAAAAACATTTATTTTTAAATAATTTACGATGATGGTCAGGTAAGTTTAACATATCTGTATGTGTCACTGCTTTCGTTTCATGCTTCCTTTTCTTCACCTCTCCTTACTCTGCTTTTCTCATTTCTCTTCTCACTCTCTCTTCCTGCTTTACTACTCTTTTGTAACTCCCTCACTCATTCTCTACTACTCCCCTACCTTTACTACCTCCATCACTAATTTTTCATCCATGTTTCTTTCTCTGTATCCATATGTCTTAGTCTTTTTAACTGCCTTACTCCTTCTCAGTTGTTTGCTCTCTTTCTCTGTATCTGTCACTCTCTGTTTGTCTGTTTTACCCTTAATTTCCTTAACATCTCTGGGGCACATTTACAAGCCACCTGCACCACCACTACGTCACTTTTCTTGACGTACTAGTGGCGCAGGGTGCTTTTCCATATTTACAAGGAGAGGATAAGCCACTCTGTGTGTCTTTTCCTCTCCTTGTAAATACAGCTAATTCAAATGCAGCACTAAAATGAGCTATTATCTTTTTTGATAGGTTTAGGGTACCTATAGGTAAGTACTGATGCAGAGTTTAAAGTTTAATAGGAAGACTCTCTTCCCTTCATGTGTGAAATGTACACCATCTCTTTTTTAATTACTTTGCCACTCCCCTCTCTTTGTCAGGGAGTCCCTGAAGGTTTACTAAAAGGTGAGAAAAATGATTTTTTTTTTTTTTTAAAAACCCCTTTGGGTGCGCGCAGGGTGCGCGCACCCCAAAAAAAAAATGACAAATAGATTCAAAAACAAGTTTTTGTGTTTTGATTTTAGGTGGCTCTAAAAAGAGCCCTTGAGTTAATGTAGGGACAGAGGAAGAGAAAAACGGAAAAAAAACAAAAAAAAACTATGGCCTAGTGCATGGGTGCTCCTCAAATTTCCTCTGAATGAGATCAATACTGCTCTCACCCATAGTAATAAGAGTACCACAATCCATGCACCGTGTACTCAACCTATCAAGACAAGGACGAATATCCAGAGGTGCGTTAGAAGGTGAAGGCACCATTGCAGAAGAAGTGCTCGCCTGAGCTGCCGAAGATGTGCTCGGCTGAGCTGCTGCAGATGTCGTCGGCTGAGCAGGTGGAGGGTTTGCTCCAGAAGCTTGACGAAAAGTCACAGGATGCATTGTCTCAACGTGCCTCATCATAGTGTGAATACTAAAAGAGTACTTCTTATTAGCATTCCCACGTGACAAGGTGCGCTGACACAGTGTGCAGGTGACCTTTGGTGCATTCACCTTCTTTTGTCCCTCAGGAATAGTGAAAAACTGCCATATAAAGGAGTCTTTATGCTTCCTCTGCCTCTGTCTCTCAAGACTGTCCTGCTCACTCTCAGAAGGTGGCTGGTGCTCTGCCATTGTCTCACAAAAACAGAGTAGCTCCTTCTCCAAGGGAATCAGAACTAATAATGAGGGGAGTGGGTGTGGTTTTGGAAGAATCAGGAACAGAAAGTACTTTGAACCAATGAAAAGTGATGTTTCTTGATCACATGACTTGCCATGAGGGGATTGGGTGTGGTGTTGAAACAATATGAAACTGAAAGTAATGTAAACCAATTAAAAGTGTTGTTTTATTATTCACATAACCCGAGGTGCACGCACGGAGCAAGCTCAGAGCGCGCACCGTGCAATTACGCATGCGCAAACGCGTACGCGCGCATGCGCATAAGTATTATGCGCGTACGTAGCGCGCATACGCAGCGCGCGCGCATGCGCGAACGTCACCGCGCATACTCCGCGCGTATGCGCGAGTGTAGCGCGCAGAGCACGTACGACGCACGCATGCGTACATACGCATGCGTACTGGGTGCGCGCTGCGAACGCGTACTAAAACGTACAAATGCGTACGTATATAACGCATGCGTACTAGGTGCGCGCTGCGAGCGCGCACTAAAACGTATGTATGCGTACGTAGATAACGTACGCCTGCATTCATGAAAAACATACGCAAACGTACTAGGTGCGTGCTCTGAGCGCGCACCCTAAGAATTTATATTAAAAAAAAAAAAAATGTGGACCTAAGTTAATAGAAGATATTAACTATGCTGTTCAACTTTATCCAAATTCAAAGTTAAAAAAAAAATGACCCACACAAAATTAAAGGGAAAAGATAATTTATAAATGTATACATAGGGAAATTTTAGAAAAAGAAATATATAAAAAATATATTAAAGAAATAAAAAATTTGCATTTAAAAAACCGTACAAATTCACTGAAAAAACCATAGGTTTCACACACATTATAGTTAGGAATTAGCATTTAAAAAACCTTACAAATTCACTGAAAAAACCATAGGTTTCACACACGTTATAGTTAGCTGGACATTTCACTCGTAAAAAACCAATGAAATTCCCCCGTTATAGTTAGTTCAGCTAACTATAACTCGCGCGCCCGCAATCCACTGCTGATGACGTCACATATTACATCACTCATGACATGGTCAGTGACATCACTCATGACATCATTGATGACATCTCAAATGACATCACTGATGACATCACTGATGATGTCATCCATGTGAAAAATTAGCACATCTTCTCACAGCCTAATATAACCTTTGATACACCGACTCAAAATTTAAGAGTTCCATTTTCAAAACCATACATACTGCAATACCAATAGCTACATACCCACTTATTAACTCTTAGGTCTACATACACCTCCACTCATTCACCTGTACAGTCACTCATACTTACAGTCACTCCATACAAGACTATCATATGCATTTATACACCTATATAGACACTCACACACTACCAATCATGCATAGAGGTACTCTCAGACCTACTCAATCATGCAAATAATCACACTCCCATTTACTCACCTATGTGGTTATACACACTCAAGTTCACTTAGTCATAAAAAAAGTACAAAATTCTTTCCCTCTTATAGAATCATTCATACAAGCACACACTCATCCATACAGTCACTTTCACAATCACACACTCTCATATCTACTCCTTTATATACTGTTACACACACATATACTGTCTTTTACATATGTAGTTAGTCACAAATGTACTACTGAGATATACATTCAATCCCTAACACACCCATACATACACTCACTCAACCATACAGTCCATCACAGATGCACTCTTAAAACCATGCACCCATAGAATCACCCACTCACACATTTATGCAGAGTCACACACACCCTACCCACACAAACACTTAGGCACCCATACAGATACTCAGACAACCAATCAATAACCCATATAGTCACTCATATAGCTATTCACAAAACCATGCAGCCACTTATACACAAACACACAGACACATACAGACATTCACACAGTTTAGTCACTAGTCTGCAGTAAGATACATTTAATGACTCACTTACAGAGTCAGTTACACACCTAGAAAATCATCCATTCACACACTTATACACCCACTCATTCTTCAACATGCCTTTCCCTATATATATTAAACATATTAAAATTATGCAGAAACACATACTCAATGGATGACGTCATCAGTGATGTCATCAGTGAAGTAATTTGAGATGTCATCAGTGATGTCATGAGTGATGTCACTGACCATGTCATGAGTGATGTAATATGTGACGTCATCAGCAGTGGATTGCGGGCGCGCGAGTTATAGTTAGCTGAACTAACTATAACGGGGGAATTTCATTGGTTTTTTACGAGTGAAATGTCCAGCTAACTATAACGTGTGTGAAACCTATGGTTTTTTCAGTGAATATATATATATATATATATATATATATATATATATATATATATATATATATATATATCGGTTCTGTGTTTGCTTCTGCAACCCACCGCCTCCTGAATGCAAGGCGCGTCAGCGTTAACGCACCTCCGAAGCCCACTCCAACGATATGCTCAATTTCCAAGAACAGAATGCCGACGCCGTGTCGTTTGAGGAATTACTTTAATGTCAGCTGAAAAGAGTCAATTTCCAAGAACAGAATGCCGACGCCCGTTCGTTTGAGGAATTACTTTCATGTCAGCTGAAAAGAGTCAGAAGCGTTTCGCCTGCCCAGCAGGCTTGCTCACTAAGTGGCTGACTGGCGCTGTATTCTAATTAAAACAGATACAGCACAATACTCCAGAGTGCGGCGTCTTTTGTTTCCAAAAACCCAACCTTGGCCACTGGTTCGGTCCAACGCCTGCACCCACTGCTGCGCGCTCCAGCTGGAACCACATTGCTGAAAAAAGAAAAAATATATATATATATATACATATATCCACACATTTTCTCCCCCTTTGGAAAGACGTAAGCCGCACTCGCAAACACTGACAATTTGTTGTTTGTTCTACAGCTGCAGGCAGTCCTGACGCGTTTCATTCATCACTGAACTTTCTCGAAGGTGAGCCTTGGCAACAGGGACCAATCACTGACCACAATGTTCAATAGCAATTTAAATGATTTCGGCACTCTGGTGGACATCCTGATGGATGTATCGCTACTGCATGATGGGATTTGTGGTTTAGTAATCAGTCATATTAAAAACCCAATCAGTGGGTTGTGCCGATATTTGTTGCTGTATTTAGGGAATACTTCCAAATTCCAAGTCTGTGTTGCCCCCTGTGCATACCTATTTTCGAGGATGCTGGGAACCATACCTAATCCAGTATAAGGTAGTGCCGTTACCCTGTTCGTTTTCACGTTCCACACAAGTTGGTTCTGGGTCGGGTAATGATGGCGCACTTGCTGGCGGTGCGTTGCTTTGCGACAGAACCAAGTCGCTAATATCCACACATTTTCTCCCCCTTTGGAAAGACGTAAGCCGCACTCGCAAACACTGACAATTTGTTGTTTGTTCTACAGCTGCAGGCAGTCCTGACGCGTTTCATTCATCACTGAACTTTCTCGAAGGTGAGCCTTGGCAACAGGGACCAATCACTGACCACAATGTTCAATAGCAATTTAAATGATTTCGGCCCTCTGGTGGACATCCTGATGGATGTATCGCTACTGCATGATGGGATTTGTGGTTTAGTAATCAGTCATATTAAAAACCCAATCAGTGGGTTGTGCCGATATTTGTTGCTGTATTTAGGGAATACTTCCAAATTCCAAGTCTGTGTTGCCCCCTGTGCATACCTATTTTCGAGGATGCTGGGAACCATACCTTATCCAGTATAAGGTAGTGCCGTTACCCTGTTCGTTTTCACGTTCCACACAAGTTGGTTCTGGGTCGGGTAATGATGGCGCACTTGCTGGCGGTGCGTTGCTTTGCGACAGAACCAAGTCGCTAATATCCACACATTTTCTCCCCCTTTGGAAAGACGTAAGCCGCACTCGCAAACACTGACAATTTGTTGTTTGTTCTACAGCTGCAGGCAGTCCTGACGCGTTTCATTCATCACTGAACTTTCTCGAAGGTGAGCCTTGGCAACAGGGACCAATCACTGACCACAATGTTCAATAGCAATTTAAATGATTTCGGCCCTCTGGTGGACATCCTGATGGATGTATCGCTACTGCATGATGGGATTTGTGGTTTAGTAATCAGTCATATTAAAAACCCAATCAGTGGGTTGTGCCTATATTTGTTGCTGTATTTAGGGAATACTTCCAAATTCCAAGTCTGTGTTGCCCCCTGTGCATACCTATTTTCGAGGATGCTGGGAACCATACCTTATCCAGTATAAGGTAGTGCCGTTACCCTGTTCGTTTTCACGTTCCACACAAGTTGGTTCTGGGTCGGGTAATGATGGCGCACTTGCTGGCGGTGCGTTGCTTTGCCACAGAACCAAGTCGCTAATATCCACACATTTTCTCCCCCTTTGGAAAGACGTAAGCCGCACTCGCAAACACTGACAATTTGTTGTTTGTTCTACAGCTGCAGGCAGTCCTGACGCGTTTCATTCATCACTGAACTTTCTCGAAGGTGAGCCTTGGCAACAGGGACCAATCACTGACCACAATGTTCAATAGCAATTTAAATGATTTCGGCCCTCTGGTGGACATCCTGATGGATGTATCGCTACTGCATGATGGGATTTGTGGTTTAGTAATCAGTCATATTAAAAACCCAATCAGTGGGTTGTGCCGATATTTGTTGCTGTATTTAGGGAATACTTCCAAATTCCAAGTCTGTGTTGCCCCCTGTGCATACCTATTTTCGAGGATGCTGGGAACCATACCTTATCCAGTATAAGGTAGTGCCGTTACCCTGTTCGTTTTCACGTTCCACACAAGTTGGTTCTGGGTCGGGTAATGATGGCGCACTTGCTGGCGGTGCGTTGCTTTGCCACAGAACCAAGTCGCTAATATCCACACATTTTCTCCCCCTTTGGAAAGACGTAAGCCGCACTCGCAAACACTGACAATTTGTTGTTTGTTCTGCAGCTGCAGGCAGTCCTGACGCGTTTCATTCATCACTGAACTTTCTCGAAGGTGAGCCTTGGCAACAGGGACCAATCACTGACCACAATATATATATATATATTCACTGAAAAAACCATAGGTTTCACACACGTTATAGTTAGGAATTAGCATTTAAAAAACCTTGCAAATTCACTGAAAAAACCATAGGTTTCACACATGTTATAGTTAGCTGGACATTTTACTGATAAAAAACCAATGAAATTCTCCCGTTATAGTTACTGTAGGCAACTATAACTCACGCGACCGTAATCCTCTGCTGATGACATATGTGTCTTTATGAAAAAAAAATATTTGTAATATATGTATAGCTAAAATTTAATGGAAGAAGACATGGGCAAATAAGTGTCTAAATACAGTATTAGCATCAGCAGAGGATTACGGTCGCGTGAGTTATAGTTGCCTACAGTAACTATAACGGGGGAATTTCATTGGTTTTTTATCAGTAAAATGTCCAGCTAACTATAACATGTGTGAAACCTATGGTTTTTTCAGTGAATATATATATATATATATATATATATATATACACATACATATATATATATATACACATACATATATATATATATATATATCACCATAAACTCCTTCAAGAAAGAGATGAGGCCACAGTAGGGGAGACCACGGGGGCATCTTTATTCAAGAGCACAACACGGCGAATGCATTTCGGCTGGAACAGCCTTCTTCAGCGCCAATAAAGTTCAGGAGGTGTGACTGACAACGTGCATTTCAGTGTCCTGCCGCAAGGTGATTGGTTGCGGTCCGCTCCACCCATAAAGTAATTACCTTTTGATCACCTGCAGTAGCTCACACGATGCCTGTGAACCACAGTTCCCAGAATGCTGTTGTTTGTCCAGGTAGGTGAAGGGTGGGAAATCCGGTGATTGCGCGGGATAGGGCACCACGATGTCGCCAAAACCAATTTCCTGCTTGAAATGTACTGGAAGTAAAGCGTCCCCCTGGGTCCCCATCCGCATCAACCCCCAAGGGTTTAGGAATCCAATCGGCGGGGATAGGAATGGCGATCCATACCACCCAGAGTGGAGTAATAACTCCAACACCGCCTTCTCTTCTTCCGGACCTGGAGGTGGATACTGGTTCATCCAATCACTTGGACACATACATATATATATATATATACACATACATATATATATCCAAAATTCACAAACGCTTTTTCCGGACAGCTGGCCCCCTCGGAAAGTGGCGTACACGCCGGCGAAGCAACCGGCAAAAAATATCACCAAAGTTCAAAGATACGTGCGCTCTCAGGTCAGTAAACGACACATCCAGGTTATAATAGTGACCAGGTTTATTCCATAACGCGTTTCGACTGCATCCGCAGCCTTGCTCACATGGAACCGTGTAATGAATAACTTTATGCAACTATATACAATGGACACGACTTTTGAGGGCAGTGGAGTCAAAATAGGACTGTGTAAAAGACAGCGTCCGCCATCTTGGAAAGGTCAGCATAGGTAAACATTGATAATAACTTAATGTAATTTAGATTCAAAGTACCGAAATGCATAAAAGACCAACAATGCAAATGAACAAATGAACATCCTCTACTATTCCACGTGTGAGATGTGAATTACAGTGACAAATATATTGTACGGCTCGGAAAGCTGTAACGTTCCGGAGCAACTCACAAGTGACTTAAAGTGAAGTAAAATACATGATAGACTGTGAGCGTCGTTATTCTGTGTCCTAAATGATCAGGAACGCCTGGCGAGTGTAAGAGCCCTGCAAAGTAGCGATAAACCGCTCTGCTATGAGGTCATGGCTGAAATAGCCAGAAAATTAGCATCATGGTTAGTTAAAACGATGAGTATCAGGACAAATTTCAGGCGTGCAATGGACATAACATAAGGTGTTAAGGTCACATGGGAGGGTGAGTGATTGTGCTAGCAACTTGATAATTATTGGCTTGTTAGGACCATTGCCTCTTCGTATGCTTGCTGCACAAAAATGCATAGACCACCCTGAAAATGTACATGAGGATGATAGATACATGCACAAAGGTACAGGCATAGTGCTCATGAAGTGCATAACACCTAGTCTATCAAATAATAGAGGATAAATAAGCAGTGTAAAAACAGTAATGAGCAAATGCCCTGGGTCAGTCAGTAACCACAATTCACTTATCCTGTTGCTCTCTGTGCCCTTCTGGAGGTGTCCAATCGTAATCCAAGTGCCCCATTTCTCTTAGTGAAAGTGAAGACGTGACTCCGAAGAAAAGGTTAGGCAACCTGTGCAGTGGTTAGGTACCTTCCTTCTCTCCTGCAATTAAAACATGAGATAAACATTTAGCTGACAAGTCAGAGAAACATGTGAAAACAAAACAAAACAAAAGCAGGTACATCCAGGGTTACACATAACATCTCAGTTGACCTGTCAGAACAAAACGTATAGGATTACTCTTTCTTCAAATGTATTGAAAGTTCCTCGTCTTGGTTCATACCTCCAGGAGCCTTCGTTTGGAGATCTACAATGTATTTTGACTCTCTCTGTCTGAGTTTGAGTGTCCTGTTACCCCCTCTGTGATCTAACCGGACTTGTTCCAAAATAAAATATTTCAGTAGTGAGGAGTCAGAGTAATGTCGTTCTTGGAAATGTCTAGCCACTGGGTATTTTGGGTCTCTGTTAGTAATGGCCCGCTTATGTTCGAGTATCCTTTTCTTGGCCATCAGGGTGGTACTGCCTATATAGTATAGGCCACATGGGCATTCTATCACATATATAGCAAATGTGGTGCTGCATGTAAGGAACTGGGTTATTACTCTCTGATTGTGACCTTGTTCGTATGTTTTACATGAGGTACTAGCCGAACACGCTTTGCAGTGACCACATGGGAAGAAGCCTCTAAGGTTCTGGATACCTCTGTCTTGTGTCAATGTGATATCACTGTGTACTAGTATGTCCCTTAGGTTTCTTCCTCGCCTGTATGTGATATTAGGTCTGTCCTTGAAAGTGTGGCCTATGCTGTTGTCGTTTTTGAGTGTGTTCCAATTTTTAGACAAAATATGCCTGATGCCATCAGACTCCGTATTGTAGGTCATGATCACCCTGGTCTCAGCATCTCCAGTTCCCTCCATCACTGTAGTGTCATCCCTGAGTATGTCTTTTCTATCCACGGACTCTACTCTACAGATCGCTTTCTTGAGGACCCAGTTAGGGTAACCTCGAAGTTTGAATCTTTCAATCATCTCTGTGCTTTCTTTCTCAAAAGCCTCACTGCTGCTACAATTCCTTTTTGCCCTCAGCAGTTCACCATAAGGGATACTCCATTTGAGGGTATCCGGATGGCTGCTGAGGGCATGTAGGATACTATTGCCTGCTGTGCTTTTGCGGTATAAAGAGGTATGTAGCATGTTAGATCTCACCTCTACCTTCACATCTAAATATTCGACCATGTTGTCACTGATGCTCCCTGAAAGATGTATGTTACGGTCATTATTATTGAGTTCTTCAATTAGTTCCTGGGCCTCTGTGTGACTACCTTTCCATATAATAAAAAGGTCGTCAATGTATCTGAGCCAAAGTGCTACTTTGCTCAAATTCCTGATGGCAATCTTTTCTGAAAATATCTCCTCCTCCCAGAGGCTCTTCATGGGCCTCCCAGAGGCCCATGAAGAGATTGGCAAAACTTGGTGGACAACGACCCCTGTGGCCCTACAGCCAAGGGATCATGGCTAGCTCAAAGGACTGGATTTTACAAATGCAAAACATGCAAGGCTTGTCAGTTTGGGGTAACAACCACC